>NW_017728995.1:61878042-61894296 GCF_001723915.1 Gavialis gangeticus
TGTCTAGCCTGAACCTACTCTCAGTCAATTTATGGCTGTTGTTCCTAGTTACTCCTGGTAGTGCTCAGAGGAATAGGGTCTCTCCCGTTCCCAGCTTGTCCCCCTTAGTAAGTTTATAGACGGTGCACCCGTTGGGCCTCAATCATTCGGTCCTGCGCCGCTCGGCTCTGGATATGTAGGGCGATTCTTCACTCCGTCCCTACGGTCTCAGGATGTCGATGTCTCTCCCCGGGCAGTCTTACCCCCAATCCCACCTGCCACGACTTTGATGACTCTCTCAGTGGTGGGGTCCGACCACCGGGGTTCATCTATCCAAGGCCTTAGGACGGCAGTCTTCCACGAGGCTCCAACCTCCCCTGTACCTCCCCTGTACCTCGCCCTGAACCCAGCCATGACGGAGTGCCGATGTTCTTTTGCGGCCTGCCCTCCCTTGCGGGCTCTCCTAGTTTTCCCCTTTACAGGACCCTATCCCAGGTCTCTCTTGAATCCTAAGCTACCCGTTATGGGCCTGCATGCCCGTCTTGGTCCTCTATCTAGCAGAACCTTCCTTCTTGCCGGGAGAGCCCTCGGCTTTCTGTTGTCCTCTGCCCTGCTTTTCCAAAACAGAAACAACAACAAAGAAATGGAAACTAATAACAAAAGCTATCTACAACACCCGTGACTCTCTAATTACTACCATCAGGCAGCTTGGTAATAGCATGCCCAAAATCGTCCGGCCCCTCAACAGGCTGTTCCCTTGGTGCCACCTTCTTCCCCCTTTTCTCCCCCCCAGTGCAAAACTACATTAAACAGACCCTCAACGTCCCTTCCGGCTTGGAATATCGACTCTCCTCAGAAGGGTTGCCTTGGGTCCTCAATTCTATTTTTTAGCAGCCTCCGTTGCTGTCATGGCCATCTGTCTCCCACTTCGGAAGATCCCAGGGGCTGGGCTATGCTTATGAGGATCCCTCTTGGCTCGGTACCTTGCATCCCTTAGATCTCTTTTTTTCTTCAGGGTTCCCCCAGGGTACCTCACTCGCCCGTCTGGTCTCTGGAGCTTCTTCCCGGGGTCCTATGTTGAGATGCAGCCTGGCCACCTCTTTCTCCCCTGGTCTTGCAATGGTGTCTCTCTCTTGAAGACCTCTGGGGCAGCCTCCTGCCCTGAGGGAGGCGTTCTTGCTCGCCCCTTCCTCCGAGAGGGGTCCTGGGGATACTCCCCCCGTGCTCCTTCCCAGCCTCCTGTCTCCAGCTGGCCGCACTTTCAAAAAGACGCGGCTAACAAGCCACACGGGTCCCGCCACCGCTTCCGGTCCTGCCACGGTTCCTGCTGCAGGTAAGGAGTTTTCGTTTATTTTTCCCTTCGTTGTGTCTCCCTGGGGGTGTGCCGGCCCCCAGGGGCCTTCCTTGACCCTTCAGGGTCCACCTCTTGTGTTTTTCTCAGGACAGACGGATTAACTCCAACCCCTGAAAGAATAAACAAAGCAGTCAAGGTAGTGTGAGTTATGGAGAGGCTCAGCCTGGTGTTTCAGTTTTAAATTCAGACAAGTCAGGGAATTGAAAGTTAATTAAAAATACTTAACAGTTGGATTATTTTATTTCCAGTATGTATGTAGATGATTCAGATAATTGGACCAGCAACAGAAGCATTTATGCACACAAATGAAAGAGTAAATATATAGTTATTCTGATACGCAGGTTAGTGCAAGTTTTACAAATGTAATCCTTACCACTCAATATCATAAAATTGTCATGTGGTTTTATTTCCCTTTCTGTGGGCGCATCTACACATGCATTTGATCTGAGATCAGTTTACTTGCAGGTAAGCTACTTGCAAGTAAGTACTCCCAAGCAGGTGTCTGCACATTCAGGGACTTGGCAGCAGATTTGCTGCTCTTATCACCAAACTGGTGACACTTCCTGTGACACAGGAATGGGCCCCTCCCACCCCCTGAGAGAGCTTCAGGCTTCAGTCACAGCTGCCACTAGCCAGCAGCCCTCTTGAAAAGCTAGCCCCGCTCTCTGCTCCCTGGCCAGCCACTTCCTTGGCCAGGAGCAGCATGCATAGCATGAAGGTGACTGCCAGGGCCCAAATGGTGTCCAGCACCCGGTGGTCATCATCTGTGGCCTGCATAACCCTATCCCGGATCAAGTTCTCCTCCTGCAGTGCCTCCATCTGTTTGCACTCCAGGGCCAGGAGCTGCACCCAGAACTTCTGGTCCAGGTGGTCCTGCGCCTGCTTGTGCCAGTCCCGTTTTTCTTTGTACCAGTGCCATGTGTCCTCATGGGCTACGTCCTCTACCTGTCAGGCCCGTGTGTCTGCCAGTCAGTCCTCTGACACCGTCACCAGCCAGTCCAGGTAGCAAATTTAGTTACGAGTAGCATCATTTACATCTCATGTAGACACGCCCTGCTTGTTCAAAGTGAATTCTGTGCCAGCAGAGAACTAGATTAGTTTAATAGGCACTTCCTTCCTCAGTTCAAATAGTGTTATATCAGGGTTTTTTTACAGAAAGCTTTGGCCTAAATCTTGTAAACAAATGATCTGTTGAATCTAGGAGCAAGTGCCATGCAGGAAAATCAAGTTCACGTGCAGTGTGTTTTAATAAGTAGAAGCCAGGGCAAGGTGGCACGTTCAAGATTAACTATTTCAGAAAGGTATAACCTTTCATAGGAAACATCCTACTTTGTTAAGAAAATAGTAAAAAACATTAGAGTAACTTCAGAATATATTTAAAAAATCTTTAAAACGGCTCAGACTTTAATGTTAATGACCATTCAGAAATCATGAGTCAGGCCCTATACATGAGACTTTAAAGTGCTTTTGTGTTTTTCAGTTATCTTATGGAAACTGAAGATTTTCAGAGTTTGTATTTTCCCCACTTCATAATTGAGGGCAAAACATTTACTTTTAAAATAAATATAAAAACTGAGATTCATAACTCCAGGAACTGGAACTTCAAAGGAAAGCATCAAACCATGAGATATGCCATAATTTCAAGACCTAGAAAAATGCAACTTTGTTTAATCAATTCTATCACTTTGTAATGGGTGCAAAATATGCAATTACAGCCTGTATGGCATTTCCAGCCTATTAGAACTCAGAAATCAAATGATCAGTCTGGTCTAATAAGGTTGGTGTGCAGTCACTATCTCAACTTCCTTGTGCTGCTAGAATTGCAAAAAGAAGCGCACATATGGACACGTGATGCTTGCATACAAATCTGATTTCTCCATTGTTGGCTGTTTAGAGATGAACAAGGGCTTGGAATAGTACAAGTACTGGGGAGAAAGATTAGTGTGCGCGGGGTGTAGATAAACCATTTAAAGGTGAATGCTGCCACATCATAATGTTGTGTATTATGCAACAAGTTGGAGGATATGTTGCTTTTATCAGCGTGACTTTTGAATACCTGTTGGTGAGCACCTATTACAGTTAATGAAAAAACAGATTTATGCCATCTGATAGGTGAAGTAATGTATAGATGCTTATATACTTGCCCTTTTTTCCATCTTTAATCCAGAGCAAATTGCAATCCTCCTCAAGTTTGCAACAAAATGTTGACAAATGCGTACAGCTTTGGCATTTATTGTATTGTGTATAGTATTTCTTACTATGTTAATAACAGCATAATCACTCATATGTGAAAGAAGAAAAATAACTGGATTGGTATTCCTTCTCCTATCCTATTGAATTTGAAACACTTTCTACAACTGGTTTTCACATATAGAGAAACACTGGACTACTAACCAGAGGGCTCATCCTTTTGTACTTTCTCCTTTAAATCACCGTAGTAAGTTCAGTACTCACTGACTGAGTTTGTTAGGAAAAACAGAAGCTGGGGCGGGGGGAGGGAGGGGGAGCAGTAAGTGAACATGTGCTTTGTAGTTTCACTGGTTACCAGTTCTTTTAGATGAGCTCACAAATAGCCTTTCGTGCTTTAGTTTCTTTAGCAAATACAATGGCATCATTTTGGGCATGCCTAGTAGAAATGCTCCAGGGCCAGTAAACTGTGAACAAACCTGTTTGCATTGCTGTACTGTACAGCACAGCACAGATAAGCCCTAATTGTTATGCAACTCTTTAGCATAAGCTCCTGGCATGGCTCATATGCTTCTCTTGTACTAAGACTGTCCAAAATAGCAACAAGAAAGCATGTAACTAAAGACACAGCAGGAGTGTAGGAATTCACCCAGGCCTTGGATATAGTAGGAATTGAAAAATTCCTAATTTTTTTAAAACCTTCAAAAATGCTCAGCATAATGTATTTTCTGCGAAGCTTCTTCAAGGTAAGCAATTTTTAACTTTTGCTAAGCGTGTGAATTTGGCCAAGAAGGAAACAAGATGTGAAGGCTTTGTGCAGGAATGTAGAAAACAGTTTTCCGGGGACTGATGCCCAGGAACTAAGTACATTCACCAGCTTTGCAAATTGTTCTGCTGTGTTAACATTTTGATTTGTAGAACAGGATTATTTTCTGCTACAGTAAAATGGAAAACGCTGCTTGTAGTTTTAAATCAGAAAATTCCTACATAATTAAAAACTAGATTTTGCCTTATAAGCCACTTCCAGAAACAAGGTTTAAACAGATGCAGTGATTTGTTTTGAGACACGAATCAATTGTAATTTATCACTATTACATTTTTCTAAAGTGAGTGTTGTGTTTTGAATATACTTTTGACTGTGGAACAGAAGCATCATTGAAAATATTTTAGTTACATACAATAGACCATAAAAGACTTTTAAAAGTATAATCCTTGGTAGTTGAATATTTTAAAAATATCCTTAACAAACTCACAAGCTTCAGTAATGGGAATTCAGTTATCCTGGTCATATCACACTTCCTGATTTCAAATAGCATGCTAAAACTCTGTATGACTTAGTTCTATATTCTACTAGAGAGAGCTAAGAATTTGAGGTCTGAGAACAGAATTTCACAGCAACGTAATCAATGGTGTAGCAGTTAAGCAATGTGACAGGATTTGTTAGGTATGATGTGAAATGCTTGCTAGATGTTCAGAAGTGTTGGGGTCTAAGGGAGTCAAGTTTAATCAGCTTAGCAGTTAACTGGCTGATCACTTTTCTGAAGTGCTGTCAGATTTAGAGTACAATCAGGAACTATGACAATTTAAAGGAAAATAGGGACTACAATGATTGTGTGAAATTTAACTTTGTATTACCTGGCCTTTTTTACTCATAAATTTTCACATTAAGTTAACTCATTGCTTTGCTGTTCTGCAGAAGTGTAGTGCCAGTATAAAATCAGCAGTAACCACAACGCAGCATTGCTGAAACTAGGTCTGTTTGTGAAATTAAAAGGGACATCAGTTGCTGTTGGCATCCAAAAGAGGGAAAGTTTTCACCTTGGTTTTGAAACACGTTGTAATGCACCCCATCTCTGGCACCTGCATCTACCCCACAATTATAATAATGGGACTGTTCCCGTAAAATGAAAGTTTGGAATATTTGTAGCAATATTTGTTAGAGATTGCAAATAAATACTTGTTCTATGTTCAAGCTCCATGTTATTGATTCACTCCATTTGGGTGGGGAAAGCTCTGTTTGGGATTGCCAAATAGATCAAGAAAAGATTGAGTCTCTCACCATTCAGTGGGGGGAGGAGGGAAGTGAAGAATACACAAAAGGATTCCTTTGAAGGGTGTAAGCAGGAAGGCTTTTTCCCCCATTCATTAGACAGGGTTATTAACTCCTTACACTAGTATAAGCATACTGTTATCTCACAAGCTTTGGCTTTTGTCAGTAGTTGGTACAAAACACATGCTTGCTACATAACTAAAAGTAAAAAAATATTGGTTCAGTGTAGTAATATATTAAATATTTTGTAGACCAAAATTCAGATTTTTGATATGAGAAAAGAAAATCCCCCCAAACAGTTAAGATATTGGGACATATGAAAAATAAAGACCATCGTAATAGAACTAAAACATAAGAAATCTTTGTTGTCATCACCTGGGCTGTACTAAATGTGGTTATTACAGTTTTCAAAGTGTATAAAACATTTTTGTTCAGTTGCTGCAATTTGTTTTTTATACCCCATGACCACAAGATCCCGTTTGGGTTGAATGAACTAAATTTCCAAGTAAAATTCAGCCAAATTGTTGACTCTTGTCTGATTTGGTGGAGAAATTAGGGAAGTCTGTGATTTATGCTTCACTATTTTTTCTGGAATGATTTGAAAGATAAAAGAGTTTCCCTGGAGCTTGGTCCAGATTCACTCAAAACATCAGCCCAGTGTAACCATTTCAGTGACATCTGTAGACCACCTGAAATGGTACCTCTGAGGTATGAATTTTTTATGTATTTCAATGGGATGTTAACTCCAAGCCCCACTGGTTTGGGAGCCCTGCCAACCATACCCCAGCAGGCAACTGTGTAGTAGCAAGTAAAGAGTGGAACTGGACCAGGCCCATCAGATAAGCTTAATTTTACTTCTAACTTGCATAGGCAAGTTCTACTTGCTGTTTTAATGCATACTTACATGCATTATGTTCTCAAAAACAACATTCTGACTACACATCCTTTGACTCTCAATTTCCAGTGTAATGGGATAGATGACCAGTGTTCGGTTTAAATTTCCTCTGAATGTAACATGCATTTACTTGGGTATTGCAATTCATGGTGTGTTTAAAGTAGACACAAAATTGCATGCAGCTTTGGTACCGGATCTTCTGAAAACTACTTTATGTGGTTCAGGACATGTATCAGCAGAGGTGCTGTAACTTGGCAGATTGTGATTTGTGCCTCACATGGGAGTCAGCTGAAGGATTTTTCCATCTATTCTGCCAAGGAAAAAATACGTGTGTGTTTCACAATTTCATAGATGTATAAGATATTTGATTTTAAATACAGATTTTTAACACAAGCTTCAGATTTTTTTTCCTAATTAAAATCTCTTAAAATGTCCTGTGTGCTCAAGGCATTCATCTTGGTGTGCAAATGCTTAACTTCCATACAAAACCCAGATAGAGATCAAAAGTACAACTCTTTACTATTTGAGAGTCTCCTGCAAATGACTGGGATAAGTCCTGATGACTGGTCTGTCTTTATTCACTACAGTACAGAAAACCCTCGGTATTTGTGGGTTCAGCATTCGTGGTTTCAGATATTCATGAATGCCGAACCTGCATTTTAAATACACTTTAAACACTTTAAACATTTACTGGAGCTCCTCGGGAGCCCTGTGCTTGCTGTTGCCACGCTCCCATTCCTGCCGCCAGGCTGCTGTCACTGCCATTGCCACACTCCCCCCCCCTTCATGAATGCAGTGCCTTATTTGCGGATTTTGCCATTTGCGGGGATCACGGGAACATATCCCCACAACTGGCAAGGGTCGCCTGTGCTTGAAGTGTGATCTTTTAAGCATAATTCAAGAAAACATGGCTTCAGAATGTTGACTTTTTAAGTGGGAATGCCAGTGTAGTGACTTACTGACTGTTGCAGTTAAACAAAATTTGTATCAAAGGGCGCATCTACATGTGTGCATTTACTGCTCAGTAAGCAAAATTGCTACACAGTATGGGTTTGTATCTACACATGCATGCTCATACCGTGCAGTAAATACGGAAACTTACATCAACTTGAGCGTAAATTTGATACCTGCATTGCACAGGTATCTAATTTATGCCTGGTTAATTCCTGTGCAGTAATGCATGTGTAGACACCTTACTGTGCAGTAACACTGTGTATGGACTGACTTGGGACTAACTTTAGTTCGAGTCAGACCACACACAGCGTTAATGCCCTTTAAAGCCTGCACATGTAGATACTGGCCTATTCCCGCTTACTGCATAGTTACTTACTGTGCAGTAAATTTAAGCCAGCATAAATGCACATGTAGACATGCTGAATATGTAGAATATTTTACTCAGCAACACTGAATACTTCAAAACACATTGATCCAGCCTCATCCAGTCAATCTCAATTCACATCTAATATATCTAGTACAGTGGTAAGTAAGGCACTGATGCAGATTTGCCACTAATACCTCTAATGCCCCTAATATAGTACTTCTATTGTTCTTCCAGTGTGAAAGCTCCAACCTGCTAATATCAGATAAACAATACCTGGACACATTAAAAGGCTGATATGTGCTTGAGCTCCAACTGCTGAAGTTATTAGTGCAGTACAAATGGTTGAATAGTCCAGGTGTCACCATTCTTGCAGCTGTCGGTCAGTATGGCTCTATTGTCAGAGGTATATGAAATCTCATAGCGATGAGATTATAGTATTGTGCCAGGTACTGTGAATGAAATTTGGACCATTCACAAAGGTTCTGTAGTGTGGGCACCACCACCCCCACAACATATATCATTGATCTATTTATATCAAGATTGTCACAGTGGCAGTCCAGGCATCCACAGGACACCTTTTAGTTGGATCTAAGAATCAATGTGAAAAACGAGATGATTACAGGCACAAGGGACAGAAAAAAGGGTGACTGAGCAACAGCCAGGGGACAGAATAGAGACAGTTGCTGGCATGTAGGGAATCAAATAAGTTAGAACACAAGAGCTAGACCAGATGAAACTGTTGCTGAGCAAGCTTGAGTAACTTTGAGCAAATTTAATAACAACACCATGCTAAATTTGGTCACAAATTACTAGTGAATTGGTGTAAAATGTGAGAACAGTACTGCAGTATTATAACTTGGGTTGGTAAATGTAACAGGTTGCTTTCCCCAGTGCTATCTTCCCTGTTATCTGTGCCCTATGTGGGGCATCTTCAGAGTCCCCTTTAAGGTTTCTTCAGTCCTGCTCTTTACTTGCCTGCCACATCTTGATGGACATTATTATGTTGATGTTCTTGAAAGCGGGAGACGGCCTATTGTATTTCGTATGTTGGGGTCTTTTGCCTTCACAGGCCTTGACCCTGGTCTTTCTCTAGTTAGGCCTCCCTGTCTAAACCCACCAAACAGGGTTTGAGTCTGAGGCTCTAGCCCTTTTTCATTCTCTTGAGGCTCATGTTCCTCTTTCCTGCTCCAATTGGGAGCCTGGCCTAGTGGTCTAGCCACTAGCCCCATAACCAGGGTGGTGCAAGTTTAAGGCCAGGAGATGGACTGGCTTAGTCTCACAAAAAAAAAAAAAAAAAAAGTTGCATGTCAGGTGCACCAGACCATCTTGGCCTTTTAAGGTTGCACCATCTGGCACCAGGTCTGTGCTTCTGCTCCCCACTGTTGGCTTCTTGGGCTGCTGCCGTCTCCCAGGGCTTCCACAGTCCCCTCTTCCAGCCTTTGGACGCTCGCCAGGCCTCTCCCTGGAGCTCTGGGATGCACTGCTGGCCCTTACTGCCACTCTCCCCAGGGTTTTATAATCCTGGCCTGCCCCTTCCGGTCAGCTGACTAGCTGGCCAGGCTCAGTGTTTAACCCCTTCCTGACCAGCATTCTGTGCCCAGAAAGTTCTGGCCTTAAAGGGACGAACCTGTCTTCTGGTGACAGGGCTACACACTCCTCTCTCTGTTCTTTTGTCTGGGGTCTTGCTGAACCCTTGACCTGCCTTCTAGTAACAGGGTTAGGGTTCCCTGTTACAGTAAAGCTTATCTCTCACACTTGGTGTCACTGAAGCCATCAATGAAGTTTGCTCTCCTGCACATGAATATTTTGGTGTTGTTTTTTCTGTGGGAACAGGGCTTGGTTAGAGGAAGGTGAGAGAACAGGTCTCCCAATAGAAAGACACCAAGTTCAATCAGATGGGGATGGGGGTAAAGAAGCCAGTCTCCTTTTGAAAACAGGGCTTTTCCGAACCCAAACCAAAACAATTGGGAAACAATGAAAAAGACACTGTGGGAGCAGGTGTTCTCCATTCAAAGAAATGTGTATCTACTTCAGGAAGTGAGCTGTCTTGAATCAGTGAACTTTCCTATAGAATGGGTTTTGCCATAGTGCAATGGGCCTGTAATTGAAGCATTTCATTACAATATAGCATAATCTAGAAAGATCTAAAAAAGCAACATAATTCTTTTCAAGAAGTGCTAGCTAGATTTGCCACACTTGTTCATAACATTTGCAGTGTTCAAGTAATTTCATAATGCAGCAGCTTTCCTGCAGTCAGCTGAGCGCTCTGTTTTTGAATTCAGTTAGTTTTCCCATCTTACCAAGCTCACCTTATAACTTGACTCTAAACCTAACTTTACTGCTTTCCTCTTTGACCAACCCTTGAACCCATTCCAGGATTACCTGAATCAGTTCTTTAAACCTCGACCAAGGTCCATGTGTTTCTTTGATTCCTACCCCTTTTCCCTGTAGGAAACCAAATCACATATTCATAACTGTTTAAGCTGTTGTATCTGTAGTATTAGCTTTGTGTGATATGCCTATTATGGCTTGATGTATGTGGTCTAGTGACTGTCTTGATCTCTTTGGCTTAATTTGTATTTTCTTATGATGGAGAAGCTATTGTCTGTGTTAATCTTTGTTAGTCTCTGTATGTTAGCATCTGTGAAAGAGCTGTGCTTCTGGAACAAAATGCAATCTGTATATATTTGCTTCTTGGGAACAGGTGCGACATTGCCAGAAGGAGCACTTTTTAGTACTTTGTAGTACTTGTAAAAAATCACACTGTAGTGGTATGCTACCTTGCATGTACTACAGGGTGTGTGCATTTAGACTGTTACCATGGAGTAGCTGTACCATGGAGTAGCAGGTATGGGTTGCCCCACAGAAATTTGGTCATAGGCCCACACTCAGGACATGTTAAAAGGGGAGTTTTGTGGGGTGGGTTGCTGCCTTTAATCCTAGAAAACTTTTTTATTAAGGCATTAAGATCTTGATGTTTTACTTAACTAAATTACATTATTTGAACTTTACATAACTAATCAGTAGGGATCCTGGTTTTCTCTGTTTAAAAATCCCAAATTCTTTGACTAAATCCCCCCCCAAATCTGTGTTTTTCCATTATTAAAATGAAACACCACTGTATAGGTATCAGCTGAACAAAATGTTTTATTGATATATTTTACATTTTAAAGCAATTTGGAAGCCTACTAGCACCTCAATCATTACAATAAAATAAATTCTAAATATGTATATATTTTGGTGTTTGATTTTGGGGTTTTTTTATCATAGAAACTCAGAGACCTCCCTGCCCCCTTTGCTTACGAGGATATGGGTCCAGCTGCAGCTGTCTCCTCCCCTTTGCTTTCTGGCGTTGAGCAGCCCTGATATGCTGGTGTCCCTGCCCCTGCCCATGATGATGTTGCCCCTCACTCCAAAGCCACAACCTCACCAGCCCTGCTGGTTCCTCTCACTCTTGACCCACAGCTCCTTGGCTGTGCCCGTGCCCCTCACTCCTGACCCATAGCCCCCATAGCCTTCTGGTACTGCTCACTCCCAGCCCACTGCCCCCTGACCCTAGCCTCCAGTGTATGAAGAAGGGACTGGGTGTGTGGGGAACAGGGTGTGTGTGAGTGGGGAAGGTGGGGTGTGGGCACAGGCAACACAGTGAGGGGGTGGGGGCATGTGCCTCTGAGATATCTGTGCCCACAGTGTAGTATGGGGCTACAGCTGGGCTGGGTCAGCTCTGGGCAGGAGTCACCTTCATAACCCAGCGGGCTGGACGATATGCAGGAGGGATTGCCACACCACCATAGCCACCAGGCTGAGGCATCCCCTGCCCACCCAGCTGCAGTGGGACCACAACTCCATGTTTCTGCTGCCGCCATGCCTCACCTTGGTGGCCATGTTCCCCCCACCCCATCCCCATAGACTTACCTGGAGGGAGCTGCTCTCCACCACTGCTTGGATGCCACTTGTATTTGTGCAAGCGCATGCACGTGGCATCCCCTGCCTCTGATTGCCTTCCCCTGCTCCCTCCAGCCCCAAACAGTCCCATGCAGGCTGCAACTCAGCCAGCCTGCCAGGGGAAATCCAGTTTCCCATGTTTTTCTCCTTTAAGGTGAAATCCATATTTTTGAAAATGCAGATCCCTGCTTACCACAGTTTTGTGTTGAGTACAGTCTACAGTCCTTAACAGTGACGTATGGAGTGGAGGCTAACCTTTGGTCTCATCATCTATACCCATATCCTGAATTAAATATGCACACCTACTAGCTCCATCTCCCTATTGAACTGAACTAACCAAAAGTACTTTTACCTTTATCAAGGCCGTGCTTTTAAGATTATATGGTTGAGGCGTATTTTGTTTTTTAGTTTAACACTTAAAACTTGTGTCAGTGTTTCCCATGTTTCTTAATCTGGTAACTCCTTTTGACTGACTTAATACCTCTGCTTCTGAACCTCTGGAAGTTGGGTTCATAGTCTGGGCTTCCTTTGGGTAAAGTAATCCTTGTGGGATTCCTCATATCTGAGTTCATGGAAAAAGGAATAGGATATCCTGGAAAAAACTGTAGCTGCAGAAGAGGAAAAAAAGTTTTAACCACATAACAAAGCTTTAGAGTGAAGTAACTCTGCTGTAATGCAGGAAGATTTTACTCTGGTTCATTAGTCCAGGGTAATTTCTTCCCAGGATAAGAATTTTTTTTTGTTCGACAGCCACTATGTTTATGCACAATTGCCCAGAGGCAGTTATCAAAATCAGTCTGACCCCTTCTCTCCAAGCTAGTTACAACCATGCCAGTCACTTTGTCCCAAGTAAAGTGGAGCAGCAACTGTGGCTACTAGAGAGAGCTGCTCCTTGCTGCTCCTCCTTGCATATGAGCCGGCAGTGCAATGCTGTAGCCAGTAGGGCAAATAATACTGTGGTATGCATCAATCAATGCATCTCCAGCAAGACCAAGGAAGTGATTCTTCCATTCTACTCGGCACTGGTGAGACCCCAGCTAGAGTACTGCATCCAGTTCTGGGTGCCACACTTTAACAAGGATGTGGTACAGCTTGAGAGAGTCCAGAGAAGGGCCATCCATATGATTAGAGGCTTGCATGGCAAGGCATACAAGAAAAGGCTGAGGGACCTTGGACTCTTCAGCCTGAAAAATAGAAGGCTGGGGGAAACCTTGGTAGCAGTTTACTGCTATGTCAGGGGAGTACATTGGGGCTTGGTGAACAACTGTTCACTGCGATGCCTTTGGGGAGAACCAGGAGTATTGGCCACAAACTCCTGGAATATTGTTTCAGGCTCAACTTTAGGAAAAACTTCACAGTCATGGTGTCCAGACTGTGCAATAATCTCCCTCCAGAAGTGGTGCAATTGCCTACCCTGAAAATCTTCAAGACGAGACTGGATAGTCATCTTGCTGCGGTTACCTGACCCCCCCGTCTTTCCTGGCTGGTGCAGGGAACTGGACCCAATGATCTTCTGAGGTCCCTTCTAGCCTTACAATCTATGAATCCTCAAAATGCTAGACAATGGCTCCCCCAGAGAGCCCCTGCAGAAACCCCTTTGCTTGGGCTTTTACACTAGGTGACTCATAGTTATGGGTCTTAGCTACACAGTTCAAGTTGGTCCCAGGGCTCGGTCCTGGGGCCTGCGCTGTTCAATTTCTTCATCAGCGATCTGGATGATGGGGTGGATAGTAACCTGTTTAAATTCGCTGATGACACCAAAATTTGGGGGGAGGTGAGCACGCTAGCAGGGAGGGAGAGATTGCAGAGGGATCTGGATAGGTTACAGGGGTGGGCTAACAGGAACAGGATGCGTTTCAATACGGACAAGTGCAGGGTGCTGCACTTGGGCAGTAGGAACCAGCAGCACACTTACACAATGGGGAACTCCCTACTTGAGAGCACGGAGGCAGAAAGAGATCTTGGAGTCATTATTGACTCCAAGATGAACATGGGCCGACAATGCGAGGTCATGGTTGGCAGGGCTAACCGGACCTTGTCGTGCATCCACAGGTGCATCTCGAGTAGAGCCAAGGAGGTGATCCTCCCCCTCTACGTGACGCTGGTCAGGCCACAGCTGGAGTATTGTGTCCAGTTCTGTGCGCCCCATTTCAAGAGGGATGTGGACAACATGGAGAGGGTCCAGAGGAGGGCCACCCGCATGATCCGGGGACAACAGGGCAGACCCTACAGTGAGAGACTGCGGGACCTGAACCTATTCAGCCTCCACAAGAGAAGGCTGAGGGGGGACCTGGTGACCGTCTATAAACTCACTAGGGGGGACCAGAAGGGTTTGGGGGAGACGCTGTTTCCCCTAGCGCCCGCTGGCATAACAAGGAGCAATGGGCACAAGTTGATGGAGAGGAGGTATAGATTGGACATCCGCAAGAACTACTTCACAGTTAGGGCGGCTAGGAGCTGGAACCAACTTCCAAGGGAAGTGGTGCTGGCCCCTACCCTGGGGGTCTTTAAGAAGAGGCTGGATGCCTACCTGGCTGGACTCATTTGAGTCCCGTTTCTTGTTTTTGGGGTTTTTGTTGTTCTCCCGCCCTGGCGGGGGGTCGGGCTAGAAGATCTACTAGGTCCCTTCCGACCCTTAATCTATAAATCTATGAATCTATGAATCTATAAGTCTCTGAAGGTCATTCTATTAATGCATAATGCTGTGTTTGGGCAGTAAATTATGCTATGGACTAGCCAACATTAAGCTACCTTAACAAATAAAAGAGAGGAAAACCTACAGTGTCCAAGGCCATGTCTCTATAGTAAACTTCCTGTGCCTGGTAGCAGTGCTCTCAGGCATGTGTTTGTATAGCACTTCGATCGGGCTAATTACCACTGCTGAGTGACAATGTCAGTTAGTCTACTGATACGCTATATTGGGTTGCCTGCACTAGCACTTGAACACAGTTGCATTGCTTTCGAATTAGCAGGGAGCTTGTGCCAAACAACACAGCAGGGTACAGACAATTTACCATATAGTTATGGTGAAAAAGCACTGTGACCCATTGGGACAGTTCTAGCTTGAGCTATATAGGTCTTGAGTAGGGGAGAACAAGTACCTGCGTATGTAAATGCTTGCAGCACACACAGAACTGATACACTTCTAAAACCACCCTGTAGCCCTTGTTGAAGACTTGACTAGTGGAATGCCCACTTCTTGAATTCAGTGAGGCTGCCCACCTGAGTGAGTATTTACTGACAAAAGGAAAGGTTCCACAGCTGGACCCCAGATACACCACAAACCTCTCTGCTGGGCCTCTTCATAGAGCAATAAAAACACTCTTTTTGCTTCTGTCATCTTCAGTCCAGGAGCTGTGAGTCATTCCCCTTGTTCCTGTTCCCATGCCAGGTCAGCTCTTCCTAGTGTTAGCTGAACCACCAGATAGCTTTATGGTGCCCTTTTGCACATGTACTTATTGCTATGCTTCTGAACTTGACCCATAGGGCCTTGTCACATGTTACACTTAGGATGAATTAACTTTACTTGTAAAAATGCAAGCATCCATACATTCAAACAGTAAAACATGTGCTCGGTGTGATCACATTGTAGCAATAAGGCCAAGCAATGAGATTTGTGGAATATTTGGGGTCCAATTGTGGAATCTTTCCTTTGGTCTGTAAGTACTCACTTGTGTGGGCAGCAGTAAACACATGATAAATATGGTCACCTTGTGCTAAGCACGATCATATTGTAGGAAAGTTAAGACTTTTCAGGGGAGGAGTACCTCTAGGTTGCATTAAGTAATATGTGTTCAGTTATTGTCCAGCTGCTCCACAGAGAAAATATCAACACAGCTTGCTGGTTGTTGGGCTCAGCTGCAGTGCTTCACAAAAGTATTGAACTGGATGATTGTCGGTTCCAGCCTCAGCATTGAACCAGAGTCTTGAACTGGCTCCATGCAGTCCCATACCATGTTGCATGATACACTAGAGATTGTAGTAAGAATCATCATGTGACTGCTCAGAACGTGTTCTAATGTTTAACATGGCATGGCAATGCTTACTATGATCTAAATAAAATGTGCTAAGCGTTCCATGTGACAAGACTCATAGGGAGTGTCCACACATGCAAGGATGTGTGCTTGCAGCAGCTCAAATAGAAGCGGTGCAAATTTGAGCCAGGGCTTTTTGCCTCAGTGCAAGTGCTTGGACGTGCACTTTGTTGTGGAGCAAATTGTGCCACTTCAGGCAAAATAACCCTGCCTGCCTCCTCCTGGATCTTCAGCCAGGGGGAGCTAGAGCGTGGGGCCAGCACCTGTGCTGTTCCCATCAGTACAAAAAGCTGCCCTGGCAAGCAGCTCAGGGCTACTTTCTCTCATGAGCTCCTGGGGCCTGGCCAGTTGATACCCGGGGACACTACCCCTTGTGCCAGCTGGACTGCTGCAGCAGCATCCCAAATCCATTTTTAAAAATACCCCAAAATCCATCTTCTTCCACAATTAAAACAAAAGACCACTCTACACACACACACACACACACAC
>NW_017728995.1:61894308-61897882 GCF_001723915.1 Gavialis gangeticus
ACACACACACACACATCTGTAGAAAGAGATAGAGAGAGAGAAAGGGATTGATTAGTTGGGCAATGCTTTATTGGTATATTTACAATGGTAAAACAATTTGGAAGCCTACCAGCATCTCTGTCATAATGATAAAATAAATTCTAAATACCTATATGTGTTGATGTGTGCTTTTGGTTTTCTTCACACATAATGGGTGTGTGATGGGGGATGTGGTGTTTGCAGGAAGTGGGTAGGAAGGGGTGTGGGGGAATGTGTGTGTGTGTGTGTGTGTGTGGAGGGATGTGGGTTGGTGTATGGGTAGGTGTCGGGCAATTGCTGGGGGGACTGTGGGTGTGGAGGACCTTGTGGGGGGTGCTCAGGAGGAGAGGGTCCCCTGGCCCCCACAGGGAAGCTGAGCCAGTCCCATGGTGGCAGGACCCAGTGCAGCATGTGGGGACTTTGTGCCAAGTCCAGCCAGGTCCTGCTGGCCCTGGGGCTGCTTGTGCTGCCCGGCTGGGCCGGTCCCATGGCACACGGTCCAGGACCGGCAGAACCTGGCTGGGCTCTGCCCTGCTGTGCCTGCGGGGAGGTGGTGTGTGGTGGGACCTGGCCCAGCCCCATGTGGCTTGCTAGTCCAGCTGTGCACCAGAGTGGGTCACATGGCTCCGGGAGGCATGGCTTCTGTGTGTACCTCCCAGAGCCGTGCAACCTGCTCTGGTGCAAAGCCAGATTAGCAAGCTGCACTTGTCTGGGCCAGGTCTCTCTGTGTGCCACTGACTTCACTGCGGCTGCTCTGGCCACTTGCCCCCCGCAGCCCTGGGGACATCCCCCCCATCACTCCCAAAACCCCCCCACATCCTCCTGCCACCCCTCACACCTACCCACTCCCATAAACCTCCCCCACCCCCATTCTCTAACTTACCTTGGACAGCACCGGGGGTAGCAGGAGCACCAAAGAGATGCTCTGGCCAAAACCAGAACATCTCTTCTAGAGGACTGACTCTCGTGCTGGCTCCACACATGGTCTGGGACCATGCCTTGCTCCACTGTTCTGTGGAATGGGTTTTTTTGAACCCTGGATATCCAGAGATCTAATTTTCTCCCTGTGCTGCAACATTTTTTCATTCCCACATGCACGCTCGTCTGGACGCACCTATAGGGTGCTGACAGACATGAAAATTAAATCTAATCAGATCTAAATTATGGCAAGTCACAGAAAGTGCCATGAGTTAGACTGACCTTCCCAACCCAACAGATGTTAGGTGTTGGATAAGGAGGGTGGGTGATCAAGCTGTACTTCGGAGCTTATCCAGGCAGAGAGGCTGAGTTTCTGCAGTGTTTGTCCCCTAGCCCTTCCCTCCTCTCCAAGCTCCTATGCTGTTTCAGGATGGGAGGAGGAAAAGGCAGAGGAGAGAAGTCTGTTCTAGGGTTTCCCCAGCCTTTGCTGGATTGTGGGGGTGGGCAGCTTGGAGCCCCCCACTTCTGGGAGGCTCTAATCCACCCACCCCATCTTCCAGCCCTGGCTGGGCAAACTCAAAACTGAACTCACTCCCCTTCCTTCCCCCCACCCCCAATTCTGAAGACAGTGTTGGGAGCAGGGCCAGCCCTGCTCCTGGTATGCACTGACAGACATTAATGAAGGTGCTCTGCTTTGGAGTGCCTTCATCTGAACCTTCATGCAATGAGGGTTCAGATTGTCATGTGACTGTACATTTTTAAAGTTCTCTGTAGCCATGCGCTTCTGTGAGTGCATGACTGTAGAGCACTTTCAGTGGCTGATCATGCAATAAGCCATAATGTCTGTCAGTGCCCATAGTGAGTAAGTGAAGATTTATTGAGAGAAACTCTTGCATGCACATGTTGACCTCTGAGAAAAGCAGAACTGCTAATAGCACTAATTGTAAGCTTAACTTATATGTTGAATGGGGGAGGGTTGCTAATAGCACTGGTACTAATGCTAATGCTACTTGACATGTATTGTTATGGTTCATGACATGATTAAGCTGCTATCTATAGATCACTGTGTCTATAAAATATGCCATTAGCTAGCAAACTGTTCAGAGTTTCAAAGGGAAGCTGTCAATCTACTACATATATGAGGATTAATTCTGTTGCCTAGTTATGGTAAAAAGACCCCATAGAGAGGTTTGTAGAACATTTGGGGTCCAGTTGTGAAACTTTTCCTTTTGTTAGTAAGTACTCACATGGGCAGCCCCATTGATTGAAGCAAGGTTTCTGGTTGCATCTGTACTGTATTTTCCTCCTTTCTGCACAAGACTGGGGCTTAAAGCTACATTTTTATTTTAAATACTTTGGAAGGCTTCTGACTTTCCTGTTCTTGTTTATAGGAATATATAGATGTGGAATTTTAAAAAACTGCTGGTTTTGTGAAAATGTGTACCAGGTATTAACCTGGAGACAAAGATGAAGGCCAGGGCACTGCATTTCCATAATGGCTTCCATCAGAGGAGCATGAAGCACTTTGTGTATCTGGAAGGGAACTTTACAGTTTGGTGCAGATCATCAGCACTGAGAATCCTCTTAACTAACAAGGTTGAAGGTAGTAGAAGTGATCAATGCTAGCTCACTTTTCCACAGAGGACATTGTGTAAATATGTGTCAATAAGCAGTATGCTTGTGACATGAAGTACTGTAGTAAGTATTTAAATCAGAAGGGATAGATATGTATTTGTATAACAGGGTGATCTGGCCCTTTAAGGGAGACAGACTTGTCTAAGAGCCCAGTTGTGGGTGATTAAACTGGGAGTTAAAAGCCCAAGAGGAAAAAGAACAAGAAGCTCAAGTCGGAAGGAGCATTTTGTGGCTAGAAAGCATCCTGGAACCCAAAAGAGCTCCCTATTGAGGAGGGATCAGAGCTACCAGACCTTATGGGACCTCTTCTGCTTCCTGGAGAAAGGTTAAGGTTCTGTTTCTTTGTTTGGGGACAAGGACTACTGTTTGTATTAAGAGGTCTGGCTCAGGGTCTCCCAGGGTGTATCCTGCAAGGCAAGTTGCACACCAGCCTGCTTACACATGGTAGATCATGTGGGGAGTCCTCAGCTGTTAGCCATCAGAATGGACCCCAAGGCTATATTGAAATGGTTGGAGAGATTACATTGTCATCATCAGCAACAAGCATTCCAGCAACAACAACTGATGTTTCAGCAGCTTCAGATGCAACAACAGTGATTCCAGCAAAAGTGGCAAGAGGAGCAACAACGTCTAATGTTCAGATTGCTGGAAATGTTGAAGCCCAGCACACAGTTGGTATAGTGCCTCTAGGTGAGGCAGAAGGGGATGGGACACTTACAGAAATGGGACCTGGTGTGTTCCTAGAGACTTTTGATATGTCCCAACCACCAATCAATGGCCCAGGGAGCAGTGGGCTACTTAGCTGGCACTTCCCTGACCTGGAAAGCTCAAACCACCAGCTGGGACCTGGGGGATGAGGCCACATGAAGTTATGATACCCTTGCATCCACCATTTTACATTGCGGCTCACAGGGAGGCATACAGATGCCAGTTCCAGGCAGAGCTATTTCAAGGAGACAGGGGCGCAGGTTGGCTGATCTCGTACGGCGAGCTTTAAACTAGA
>NW_017728995.1:61897893-61900790 GCF_001723915.1 Gavialis gangeticus
AGGTCCCTTCCGACCCTTAATCTATGAATCTATGAAAAATCCACTCTTGACCCTAGGCAGTGGCTCAGCACCTCAAAGGCTTGGTAGCTGAAACCAGAATTCAACTTGCCCACAAAAATTGTGGAGTTGATTATGGTTGAGCTGTTTGGAGAAGTATTGCTGGTACTGGGTTATGGACCTTAAGGAGCCATCCACCTTGCAGAGGAGTTTTCAGGGGTGGAATAGGAGGGTGGAAGGTCTTTGGCAAGGCCAGAGGGATGAGCCCACCAAAGCCTAAGGAGAAAGTGCAGAAAGCCAATCATGGCTTGTAAACCATACGTAGAGGTCATGCCATTTGCCTGGGAGTCCTACCTTGCTCTCCAAAATGACAAGGGGTGGGGCTCAGTGGCCTCAGGCCATGGAAGTGGATCCACAAGAGAGTTGCAACCAGGAGCTGGTACAAGAACCAGGGGTACAGGAACCCTCAGTCTGTTTTCTGTGTGACGAGCCTGGTCAATGGTTCACTCATGGACTGCTGTTGTGTTCAGTCCAGGGTCTCCAAGGTCCTAATAGAGATCCCCAGAGCTTATGTATTCCTTGTCATAGTAGTGGTTGTCCAGGTCCTGACCTTCATAGATTATGGCCCACATGAGACATTTGTGCTTGGGGTCCTGTAGACTCTGCCTAGCTATTAATTGTGAAGCATGTGTACGTAATGTGTATACACAGGCATATGTGGCTCTGTCCCACTATGAAGGTGTGGCTCTCAATTGGACCCTGAATATCTGAACTGGTTGCAGCAGGGGCCAGCCACCTTTCCCACTTGATGGTTGTCAGTCAGGATTGGGGCCCACTGCCCAATTTACTACATCTGAAGTATGACATAAAGGAACTTGGGAGTCACAGGAGCAGTGTGGGAATCAACTAGGGAAATCTTTTCTTTTGACCCCAAGGTCTTTGGACCTTCAGCTATATTGTGCAGAGTGCCAGCAAATTCAGAAGGCTACACTGGCAGCAGAGAATGGACTGGTAAAAAGACAAAGGAAAGGGACCAACGTCCAGTATGAGCTGGGCAGGCCTTGTGAAGACATTCCAGAACCAGGGTCTGTAGAGAGTTCACCTGTGGACAAGGTGGGGCCATTAGAACAGGGGTCTCGCTTCATACAAAGGCAAAGATAGGACCTAGACTTTGTGCTGTTCTATGGCCAGCTGGCCTGGGTGAATGGCAAAATAATAGACTTAGGGGTAGAGTTAGATAAGTTTTTGAATGCAAGACATTCTTCTTCACCTCCACCTCCACCTACCCCACCCCAGGCACAGGCTGCACCAACTGGCACTTCTCCCCCACCTAAAGCCAGGAGAAGCACCATGTGTTGCTGATGGCCAAACTCTTGGCCAAGTGTTTTAAGTCTGTTATAGGTGCAATGATCCATGAAGACCAGTTGTGCATGGTGCCAGGTAACAGATCCACAGATCCCTGATGCAGTTATGAGACTCACCACAGTATCAGTGGGAGAGAGGACTGAATGCTACTGTGCTGAACCTCAACCTGGAGAAGCCTATGACCAAGTGTCCCACCAATTTCTGTTCAAGACACTGAATAAGATAGGTGTCCCCCCGACCTTCATCACTTGGATAAAGACACTGTACACCAATGTGAGCAACAGGGTGCTGATTAATTGAGTCTGCTGGAGCATGGTAATTACTGTGCTGCAGCCAGGCTCCATGTCTCATGTATCAGCATTCCTGTGCTTCAAAATGGTGGCAGGGGCACTTCATCTAAAGCTTGTTTGAAGGAATAGGAGGATCTGGCATTCCTCTGCCCCTAGTCTGTTTCATCTGGCACAGTGTGGTCCTTGTAACCTTCTCCCATCTGGAGCCCAGAAGAAGATGCACATGGCTCTGTGGATTCTATGGATGCCTTGCCCTGAGGAGGGGAAGACCAGTGTGGTGTACAGAAGTGCCAGTAGTAACACTGCCCTCATGAGTGCCGTGCACCTCCCCGTTGACAGGTGATGCATGTCCTGTAGTCCCAGTCTCTGTTTGACTTTGGCCTCAGTCTTTTCTCACACCCTCTGTCTGCTCAGCTCTGGGTTGAAGTCCACCCCAAGGATCTTTACCCCCTTGCAGGGGATGGAGACCCCCAGGGCTGACAGGTCCCTGAGTTCACCTAGTACCAGTCAGGTGCTTTTGCTCATGTTCAGTTTAGTCCCTGCCTCTGCTCCATTTACCTGGGTTGTAATACTTTCAGTTGACTACTTGTCACTGCATAGGACATTAAGGTCATCCATGTAGACCAAGTCTCTTGTCTCTTCCTGGGTTTTGCACTCTGCTGATCCTGAGTTCCTGCCTGAGCTGCTGGGATAGTAGTTCCATCGTGCAAATAAAAAGGATTGGGAAAAGGGGACCACCCTGCCAGATGCCTGACTTCACTGTAATTGGCATGGTCAGGAACTTGGGACATTTTTACATGTGCTCCAGGGGTGGGGTTGAGAGCTGCATTAATTAAAGCACCTGGAGCATTTTGTGTATCAGCATCCCACACTTCCATTGCCATTTTGGAGTGTGGAGATGCTGATACACAAGATGCTTTGGGTGCTTTAATTAGGAACACCCTGTGGAAGATTAGGAACTGCTCATGAACAGACACACAAACCTCTCAGTCGAGGACTGTGTCAATATGGGACTGAGTGAGATGCAGGGGTGCTACAGAAAGATGGTTGAAGAAGATGGGGAGGAGACTCCAGAGGTCATATGGAAGAGAAAGGACTGTCACAGACTCTCCAGAGGTGAGACCAGCATTGGTGATGATGATGGAAATGATGACAGTGACAATGATGATTATAATGATGAATGAAAGGGCTGGGGAAACAGGTGAGGTATTGGGAGGGGGTGAGGGAAGTGGGGAAGGGAAGGGG
>NW_017728995.1:61905790-61906587 GCF_001723915.1 Gavialis gangeticus
GTGACAATGATGATTATAATGATGAATGAAAGGGCTGGGGAAACAGGTGAGGTATTGGGAGGGGGTGAGGGAAGTGGGGAAGGGAAGGGGAACGCTGAGGCAGTCATTTGCATGACTGTGATGGTTCAAGTTGGTGGTGATGGGCACTTGGATGCATGGTTGCACATTGTGGTCGTTGTAACGGGAATGAGAATGGTGTAACTGTAAAGGTGTGGTTTGGACTGTTAAGTGAACCACTGAGTGCATCCTCATGCACTCTATGCCCAGCAAAGACCCATCCTGAGCCACTGTTGCTTCTCTGAAGCAAGTATATGAACATACAGCGTACCCATGCAACTGTTATATTCAACATGGTATTTTGTTTTGTATTAATAGCTAAAAATCAGTTAAAAAGGTCAAAAAGATGTATTGATTCAGTGATTCATGTCTGAGGCTTCATGTAGCTGCTTAGTAATAACAACACACACACACACAGGCACACACGCGTGCACACACACACACACACACACACACACACACACTCATGCACACACACATGGCTTGGTGTGGGGGAAGGAGGGGCTCAACTTGAGGTAGGAGCCAGGAAGTGGAGGCTGTTGGCGGCACAGGTCATGCAACAGCTAGGCGTAGTGTGGGATGGGGAGACGCTGCTACGGCCTGTGCGCCTGCCCCTGCATCACAACTAGTGACCATTCCACTGCTGCTGCTGCTGTTGCTGCCCGGCTTCCATTGCAGCCATGGAGTCGGTCTCCGAATGCCTGGGGAAGAACGGGGCACCATGTGGAAGAGCAGGCAGG
>NW_017728995.1:61906695-61924932 GCF_001723915.1 Gavialis gangeticus
GTGTGTGTGTGTGTGTGTGTGTGTGTGTGTGTGTGTGTGTGTGCGCACGCATGCTGCTCCCCATCCCCCCTACCACCTTTGGAGGTTCCTGGATTTTGCCTGGAATTGAGTCCTGGTTCAGAAGTTCCTGGGGGTTGGATTGGGCTCCCCTGCCCTGAGCTGAACCCTAGCTTAGAGTTCGCAGCTCCTGCAAGGCTCTTGCATCTTTCTTATTTTGTCAGCAGGCAGACTGGGAGCACAGGAGGCAAGGAAATGGAATAAGCCTGGGCTTTATTTCTCTCTCATCCCTGGCTGCAGAGACTCAGAGGTACCTGCCTGCTGTGATGTTGCTCCAGTATTTGAACTCCCCACCCCCAGCCCCACTCTGCTCTCCAGCCAAAAGCTGAAAAACATTTTTCTGGTTCCCTCAAAGTTAGGGCTCACCTCAGGACAAGAGCCAGGAACCTCTGAGGCAGGGCTCAGCTCCCAGCTTTGTGGGGTGGGGGACAGGCCACTGCATCCTGGTATACTGCAGGACTTCAACTTGGGTGGCACAGCTGTGGGGGATGGCCACACCTTAATGAAACAGGAGCAAGATTATGTGGATTAGAGAGAATTCTGCCTTGGAGTGCCATAACTATGGGCAGAACAGTGACTACTTTAAGCTAATTAAAGGTGTTAATGTGTAGCCATTCCAGGTGTTAAGAGCTCCAGGAGCCATGCAAAATTACTATGTAACAAGGCCCTAACATTACCAAAACAATAAACCATTGTCTGGTTGTGCAGGATCTGCCCTTTGGGTTGAAAGAGGATGTCCTGATGTTGCCTTGTGGGACAGAATGACCAGAGTCTGGAGATCCCAACTGCTAGTACCCAAAATTAAATGAAATCAATTTCTTAAATGGGCCTAGGACATACCATGGGCAGATCATTTGGACTTGAGAAAACCCAGGAAAGGCTATTCACCCAGGTCTTCTGGCATGGGATTTAGCAAGATATCAGTGACTATTGTGCCTCATGCCCAAGTGCCAGTTAGTGGCCCCATGTCCATGGTATTGGGTGCCTTTGGTTCCTTGCCATTAATGGGAACCCCATACTGAGCAGGTTTGGATAGGTGTCATCAGGCCATTAGCAGGTATAGCTTTATCCTCGTACTTATGGATTATGGCTTGGCCTAGAGCAGGGGTGGGCAAAATGCAGCCTGCAAGGCCATTCTATCTGGCCCATGCGGCCCCTAAAAAAAATGTAGAAAATTAATATTTCTCTGCCCTTGGTTCCTGTCAAAAATGATAGGAACCAATGGCAGTAGGACCCAGGGGAAGCCTGGCGGGCTCCCACAACAGCGACGCCCGCCTGGCCCTGCCCCCCAGCCAGAAGCCTCTGCTGGGGTTTCTGGGCTGGGAGCACGTGGCTGCCCCGGTGCAGGAAGCTCAGGCAAGTGGGCGGGGGGGTGGGACCCCAGGCAGGGAAGGAGCACGGGGGGGGAAGTGGTCCCACCCCACCCATGCGCGATGCCTCACACTGCAGCTGCTTGCAGCCCTTGTGGGGCTGCCTGTGCCTGCTCCGGACAGCCCCACGTGGGCTGTGAGCACCTGCAGCGTGGGGCGAGGCCACTTCCCCCCCATGGTCAGCTTTTCCTTGGGCTCCTTCCCTGCATGCAGAAAAAAGGCCCCTTGCCCACCCCATGGCGGTTCCCTGCACTGCAGGTGCTCGTGGCCTGTGCGGGGCTGTCCGGAGCAGGCACAGGCAGCCTCTGGCTGGCTGCAAGCAGCTGCAGTGCAGGGCGCCAGGCATGGGGCAGGGAGGGCCTGCTTTCTCCTCGTCTCCCCATGCTCAGCACCACCTTGTATCCTGGCCCCGCTGCTAGGCTGGCAGTGGGGAAGGTTACAAGCTGGTGCTGAGCGTGGGGAAAAGTGGCCCCTTGCCCGTCCCACGGCCAGTGCCCCACGCTGCAGCCACCTGCAGCCTGCATGAGGCTGCCTGTGCCTGCTCCAGACAGCCCCATGCAGGCTGCAAGCACCTGCAGCAGGGAGTGCTGGCCATGGGGCGGGTGAGGGGCCACTTTTCCCCATGCTCAGCACCAGCTTTTTCCCTGCTGGTGAGCAGGGGGTCGGGGCTGAGTGCTGTCCCCCATCTGTACCGCGGGGCTGTGGGGCACTGGGAGTGAGTGGGCAGGGAGCCAGCGGGAGCACGGGGTCCACACCAGTGTCCCGAGGCCAGTGCCGGTGGGGCCCAGAGCAGGGTGGCAGGAGTGTGGGGTCCCAGCTGGCAGGGGCTCAATGGAGCCAGGCCAACTCCCTCCTCCCTGCTGGTGCAGGCCAACCTGGCTCCACAGACCCTTGCCGGCCTGTGCCCTGCTCTGGGCCTCACCAGTGCTGGCCCTGGGACATTGGTCCCAAGATGGTGACCATGGGGAGGGGCACCTGTCAAGGGATGGGGCACGTGTCAAGGGGCAGGGCTACCCATGTGACCCTCAATAGCTTGCCAAACTAGGTGAGTGGCCCTCCACCCAAAATAATTGCCACCCCTGGCCTAGAGAGTGGCCACAGCACTGTTAAACATGTTCTTGAGGGTGGCCCTCCCACAAGAAGTATTAACTGATGTTCGTATCAGGAAGCCATGAGGGGCCCGATTCTTGTTGTGGCAGCAAAGCCCCGGTCCCTTCTTCACAGTCTGCCCTGAGGCATGAGTTTCAAGGAAAATACCTTTGTGTGCCATGCTCTGGCACCTGTGCCAGGAGTTACTCCTGATCTATAGAGTTCTCTCCCTCTTTGAACTTCTACATGGGAGACAGGCTTGGGGGGTGTTAAACTTACTGAATGAGACATGGCAAGTGCAAAGCTCAAATGTCCATAACATTGTCCGCTATGTTCTGAGGCTGTGAGAGTGGCTGGACCTCAGACCTGTGCAGAAAGTATAGGAACAACATTACAACAAGAATGTACAACTCCAGATCTGTCAGCCTGGGGACTGGGTCTTGCTGTTGCTTGCCTTGGACTCCTACCACTTTAAGTGCTCTCTGTAGCTCAGGGTTGGGGCATGCTGTTGAGAAGCCATAGCTGACTCTATAATTGTTTAAATAAACAGGATTTCAGTGTATGTCCGTCAGTCTTGGATGATTTGTTCAGTAAGCATAAACGATGCTGTATAATATTTCATCTTACAAACAGAATATAACCAAAGTATGAAAGTCTGTATGGCCAAGCCTCTCTAAGCCATAATTTTCCCAAGACCTGACTGTGCCCTTAGGCTTAGCTTTTGATCCTATTAGAGTTGCTACTATAATACAAATGCCAGGAGCTTGAGGGTTTGTATATTACTTGCATGATTTTTAGTTGCAACATGTTGATTGCATTCAGTCGTTTCAGGGCAAACACAGTTGGGATTAAGGTGAGGTCTGTTTTTATGTTTGTAACACATGGCTGCTTCTGGAGCAGGATGGTCAGGTTCCAGCAGCCTCAAAAAACTGGTGCCATGGTGTGTTGTGATGTTTTTAAACAAATACTTGAAATGCTTCACATTTACAATAGCAGTTGGCAGATAACGTGTTTAAAAATAAAAGGTGAGATGCTGATGGGCCATTTAGAAAATGGATCTTGCCAAGTTTAAAGATGGAAATGCAGGCGGTTCCTGTTCTAACAGTAGAAGACTGATGCCTCTTCCTGTGCTAATCCTATCCATAAAGCAACTTTCTGCATTGTTCTTAACTGATCAGGTGCCCTGTTAGAAATCTGTTAATTTTGGTATCCAACCACTGCATACTTGCCCTGGGCATTGATATAACACTCATATTTCTGAAGTGGTGAAGTGGAGACAACATCCAGGCCCCGAGTAAAATAGAGTGTAATCACACAGATTCTAACCTGTAGTTAATTCACCACTCCAAAGGGAATACAGGTAATGGCCAGTTATCCAGCAGGGATTGGCTAGAGTGACTCAAGAGTGGCTAGAATGATATTTAAATGGCAGATGTTTGGCATTAAGTGCTATTTGAGGCATTCAGAGCAAATTATTAGGGATTATATTTTCTTTTATCACATTCTGGAAGACGTCATCGGCATATGGGAAAAAGGACAACAAGTGTTGGGAATATAGTCCCCTTTGTGATATGTCATACCCTCACATTTTATGAAAGTCAGCCCATCAGACTTCCCAGCAAAGGTGATCCATGTGGCCTAGGTGCCTTTGCCTTCATTTAGCAATTACTGTGAAATGGATTTGCTCTTTAGGTATTTTTTTCCTTTCATGAATGAATGAGTTTCACAAAAACCTTAAGAAGCAACACTCAGTTCCACAGTTCAGCATAGCCATAGTAACTGAGGATGTACACTGTAAGAAGCATATGCCAAATCTAACTTCACATCTTAAAGGGTAGGTTCCTTAATTCAACAAGGGGTCTTCAAATACCTTCATATATAGGGATCTGCTCCCTTTGGCTTGTCATGCAAAACATGTGACTTGTCAATGGAAGCTGGATGCGGGTGAAATTTAGCCCCTCTGCACATGACTTTCAACTGGGAAACAGAATTGAAATATAATTTAGAAGTGAAGCTGTTCTGTGGGATAAAAATAGATCTAAGACAGAATCTCCAGGAAGGAGCAGAGGTGTTCTAGTCCAGGGTTGGCCAACATGCAGTCCATGTGCCACAAGTGGAATGGGTAGCTTCTGTGTGTAGCATGTGGTAGATCAGGGAGAGAGAGGGCAAGCAGCACAGCAGAAGATTAGTCAGGAAGCAGAAAATGGAGAAGCAGACTAGGCAGGGAGCAGAAAGGAGAGCAGCAGATCAGCAGCGGTACAGGATTGGAGTGGCAATCGGGGAGGGTACAGAGCTTGTGGCACGCCTGCCAGAAAGGTTGCCCATCACTCTTTTAGAGTGTTTACTTCTGCAGCAGGGTGTGAGTGGGTATCAAACACCATTAATTATCTTATAAATCAGGGTATGGCTCCATTGCAATCCAAATATGTCACTACAGCTCTATGTAGATGTACCTGATTTAGCTTTAACTTAGCTGTCCAACAACTGTGTAGTCTGCAGCAGCAGAGAGTTGACTGCAGGCCACAAAGCTTGCTTAGGATTCTGGGCAAATGCTTAGATGTAAATACTTCAGCTTATGCAGCACTCAGGGCTGCCATGTCTGCATTGTTACTGGGCCTCAAGATAGGTAGGTTACAGCTAATTCAGTCCTTTTCATGAGATCAATCTTGCTTGGGACTGCAGTGTAGACATTGTAACAGAACCAAGGTCAGTCTTTACAGTTAGTGGCAATGTCAAGTGGACTACTTTGAGACAGGAAGATGATCTTAAATGGACTGAAGGGACCTTTCCCCTGGTAGCATATAATTTACAGTTACATTTCAATGTAAAACCTTAAAATTGACCTAAATGCACTGCATTTGTTCAGAATTCTACATTAATGGAATTGCATGGAATGAAGTGGATGAATTTTCAGCTGAAGGGGTGAGGGCCAAGCCTAGAAAATAACTCAAATTGTCTCTGCCTGATTAGCACCTTCAGTGTGGTAACCACATATTTTAGGAGCTGTTGAGGACAATGCCAGCTTTATGCTTCTTCAGTGACCTTAAGCTTTGGAGTTGAGCTTTCTTATCTTCTCTCCCCTTTTACAGTTTGCTTGAATTACACAAACAAACCAAAACAATAGGATCTTCAAAATCTTCCTTTTTTTTAGATGAGAAGGCCTAAGTAACAGATGTATTGCATTGTGGAATCCATGGAAATTATCCGTAAAATGGCCATTTTAATTTAGGTTGAAATTAATCATTCTATACATCTCTATTAAGCCAACATCATATGCAAAAAAAAAGTTAAAGGACAGTTCAAGTGTATTTGTAAATGCAGAAGCATAGTGTTGCCTTCCCAGATCAAGGGTCTGTGTCATCAGAGGAATGGGGTATATGGTGACAATGAAGTCTAAGTTTTTTAGTTCCTGTGCCATTCCTCACCATTTGACATAATCATTGTCACAGCATTCAAAAAATCATCCAGAAAACCAAAAACGCCTTTCTGCCTACATGCAGAAAAGACTTGAAAACTAGATTGTCTGCTTCCCCAGCATTTTTTTCTATCTTGGCCAGATGCCAGGTCCAGTTACACTCTGCCTACACAGCAGGTTCAGCTGTGCAATACTACATGGCTTTGTTCAGTTTTATTCTACCTATGGGGTGGCTACATTTCAGTAATGGAGGAAGTTTCAGTTTTTATAGCTTTTCTAGGTCTCAGTTTGAGGTTGAAACCTTAGGATCAGTACTCCATTATATATTCTTTTCCTCTTAACAGAGATAAAACCAATACAAACTTGGATAATATAATTACATTTTTTCTGCCCACTTCCGCAAGACTCCTTTCATAGAATCATAGGGATGGAAGGGACCCTGAAGGATCATCGGGTCCAGCCCCTTGCATGAGCAGGAAAGACATCTAGGGTCAGACGACCCCAGCCAGGCGATCGTCTGACCTCTCAGGTGACTGTTTCCTCTCAGTAGAGATAATATAAGAACTCAAATGAGATGCCTGCCTTTTTATCCTCCAGTAGGGTCTCCTCTTAGATGTACCCGATCCAGCAGGCAGAACTTTGTCATTCTGCTCCCTACAGAAGTACTTGAATTACTGGTTCATACTTCCTCTCCCAACATATTGCTGATGTGACAGTTTCAGGAGTTGAATACCTAGATTTCATAGATTTCATAGACATTAGGGCTGGAAGGGACCTCATAAGATCACTGGGTCCAGCCCCTTGCCCAAAGGGCAGGAAGTCAGCTAAGGTCAAAGGATCCCAGCAAGATAAGCATCTAAATTTAAAAGTGTTTTTTAAAAGTGTCCAGAGTAGGTGCTTGCACCATCTCGGGGGGTATCTATTCCAGGCCTTGGGGAATTGGACAGGAAGGAAGTTCTTCCTTATGTCCAGCCTAAAACAGTCTTGCAGGAGTTTGTGACCACTGGACCTTGTCATCCCTTGGGGAGCTCTGGTGAACAGGCATTTCCCCAGATCCTGATGCACACCCCTTATGTACTTATAGGCTGCCACCAAGTCACTCCTGAGCCTGCACTTCTTCAGCCTGAAGAGTCCCATGCCTCTCAGCCTCTCTTCATAAGGCCTGTTCTCTTGTCCTCTGATCATGTGTGTGGCTCTCCTGTGGATTCCTTCAAGCTTTTCCACATCCTTCCTGAATAGTGGAGTCCAGAAACTGATGCAGTACTCCAGCTGCGGCCTCACAAAGGCTGAGTACAGCAGGAGGATGACATCCTGGGTCTTGCTTGAGATGCAGTGATAGATGCAAGCCAGAGTTTTTTTCACTTTGCCAGCTGCGGTATTACATGGGTGGCTTATGTTCACCTTGTGGTCAATCATGACCCCCAAGTCTCTTTCGGTCGTGGTGCTAGCAAGTATAGGATTGCTGAGCCTATAAGTGTGATGTGGGTTTTTTTCCTGAGGTGGAACACCTTGCATTTCTCTGTATTGAATGCCATCTGGTTTTCATCTGCCCACCTTGCAAGTGTATCATGGTCAGCCTGGATCACCAGCCTATCCTGAAGTGTGGACACTATTCCCAAAAGTTTGGTGCCGTCAGTGAACTTAGCCAGTCTGCTTCTGACACCAGAGTCCAGATTGTTTATAACAGGGGTGGGCAATTATTTTGGGAAGAGGGCCGCTTGCTGAGTTTTGGCAAGCCATCAAGGGCCACATGACAGGCAGCCCAGGGCAGATAAATATTAATTTTTTAAATTTTTTAGGGGCCTCATGGGCTGGATAGAATGGCCTGGTGGGACACACCTGGCCCCCGGGCCGAATTTTGCCCACCCCTGGCTTATAAAGACATTAAAGAGTACAGATCCAAGAACAGAGCCTTGGGGGACACCACTAGTCACTGAGTGCTATGTTGATTCAGTTCAGGGTGTGCCATGATGCAAGCCCTGCTCATTACACCTCTGATTCTGTGTGTGTGGAAAGCGTTTGATAAAAAACCACGATTCATGGTTTCAAGCAAACATGGGTGAGGATGGAATTAATTTGTGCCTATTTATGGTCTATGGGCAAACCTGGCAAAACTTTCATCTTAATTTTACTTGGACTCCTGCCCAGACCAAAATTAATTTTAATTCCTCAAGCAATTCATAAATATTCTCTGAAAACTGAAGATACTGATCTTTGTACAGTCTCAAAACATAAAAACATAATTTCTGTGTTGGTGTTTTCCTAAATTTTATATAACTCAGGTTTTGGAACAATAAAAATCATTTCAGAGTAGCATAACTGTTTTAAGTCACCTCCCCATCTCTATGTTTCATAATATTCTTGCCCTGATTCCTCCACAGAATTATGTACAGTACACCCATCCAGTCTCCTGAGGTTGTTACTTTAGTGCCATGTTAAGTTATCAGAACATTTTCTATGGAATTCGCCATTATAACTATGAAAGTGGGTGTACCGAATAACAACTGAAGAGTTGCACTTCAGCTCTGTGTTCAGTTTCTCTTGACCTTTGTAGTTGCTCTCCACCCACACAGAAGTGAAAATACTTCCTGCTGGTGAAAGCCACTGAATTCTTTTTCTAGTCATATTAGTTGAGGTAGCCTGTTCAGCTAGCCATAAGGCATTTAGGCTGAATAGATTGCTTTTATCCATTACTCAGTACAGAAGGCTCTCCCCTTAGCTTTGTGTGCAAGAAGTAATGCTTGTTTTGACAAAATAATTTTCAAGTAGGTTTCTCTGTAGTCATTCAGTCCTGAATCTGTCCAGCATGAACCATGCCAAGTTTTATTGGTACCCTGGGAATGTGGGCCATTGATGAAAGTTGAGAAAACAGCCAAGACCACACACTTACAATAAAACTTGCATTCACCAACTGAAAATCTTACAATGTATAATAGACATATCTGCAGTTTGACAGTGTAATGTGCATTCTGAACTTCACAGAGAGTGGGATTTAAAGAACATTAAAGAAGGAACGATTTTGACTTTTTAATTACTTTATTCAGGGGTTCAGGGTACAAAAAGTTGTCCCCTCCAAGGTCCAGGTCCAATATATAAAGCAAAGACAAACAAATTACCATCAAACCATGTCATTACACCATAACACCATGTCATTACATTCATATCATCACACTGTGACAGATACCTTCACTATATTACACGTTGTGCCTGACATGCCATTATGCGGTCGGGACACCGGCCACATGGTCATATAGACCAAAGCCCTCTATAAACAAATGATTCCTACCCTGCTCTATCCAATCAAACACATGACAAAGCTTCAACTTCCCACACAAAGAAAAAAACAAAAAGCAGCCTGGTGAGGGCCCAGGGCACGGCATGAGCTAGGAGTCGTAGTCTGACACCAAGCCTGCCCAGTTGCCTAGACCAGTCATGACATCAGAGTGCATATTGAAGATGGCTGTCCTCCATGTGGCACAGTGATCCCTCAAGGATCCAGCATGCCTCCAGGGTGGGCTCCACCCACCAGAGCACAGTGTACTCGAACTCCAGCAAGAGGCACACCTGCACCAGGAGGCCGAAAAGCTGCAGGGCATCCTCTGAGCCAGTCTCGACAAGCCAGTTGCGGTGGCTCTTGAGGACTGACATTTTGGCCTGATCCAGTAGAAAGCTGGCTGGGCAGACGGCACCCCATTCAGCTGCCTGGTACGCAGGCTTGTCAAGACTGGCTCCTGCTGAGCTCTTGTAGAGGTGGCTCAAGGGTGACAAAGAGCGGCTGCAGGCAGGGACAGTCAAGGAAGGCATAAAAGAGGTTCTCCTCAACACCCCCGGGGCAGAAGGGGCAGACCATTGAGGCAGCTGGGTCAAAGTGGGATGCAAACGTGCCAGTGGCTAGGATGCCATGCAGCAACTGCTATAAAACATATATCAGTAAAAACACGTCAGGAAAAAGTTTGGTTGTCGGTAAAAAGTTTGCTTAAAGACATCTTTGCCCATGGGGTGCACCTTGCGAGGTGCAACGAAGTATGTGGCTCATTGCCCAGTGAACTAAGTACATGCACCTACAACTTTTCTCATTGGCATGATGGTATCTGAAACACATTTGTGTCTTGGCTGAGAAGCCAGAGGGCTGCCTAAATTTTGCAAAATAACCCTATACACACATACTTTTATTCCAAAAATAGATTAAAATCAGGTTAACTCCACTGTTGGTCTCTCCCTAGTTTTAGTTACCATGATTAAAATGGTTTGCTTCCAAAGGAAACAGGATTTCTGCAATTTGGGTCAAGTCCACAAACATATTTAGGCACTTAAATTTTTGACATCACAGCTGGACTATGCTGCTGACAGTTTGTGGCAAGCTTCATCTGAAAATGTGTGACTTCCCCCTTCCCTCACTGAACATACACCCAGCTTCCTATTGTCACTCTCTCTCATGTTTTTCTGTTTTCATCCTACTCCACCTAGAGCAAAGAGTAGGTTCAAAATCATCCCCATTTTGTTAATCCCAGGAATTTGATGTTGCAAAAAATGTAGTGTATATACTATATATTCATTCAAAGAGCTACATAACTTTAGGTTTCAGTGCAAATGCAGAGATTTTGTAACTATAATTTATTTCCTCATTCACAAATACATGAACACAATCAGACAAGAGTATTCCTTCCGTTAATGGGCTGAAGTTATTTCCTTAAAACTTTTGTATGAAACAGCTTTTAAAATGTGGAAGTTTGCAGCTGGTTTATGGCTCTGCAACAATGTATAGATTGCTTTCTTTATAAAGCAGAGTATATACTTTCACATAAGGGCAGAAATAATTTCTTTTCCTGACATGAACATTAAGAGATTGTATGTGGTTGTAAGTGACTCTGCAGTGCCATTATCTGCAGAGGCTTCTTTTTTAAGGGACCAGCACTTGAAATATGGGTAGACATAAAGCTCTTATCATGCATGTCTGAGGTTAATGAGTAATAAATAAAACTTTTCTGGGATCAGCTAACTTGCTGAAGAACTGCATATGCCTGCATGAAATTTGGCTCTTATTGTACACCAATGACCAAACCCACAGACACACTGTTAACTGATGGCATATTCAGGAAGATTACATGTGACATTTAAAGGCTGGTAAATTTTCAACAGTGAGGAGAAAGAAGACACATTTCCATTATAAATTCGTTCTCAACTTGAATTTATATACACTATGGGGGTTAGGTAAACATCAGAAATGATGTCCAAAACCAAGGCACATTTAATAAAAACTCGGAAGTACACTATTCCATATGGCAAAGATTATATAAAGTTTGATATTTACAGTGGCATTTCACTGTCTGTCTTTCTTTACCATCAGCAGAAGGACAAGGAGGGGCTTCTCATTGGTTTTTCTGAGAAGATTTAGTAGTTACAGCAATAAAATAACCTCTGCACTTTGTGAACAATATGCATCCTATTGCAATCATCCACATAATGGAAGCTTTTAAGAAGGAAAATTGTTTTAGTTCTAGGCTTGTAGTACTGTATCAATAAGGAACTTTCTCTTCCCAAAAGAGAGGGGGATGTAAGACAAGGGCCCTATTCTTTTAGGGCAGGATACTAGGAACCCTCATGGAAGCCATAATCCAGCCTTTTAAATAAGTTAGTGTTGCCAGTTGTTGTCCTTGTTCACCCCCACCCTTTGGTATAGAGATATAGTAACATATTTGATAAATAAGTATATATACATTTACAAAACCAGTCTCAAATTGTTAACAATCACTGGAAACTTTCTCAGAGCTGATTTTTACTGTCCTCTTTATATTAGACTTGTATTCTTCTTAGCTTGACACATGCTGCAATAGTTGATGCTATAAGCTGTGTGTGTGTGCTGTGGGGTGGGATATATATGTTGTGGTGGGAACATAAATGGGCATAAAAAATATTACAAATCTAAACTGGCTTAAGTAGAGTTACTGTTTATTGTGCCTTGGGAGAACCAGGAGCCCAGACTTTGTCCATACAAAGTTAGAATTTAAGAACTAGAATTGTCCAAAGGAAGAATTTTAAAATTCACTAACCTTCTCAAAATGAAGTAGCACTAAGGTGCTGAGCTCAGTGGGTGTGTTGTGCTACTTGGTACTCCTTTTGTTACCTGTCTACATGGTGTGAGAAGGTAAACTTTTGTATCATTACCTCCCCCCACTTAGAGGTTTGTAGCTTTGAAATTGTGGATGGGATTCTATTAGAAATATGCTAAGGGATGAACTGAATGATTCATCCCCAGCCCTCCTGCCTGTGACCCTCCTTGAGTGGGACTGGCCCTTGGAAATTCCTTAGGAAAAAGGAAATTGTCGTCATCTTTAAAATGCAGCCTCTCTATGCTGCTTTGGCTTGTATATAACAACACTAGTGTGAACCCAGTTGTCTTTGCTGAATCAGAAGTCACCCTACCTTAGTTGCTTTTGTCTCTCAAGCCCAGATATGACAGGTATGCTAGTCCTGTCATTCTGTCAGATGTCCAGCAGAAAGGGGCACTGAATCTCCTTGCTCGCTCTGCATAACATTGATTCCAAACAGACTTCTGCACATTAACTGTGGTCAGGGTCATCCTTGAAAATGGCACCAATGGGGCATGGGGATCATCAGCTGAAAATACTTTCAGAGTTTCTCATCAGGGTGCAGCCCAATATAGGTTAAAGCATTCAATGAATGGGGTGTGAGACATCTGAAATATGAAAGTGGACTGCATTCTCAGGTGCCAGTAGTAGGATTTTGCCAAAAACTAAGTGCCTTCACATTTGTGCTGTCTTGGCAGTTGTCTGAAGTGTGATATTCGAATTCCCCATCAGTGACTTAGGTTTTCTTTAAATAGTTTCTTGAATGGCTCCTCTGACTTTCTTGCTTGAATTACTTTTTCAGTAGTGCCAGGCACATTCCATTAATGGTTGCCTTAATTTTTATAAACAGACAAAGCAATGTTGTGCATTCAACATCATAAGGTCAGAGCTACAATAAACATAGCCTAAGATTGCTGACCTTCTTTTGTATGAAACTTTTCCAAAGGACCTATTTACCTTCCCTGATCTCACTGTTATTGGGCATGGAAACTTGTCCACTTTGTGTGTAGTTTGTATTTATCCAATGTGGCAAGTGAAGCTTAACAGTCAAGAGGCAACTTCATGTCTTGAGAAGCTTATACATAAAACAGCAGTGGAGGTTCTTTGGGGGTAGAAGGTGTCTGCCTGATGTATGCTTGAGGAGCACCTGGTACAATGGGATACTTAACCTTGATTAGACTCCCTCAGGTGCTCCTGTAAACCTAGGATAAGGGTCACAGCAGAGAAATGTCATGGGGTGTTTATTTTTTATACATTGATTCTGGTTCTCCGTGGTTTGTATTTGAAAAGTTCTTTATTGTTCTGTTTTTGGCCTTGGGCATGTAACAAATTGAAAGTCCAGAGTCTAAAGAACCTAGTTTAAAAGGTGGGGGTAAAATGTAGTCACAGACAATAAAGGAAGGCAGGAAGAGGGGGTAAGTTAATGGCTTTCCAAAGGGCTAGGGAACATACATTCAAAAAGCCTGAACCTGCATTGATTCAACCTTTGCAGGTTAGTTTAACTTGGCTAGGCTGAACCAGTTTGTAACCGGACAGACATTCTCTCTGAACTCAGGAAATTCAGGCACATGCCTGCAGTGGCTCAGGCTAGAAGCTGGGGGGTGCTAGAGCAGCCATCCCTTTCCTTCAACAGTGCTGAGCTGAAGAGGGGCATGGCCCAGCCATGCGTGCACTATCCCAGGCTTTTCCCAGCTGGCTGCTCAAGGGGCAGGAGGGTTGCCAGACCCCAGGACCCTGCTAGCCCTCTGAGGCAAGGCAGGGTGGTGTGCAGTGCATGCATCTGTTGATGATACAGAACTTTTTAATCTCCCTCCCTGCTTCTTTATACTGTCTGCAGCAAACTGACAGGAGAGCAAGCCAGCAGGGAGCTGATAGTGTTTATCACCTCCTCAGAAAAACAATAGCCTCTCTCCATTAGTTCAGACTCTTCTTAAACAGCTTATCAGTTGACCTGTTGATTAGCTCAAAAAAGCCCTAAGCAGTCAGGTTCTGTCTACCTGTCCCAGTTAAATTGGAGACGTATACAGACACCTCTCGGCATTAGCTAGCATACCATATGCCTAGGGTCCATGGGGCTGGGGTCTGTGCTGTGGGAGATGGGAGGGAGGGAGCGGGAATCCCTGCTTCAGCAGCAACCAGCAAGAGGGGTGGGAGGTAGGGTAGGGTAGGGCAGGGGGAAGCCAGACAGACCCTGCTGTGTCTGTAGTCTCTGTTGGAGCTCCAGCAAGGGAGCAGAGGAGAGGGGCCAGCTCTGCTGTGGACCAGAGAGCTCTGTTCAGCCCAGAGAGCATGCCAGGATGCTGGGGGAGTTTGGTTTATCTTAAACCAGCAAGGGGTCTGGGACAGACATTGCATAAACTGGTTTGAGCCAAATCAGTTAAATCTGTTCAACCAGGTTTATCTCAGACAGGTTTCAGCCATTTTCAAACTGGTTTATATCCACTGAACATCTGTTCTGTTACAGGTTTAAACCAGTTTCTGATCACTTAAACTGGTTTATGTGTAATGTCTGTCCCTAGACAGAATGTTAGCTCACTTGTGGAAATGATTAAAGGATACTTTATTGGAGAACCCAGTGAAGAATGGCTGCATAGGCCAGCCCACAGGGCCAGAAACCTTACCTGAATTTATTAGGTTTCTCATGTGACTGATGGTATGGGATGTATTAGAAGTAATAGAGCTCAGTGACGCCAGGGTTGAAGCAGACACTTCTGTGATGGCAGAGTATGAGTCCAGTTTCTAGTTGTTCTGAAAATAAGGGGGCTATTCTATATGGCTTCTGGCTTGCTACCCATAGAGGTTTTGTTTTTGATGGCTTTTGAGATATGGAGGTAATGACATTCTGTGTCCATAAAGGCCCTTTATGGGGCAGTCACTACACACAGCTTTTAGCTGAAGTGCTTCTGTCCAGTTGAAACACATTTTAATCACTCTTTTGAGAAGGCTGATGTGAACTAATAAGTGGCAGAAAGTTTTGAGTTTTGTACTATTCACTAACAGATAAGTGCATCTTTGGTCAGGGATATTGTCTAACTATTACAGCGACTCCTAAACCTCTGTTAGTTGGTTTGCTTACAGGTGGCTATGGCTCATGGATGACCTATGAATGTTTAAACCCAAGGACCTAGAGGATGAGTTACGTGAGAATTTGTGAATGCTGCTGTGGGATAATGTGTACCTCTTACATCTCCCCTCTTGCTTAATGTGTAATGAGGCCTCCAAGGGTTGGTAAGGAGATAAAGGTTAGGGCAGTGGTTCCCAAACTGTGGGTCATGACCCCAGATGGGGTCGTAACAACAGTGGATGGGGCTGCGAGAGTTGGCGGCTGTGGTTTGGAAGTGAGGGGCCATGCTGAGGAAATGAGGCCATAAATAGAGTCATGCTAAGGAAAAGTTTGGGAAGCACTGGGTTAGGGTATTTGCAATATTTTGATGATACGTCCATTGTAGAGTCTCTGTTGCTGTCTGTTTCAGGATAACATAGCAGTCTGGCAGCAGAGAGTTATTGGGAACAAGACTGAATGCTAGTAAGTTGGAAGCAACTGGAAAAAAATGACTAGCTATATCACCTGCTAAGTGATGTGCATCTCTCTGTAAATCAGGCTTGCAATACAGGGGCAGTGCTAGATGCTGGACCAGTGGTTGCAGCCTCAGGAGATCTGATTTTTTTAATCTGAACATTATAGGTGGAAATTTGACTACTTCAGTCACTTCATTGCAATTGTACCAGTCGAAGCTCCTTATGGTGCACATATAGGCTTCAAATAATAGGCCCCCTGGAAAGGGTTAGTTAATAAAGCGGCAGTCCATTCCCTGGTTATGACCAGTCAGCTGATTAGAAACAACTGCTCAAAAATCCTGCATCCCAGAGAGGCAGCAGGGAGAAGTAGCCTCTGCAAGAACCTGTGGAAGGAACGATATGCAAAGGGGAACCAACCGGCTGGGAAAGTAGGAGGCCACCAGGGAAGTGGTAAGGAACAGGGGGGAACATAGGGCCCCTGGGCTGGAATCTGGAAGAGAATGTAGATCTGGATCCCCCTAACTCCCTTCTTCTGTGGCCAAGTGGTAAAGGACTAGTGAACTTTAGACTGGGGGAAGACTCAGGGCTAGGTGGAGTGCTCCTCTGGATTTCAGGGTTGAATTTCAGCTTTCTCTTACCCTTCAGAGAGGTGTGAGACTGCAAGGGCTATGACACCAGCACAAGGGAGTGTTTCAGTTCAGACTGCCTGTCTGTGCTAATAGCTTATTGTGCCAGGCAGCTCTGTATTGAAAGGTGCACCATCTGTGGGATCCCTTCTGAAGCAGAAGGCATGGAGCTGACTTGGTGTGGCATAGTGGGCAGCCTAGTTGGTACGGTGATGCATGAACGTGCCTACTTTATTTCCAGTTCAAGAGGTAGTCTGTGTGGAGCAGCATGGTATGAATTAATCCTGGAGCAGCCTGGCCCAATAAGTGAAAGGTGCAAGCACGTCCTGACTGAGCACTTCTGCTCCTGAGAGGATGACTTGCTCTAATAATCGTAACTCCCACTGGTTTGTTCAGAGAGGCTTTTCTCCTCTGCTTTGTAACTACCTGTTGGTGTCTGAACCAATTAATTTGCTACAACATGCTAAATCTACCAGTGCTGCAGGATTTTGCTTCATTTGGCTCTGGTGCACATTCATTTGGTATTTTTCCTTTAAAATTAAGATATATTTTCACCTGGTTTATAAACTGACACACAATCAGAATGACACAAATGGGATCTTTCACAGTACCATTTGGGGAATTCATGAAACAAACTAAATCAATTAATGTGATGCTTCTTTAATTTTGCTGGGGAGTTCTGTGCAGAATGTACTGACTTGTGGTTTCACACTACACTCTGCAAGATTATTAGTATGAGTTGAATTTCAGTTTTCTAACCAGCGTGCTCCAGCTAAAGTTTCATGTTTAAGCAAGTTGGAACTAGTGTCTCTTGCATGGTTTAAGTCCAAAGCCCTTCCCTCATGCCCTGGGACTTGAATGCGGCCTATGGCTTTGTTACCTCTTATGGCTGCAAGGAAGTCTGACTGGCTGTCTCGCCCTTTAGTACCAGCCCCCAGGAATCTGTTTTAGAAGTAGACACTTGAAAGCAGTGGGACTCTAAGCCAGGGGTCAGCAACATTTTGCAGTGGGGGACCGCTTTAATAGAGCTTAGCTCTAAGCATGGTCTGCTTCAAACCTTGCTCCCCCCCCGAATCATTTCCTTTTACCTTCCACCCCATAGCACCAGCACCATACCTTCTCTCTGCATGTAGCTGCCATATGGGCAAAGACCCCTGCTGCCAAAATGACAAACAAGTCCCTCTGGCACTGAAGACCAGATAAAATGGCTCTGCAGGTTGGATCTGTGCTGCAGGACATAAGTTGCTGACTCCTGCTAAATAATAGCCCCAATGAAACAGCAAGTTCATTCACTTCTTCCTGGGCTGCAGAATGTTGTGGTCCTTTCTCTTCTTTATCCACATCCCACCCGACTTGTGAATGCTTTAAAACCTTTGTGGTATCTTCCATTTTTGCCCCTTATGAGCTTCATAGTCACCAGAACTAAGATGGCTAAGTAACTACCACATGACTATGTGGGTCCTTCCATAATGGTTTGTTTCCCATTAGTCACATTTCAATGTAAAACCAGAACCTTTCTGCCTTTAGAGGTAGATCCACCTGGTGGGACTGTAAGTGAAGAGGGAGCCATGCATTTGTTCTTACCTGATTCCGGCACTAACCTCTTTCAAATACCTCCTCAGAGGCAAGGTTTTTATGCCAGGCTACACCTGCATTGCTAAGTTTTTCTGCTTGTGTTTTTTGTATTGTGATGCTCAAAAACTCTAATCACGACTGGGGAGGGGGGTGGACAGGACAGGATGGACAGGACAGGGCTTTGTGAGTGCTTATGCAAATATTCAGCAAGTTTAGGTCTAAATAGCTGAGGCAAAGTTTAGGAGCGAGGAAGTACCATCTTTTTCTCATTGCTGGCTTCCTCCCAGATCGGATGACTTGACCAACATGGACAAATCTGGGAAAGCAGTGGCTTAAGTGGGAACCCCTCTGAGGGTGTCATCTGGGCATTGCTGAAGACTAACACCTGAGAAGGTCTTAAAGAAGGCACGTGGGATGAAGCAGGACAGTTAGGGGTTTTCATCTGACAAGCGCCTTTGCATCAGAGCCTGGAGTACTAGGAGAGAGCAGGGGTAGAG
>NW_017728995.1:61929932-61930960 GCF_001723915.1 Gavialis gangeticus
TGTCTTCCCTCAGCTTGTGGCCATTGTTCCTGGTGACTCCAAGGGGGGCCCTGGTGAACAGACTTTCCCTGAGTCCCTGCTGCTGGCCCCTGATAAAGTTGTAGGCAGCCACAAGATCCCCCCTCAGTCTCCTCTTGCGGAGACTGAAGAGATTCAGGTCCCTCAGCCTCTCCTCATAAGGCTGGCCATGGAGGCCCCCGACCATACGAGTGGCCCTCCTCTGGACCCTGTCCAGGTTCTCCACGTCCTTCTTGAAGTGCGGTGCCCAGAACTGGACACAGTACTCCAGCTGTGGCCTGACCAGCGCCGCATAGAGGGGGAGCAAGACCTCTCTGGACCTGTTAGTGATGCCCCTGTCGATGTATGACAGGGTGCGGGTGGCTCTGCCTATTGCTTCGTCGCATTGGCGACTCATATTCATCCTGGAGTCAATCCTGACTCCAAGATCCCTCTCTGCCTCTGTGCTGCCGAGAGGGTCAGCCCCTAACCTATAACCATAATGCTGGTTCCCTCTCCCCAGGTGCAGCACCCTGCACTTGTCCTTGTTGAACCACATCCGGAATGGGGAGGATTTACAGGGAAGCTATGATGGGAAAAGTGAAAATGGCTTGAATGCATCATGCCTGGGAAGATTTCTTCTTTCTTCTCAGCCCTTTCTAGTCCAAGGGAAGTATTACTCTATGGAGCTTGTTTGGAAGGCTTATGTGGGGCTTTGTTTTGCCTTGGTTTTATTGGACTGTTTGATCTAAACAGATAGGACTCCTGACTTGCCTGGAGGGCCAGGTTGCCCTACCAGCCCCATCACTGAAGACAGAGAGGCACAGATGCACCTGGCATTCGAGCTAAGCCAGTCTTCCACATATAAGCAAACTTACTCGGGCAAAATGCCCCTAGTACAAAATCTGGCCCCACAATTTTTCACTCCACTCAGATTCCTTTACTTCAGGCTCATTCAATCCAGATACTTAGGTACAAGAGGAAAACAGTCAATGAAATAAAATTTTAACACCCTCCCCCCCTCCCCCCGC
>NW_017728995.1:61931253-61934783 GCF_001723915.1 Gavialis gangeticus
TGAAATAAAATTTTAACCCCCCCCCCCCCTCCCCCCGCCCCTGAAAACCAACACAACCAACAACAGGATTGTATTAAGGATGATGAGTGTAAGAAAAACCTTCCCTCCCCCCTAACTATTGAGTCAGGCTTTAATCCCAAACAATCCTATAAAGCATCCAATAAAATCCATTTATGATTGTTCGAGTACTGGAAGAAAAATAGTGAGCTGGAAACATCACATTCAAGGTTAATGGGCTAACCTAATTCATGGACAGGGGCCCCTTCCTAGTGGAATGGGTTGCTTGTCTCTACATGCAGACCTGGCTCATCTGTAAGCAAGTGCACTAGTCTGTATCCTGGATGGGAGGTGCTGACACAGGAAGAAATCAGAGACTCTAGAAATGCTGTCAGGTATGTAGAGATCCCCACAGGCAAGGGTCTAACCTGTTCTGAGTTATGCACCATACTTTGAACGTTGATTCCCTCTCATTTTTCTCCCTTATGTAATGTGGTTCATATAAAAGTATCTCAGCAAGCAAACCAAAAATTGCTTCACACAGCACCTTCAATGTACATTATGTTAGGAATGAGTGATCCTCAGAAAGCTTGCTTATTTATTGAATATGCTTCAAGAATGCACCCAGGTATTGGGAACACTTATGTGAGTCTCTAAGGGGGAGATTTCTTGCACTGGTTTATCTGGCTAGGGCAAAGAGGGTGACACTGGATGCTTGGTGGTTGTGATCTATACACACTTCTTTTGCTTCCACTGAATTTTGTGTGGAACAAATTTTGATCATGATTAAGGACGAATGTTAAAATTTCCATTGGAAATTTGCAGCTCATTTTCATTTACCTAAATATGTACAATAGTGGTGATTTTGCAATTAATATCATCATAGCAGTAAATCAGTTCTCGGTCAAATCTTTGCTCATCAAAAAACAATTAAAAGAACCATTAAGATGCACCAAGAAAAACCTAGAAATCTCCAATGGGGAAAAATATTGTAGTACATCGCCACCTGCTGATACCTGGAGGTCTCTACAATTTATATCTTTGTAGTGATGGTGTTCTCAGTTGTGTTAATTTTGAAAAGCTGAAAGGAAAATGCTAATGGTCAGTTCAGTTTTTTGTAGTTGCTCAGTGGCATTAATTTTAATCTATAAATAAGGTAGTGAAGTTATGTCCTTTCTGCCCCAGTACTGAATCATACTGGGGTTTTGGATTTTCATATATATGTACTATGCAAGCACAGTACTGTTTATAAGGATCTGCTAAGGCCTGCATGTGCTAACAGTGTTTGTCCATAATCTATAATCTATTAGCTGTTGCTGGAAGTTGGATAGGTCTTGGCATCACTTTTTCATGTTCATTCATTTCAACAGAATGTCTGGAGATGCAAATTTTTTTTGATCACTGAGAGATTAATACGGCTTCGTTCAAGCTAACTTTGGTATAGCATATTCTTCCTTGCTAGTAACAACTTTGCTAGTTTTATTTTTTACCAATGCATTAAAATATTTATCTACCATTTAAGGGTTAAGTACATACAGTGTGCTTGGTGCTTAGCAGGAAGTAAGGGAAAAGACACAGATAAAGGGAAACCTCCAGCGCATTTTTTCTGGGGGAGGAGGGACCCCTTTTCTTGCAAATTTTCTAGGTTTTTTGCCATATAGAACACACTGAACTTAACAACAGGTGTATTTCACCATTTAAGATAGAGTTCAAGGAGATGTGGATGGATGGATAGACAGATGGACAGAAGCTTCTTTTCTACTCCTTTCCAGTTCTTCATTACTCAATATTGAACTAGTGACAGGGAAACAAGCCGCATTATCAAAGACCTGGAGGCTGCTGAGAAAGCTTCCTTTTGAGTTACAGTGTGAATTAGAGTGCAGAATTTTGCAATAAATTCTGTCTCAAGCCACAAAGTGGCAGCACAGGCAGACTGTTTCTGCAGGTTGTTGATGCAGCATTCTTCTTTCATATTGACTCCTCTTTCTTATATCAGGCATTAGTTTTCCTCTGGACCACAGCATATGAGAGCAATTGATTGTGTGCTAGATAGAAAGTGCTCCTGCATGAGCTGCCCACACATGGCACAAGGTCAAAGTGCTTTGTCAAAGCAATAACACTTGCTTTTTCAGATCTGGGACTTCTAGGCCTGGGCAGAATTCCCTCTTGTGTTTTGCTGTGTGTGGTCTTTCTAATGGCTGCTAATGAACAGGACAAAATACCTAAGCTCATTCTTCCTTGTGATTGAATTTAGGCTTTGAAACAGACCCTTGAGAGCTGAAAGGCTAGTACAATAACCTCTGCACCACACAAGCCTCTTTGATTGGTGCTTTCCAAGGGGAGTCTCCAGAATCTGACCAGGCTTTCAGAGTGAAAGCCAAGAGAGAGTGAAAGGAACAGTTCTGCAGTTTGCCCTGGCATTTAGAAAGAAAGGCTGCCAGCCAACAGAGGCATAACTAGCAAGTTTTATGCCCTGGGCAAAACCCTGCTGGGGACAGTTGCTGAGTGCCAGAGAGCAGGGAGATGTCAGTCTTGTCTACTCTGGTGACTCAAAGTAGCTGCTGCTGCTGGGGTCATTCACTATATTGTTCAATTCACTGTAGCCCCTCTCTCATTCACTCTGCATCTAGCCCTCCTGAACCAGGTTCTTTTGCCCTCCTGTGTCCTGCCCTAGGTGAAAGCTGGGCACTGAGCTACATTGAACTTGGTAGCTGACTGCTTTGGGTCATGGTGCAGCTGAGCGAAAAGGAGGAATTCAGCTTCCTTCTATGGTTGTTTCCTGCTCGCATTCCTGTTTCTCAGCTTTAGCGAATACCATTCTTTTTTTATTCTACAGATTGACCCCAGGTATTCCAATTGGAGTTGCTTAAGCAGATTTGGTTTTTATCTTAGAATAGATACGCACACAAAATTTAAATATGTGCTTCTCCCCTTTCCCAGTCAGGCCTGTGACTGAAAATCACTCTGACTTCTTTTGGCAACAATATTAGATCACTAGGGATCTACAACCCATCACTGTATAATCCCCTACACCTTAGAGGATCGGATTTATAACACTTGTACTCTATCAAGAAGAGTGGTGTAAATATGAGCATGTTTGGAAAACAGTTCCATAGTGTTGAACTGATGACAGAAATAACTGGCTGTCAATTAATTTTTGTCAAATTCTCTGATTTTTAAGCTGTTAATGTACCTTGTGCAATTTCTTTGGGAGCAGATACAATGGTTAATGCCACTCTTCCCAGTTTATCCCACCGTGGTATGGACAGTCTTTTGTGAATTATGTAGAACATGCTTTGATAATGACTGGGCCCCTCTACTATGCAGTTTCTTTATGTAAATTAAAGAAGGTACTCTGAATGTATAGATAGGTCAAGCACTTACAAGTGAGGAAGCATCAGATTTGCAGTTCCCTGGTCAAGCTTAATTTGGAATCACTGTGCATATGCATTATGATAATATTTTATTACAGGACGCAGAAAGTCTACAGGCCAATGAGAGGTAAAGCACTGCTTGAGCTCATACTGGCAACA
>NW_017728995.1:61939783-61941609 GCF_001723915.1 Gavialis gangeticus
AAATCCGAGTGGTTGCAAAGCTTTCTGTCATGCATGGATGATGTCTATGATGCAGGAAGTCTACGGGCCAGCAAGAGGTAAAGCACTGCTTGACCTGGTACTGGCAACCAGGGATGACCTAATCAGTGACCTAACGATCAAAGGGAAGCTGGGTGACAGTGACCATGAGCTGATCACCTTCACCATCTGCTGTAAAGCTGGCAAGTCAGCCAGTAAGACAGCAGTCCTTGACTTTAGGAAAGCTGATTTTGAGAAGCTAAGGAGGCTTGTCAGTGAGGCCCTAAATGTCCACACCCAAAGGGGAGGGGAGTTCAGGATGACTGGTTGCTCCTCAAGGGAGCAATCCTGGATGCACAAGCAAAGTCCATCCCATCTCAGAGGAAAGGCAGCAAAAGGGCACAGCAGCCCCCTTGGCTCTCCAGGGAACTGGTGGACCTCCTGTGTCTTAAAAGGAAGACCTACAAAGGATGGAGGACGGGATCCACCTCCAAGGAGGAATACTCTGCTCTGGTTTGGACCTGCAGAGAGCAAACCAGGAAAGCCAAGGCTGTGATGGAACTCCAGGTAGCTACAAGTATCAAGGACAATAAAAAGTCCTCTTTTAGATATGTGGGGAGCCAGAGGAAAAGCAAGGGCAACATTGGATCCCTGCTAAACCAGATGAGACTGACAACTGATGCCCAAGCTTGCTAAATGGGTACTTTGCGTCAGTTTTTCACCAGTCCCATGGAACGCTCCTGCCCACTGTGGGTCAGGGAGGCCCAGGTGAAGGAGATTCCTTGCCCTCCATCGAAGCTGACCTCGTGAAGGAACATCTTGACAGGCTGGATACCTTAAAGTCAGCTGGCCCTGATGGTTTACATTCCAGGGTACTCAAGGAGCTGGTGAGCATCATAGCTCAGCCCCTGGAACGGATCTTGGAGAACTCCTGGTGCTCTGGTGAAGTGCCCGATGACTGGAAGAAGGCCAATGTGGTGCCTATCTTCAAGAAAGGGAGGAAAGTAGATCCAGCAAACTATAGGCCCATCAGCCTGACCTCTATCCTGGGGAAGGTCTTGGAAAAGATTATCAAAGAGGCCATCCTTAACAGACTAGCTGAGGACAATATCCTGAGGGATACCCAGCATGGGTTTGTTGTGGGTAGGTCTTGTTTGACCAATCTCATTTCCTTTTACGACCAGGTGACCTATCACCTGGACAAGGGGGAAGAGATTGATGTTGTATATCTTGACTTTAAAAAAGTCTTCGATCTGGTATCCCATGATCGCTCTTGGCAAAACTGGCTAACTGCGGCCTCGACCTCACCACAATCCGCTGGCTGGGGAATTAGTTCCGTGGTAGGACTCAGAGGGTGGTGGTTGATGGAAGCCAATCATCTTGGTGCACGGTCACCAGTGTGGTCCCACAAGGCTCTGTCCTAGGGCCTATACTGTTTAACATTTTCATCAATGATATGGACATTGGTGTCAGAAGTAGACAACGCCAAACTCTGGGGTAAAACATCCACACCTGAGGACACGGGGATAATCCAGGCAGACCTTGACAGGCTCATGAATTGGGCGGATGAGAACCTGATGGTGTTCAACACTGAAAAATGCAAGGTTCTCCACCTTGGGAGGAAAACCTGCAGCATGCTTATAGGCTTGGCAGTGCTATGCTGGTTAGCACTACAGATGAAAGGGACTTGGGGGTCATGATTGACCACAAGATGAACATGAGCCTTCAATGTGATGCTGTGTCTAGTAAAGTGAGCAAAACGCTGGCTTGTATCCATAGATGCTTCTAAAGCAAATCCCGGGACATCATTCTCCTGTTGTACTCGGCCT
>NW_017728995.1:61941651-61959618 GCF_001723915.1 Gavialis gangeticus
CAGCTGGAGTACTGCATCCAGTTTTGGGCACCACAATTCAAAAAGGATGCGGAGAAGCTTGAGACGGTGCAGAAGAGAGCCACGCGCATGATCAGAGGTCAGGAAAACAGACCTTATGATGACAGGCTGAGAGCCATGGGGCTCTTTAGCCTGGAAAAGCACAGACTCGGGTGATCTGGTAGACCTATAAGTCTATCAGGGGTGCTCATCAGGATCTGGGGGAATGTCTGTTCACCATCAGGTTCTCATCTGCCCATGTGCTGAGCCTGTCTAGGTCAGCCTGGATTACCTGCCTATCTTCTGGTGTGGATGCTTTGCCCCGAAGTTTCGTGTCATCGGCGAACTTGGCCATTCCGCTTCTGACTCCAATGTCTAAATGAAGATGTTGAACAATATGGGTCCAAGGACAGAGCCTTGGGGGACCCCACTGGTCACAGGACACCATGATGAGTGACTTCCATCTATTACTACCCTCTGGGTCTGACCACAGAGCCAATTTTCCAGCCACTGGATCATGGTGTACCCAAGGCCACAATTGGCCAGTTTTGCCAAGAGGTGATCATGGGATACCAGATAGAAGGCTTTTTTGAAGTCAAGATATATGACATCAATCTCTTTTCCCTTGTCCACGTGATAGGTCACCTGGTCGTAGAAGGAAATGAGATTGGTCAAGCAAGATCTACCCACAAGAAACCTGTGCTGGCTATCCCTTAGGATGTTGGCATCAGCCAGTGTATTAAGGATGGCCTTTTTAACAAACTTTTCTAAGGACTTCCCTGGGATAGAAGTCAGACTGATGGGCCTATAGTTAGCCAGATCCACTTTCCTTCCTTTCTTGAAGATTGGCACCACATTGGCCTTCTTCCAGTCTTCACTACACCAGAGTGCCAGGAGTTTTCAAGGATCCGTGCCAGGGGCTGGGCTATGATGCTCGCCAGCTCCTTGAGTACCCTGGGGTGTAGATTGTCAGAGCCGACTTGAAGGTATCCAGCTTCTCAAGGTGTTCCTTCACGAGGTCAGCATTAATGGAGAGCAGGGGATCGCCCTCACCCGGACTTCCCTGTCCCGTAGTGGGCATGGGCATCCCATGGGACTGATGAAAGACCGACGCAAAGTACCCATTTAATAGGTTGGCTTTTTCCTGGGCGTCAGTTGTCAGTTGCCCCATCTGGTTCAACAGGGGTCCAATGTTGTCCTTGCTTTTCCTCTGGCTCCCCACATACCTGAAAAAGGACTTTTTATTGTCCTTGATGCTTGAAGCTAGTTGGAGTTCAGTTGCGGCTTTGGCTTTCCTGGTTTGCTCCCTGCAGGACTGGACCCAGGTTCCCATCGATCACTAGGTTGCCGATTAGGTCATCCCCAGTAGCCAGTACCAGGTCGAGCAGCGCTTTGCCTCTCATTGGCCCATAGACTTCTTGAGGCAGGTAGATGTCATCCATGCATGAGAGGAAGCTTTGCAACCACTCAGGTTTTGTTGAGTGATCCTCCCACGAGATGTCCAGGTAATTGAAGTCACCCATGCCAACCTTGGTCCTGGAGCATGCGGCCTCAACCAATTCTCAGGCAAACTCCTGGTCAAGCTCAGGACTTTGGGTGGGAGGTCTGTAGTAGATGATCCTCCGGGGACTCTTCCAGCCCAAATGTCTATAAAATCTATGAAACATGGTCACATATTATCTTTCCACAGGACTTCTGACTCAGTGCACAACATGGATGTGCAAAGTTAGAATTAAGGATGCATGGGTAGTGCTGTTAAAGTGCTTTGAAGTAACTGAGTCTTGACATCCCAAAAACAAGGACTGAAACAACTGCAGTTACCTTTAGATTTAGAGGGAAGCTGTTGTACATGAGACAAAATGCACTGAGACTGAACTCTTACTCCATTTTATGATGCTGTCCTCCAAGGATGGGATTTTTTTCTGGAGCAGAAAGGGGATGCAAATACTTTACTCCTTTCTTCATTTTTTCTAAAGCTTGGCATGCCAGAACAAATTACTGATTTGTCAGATATATTGACTAGGGCAGGAAGTGATAGCTAATTTAAAGCAGAACAAACAGGGAACCCCACTGCTAAGTGTGTAGTGCCACCTGTGGAGTCGGAGTAGAGTAGATTGCAAGCAAATCATTATACAGTGTGTATAGAGAACTTTGAAAATGTAAAGCAGTCCAGTATGTGACTAATGCTCCAAGCACGGGGAAAATTCCCAGTAGTTCACTGTCTGAGTTCAATGCGATTGAGTAGAAGCTTGATCCTACTTCCAACAGCTGCTTTTGTTATTGGCTTTGGTGAGAGCAAAACTAGAACCTTGACCGATTACAGAAACTAAAAATATGGCTCACACAAGAGGACTTGAGAACCCTGTTCCCGATCCTAGCTTTAGAGAGGTGCATATAGATTTCATTTGGGATGCACATTCAAGCTGAGGCTTGTCTGCATCCCAAATGAAATGCTAAAAATAAAACTGAACTGCCTTGATGAAAACAGAATATCTGAAGGGAGCTGAAAAATGGGAGTTGAAGAATGGATTCCAGATACTTATCAGCTGTATTTTTGTTTTCCTTAATTTCTAGGTTTGGTCTTGCAATGAACCAAAGTGCAGGCTTGTTAAAATGAAAAGCAAGTCTAGCAGTCCTTTCATGTCCTGGGAAACTATTATCAAAAAGCTCATTCTAAAGCAAGAACAGACAAATCAAAATATCACATGAATATTAATCCTACTTGCTAAGCTGTATATCTTTAGACAGTATCCCTAGGTAAGGTTTTCCTGAAGCAGCAAGCTTTCCCTTGCAGTCCTCCTTGCTAGTGGCATTTTCCTCTAAGTGGAGATCAGGGTGAACTAGTGGTTTCTCATTTAGAGACAAATTATTGGACATGATGCAGGATCTAGTGTGTGCTGGGCAGATGGTCGGGCTAGATAATTATGAAGGTCCCTGTTGGTCTTAATTAGTGATATGAACCATACCAGAGAAGGTAGAGGGGGAAAAGTAGTACACTGTGCCATGTGTCAGATATGTGGGAAGGCACAAAAACTTGTAGCAAAGCAGCAGCTGGGAAAAAGAAGGGAAACTGCTTATATTTCCTTTCCTAATTCAGAGCTGAGAATGGCTTTTAGCCCTTACTTACAAGCTATGAGGGATCAGAGCTAAATGGCTGGATAATCTTGCTCACCTGAGCTAAAGTCTAGCCGAAGATTGGTTGTGAGACTTCCTATAGATTCAACTCTCCCACTAATCTCAGATCACTTTTTGACTAATTACTGATCCAAATTATGCAGCAGTTGTGTATTTTCTGATTAAGATGTCTGTTTTGACTGGCTATACTGTGGATAACTATACAGCTCAATTTTATTTTTTCAGATCTTTAGTAATCCCTCTTCGTTCTATATCAAGTGAGGTCCTAAGGCAATGCAGTTCTCAAAGTCATGACAGGAGCTGCATGTTGGCAGGAGCTGTAGTAAAAGGTAACATCTGACAGATGAGACTAGCACAGGCTATGTGCATATAGAATTGGTCAGAGACAGCTGGCCTGAATTTGCTGCTGGTGTAAGTTTGTGGAGCTGGTGTAACTTTAATAAACCTGTGCTTATTTTTAGCAGCAAAAAAATTAGCTTCCTATGTCTTATTTTCAGGCAGTAGCACCAAAGAGGGATTAAGTGAGAAGAGAGCAGTTTTATTCTAAAAGGAATAGTTTCCCAGTTTCTCTAATACAGACTTAATCACATTCTTTGTACAGAAGAGTCAGATTTTCTTGTTACAACATCTCTTGAAACATATTTGTACATGACATGGCTTGGTACTACAACTGAAGCATCGTATGAGATTTGGTGCTGTGTAGATGAAGTGCTGTTAGCCCATTCAAGAGGGGTAAGTCACATTTTCAGGAAAAAGAGAAACTTAATGAAACAGACTTGGTACGTTCAAAGCTCTGCTTGTGACACTACCACACACGTGGAAGTTCTGTTTTTTGTATCACCAACTTTACCCTAAACCTAAGAGAAGCTAAACCTACGAAGCCAAAAGCAAGTGAATGTCACTTCAGGCATCTTCTCTTTCTTATGAAAAGGTAGAGATGGAGGGGGGGAACATGTGAAGGATTGCCAGTGGTTGGCTTACGGTAGGTACCTGGTGTGTCAGGAAAGTTGTAATGTCAGGCAAATTGTAATGTGTCATAAATCCAATGTCTATATTAAGTCCATGATTTTGTGTATCTAGTAGATTTATGTAAATTCCCTTTGAGGATTAGAACTGAGAGTCAGAGGGAGTGATTGTCTTATGAGAGTGTGCACCCACAGGTAATTGGGTATTCATACATTCCTAGATTGTAGAATCAGAAGGACCCCGAAGGATCATCGTGTCCCTTCTGGCTCTACAATCTATGAATCGATGAATATCCAATTACCTGTGGGTGCACACTCTTTGTCTTTGACAGATTTTCAGTGTGTTCTCATTCTGGTCAGCAGTTGTTTTTTGGTTTTTCTATGTATTTTCTATCAGGGCATTTGGTGCACTGGATGAGATGTATTACATTTCTGGAGGTGCAGGTATAAGATCTGGGAATAGTCCTATTTTATGGGGGATTAAAGTACAGATTACTTGTTTAGTGTTCAGTTTGGAGTATAGGAATCTTACAAGGCTCATGGGAAATTACATAATGCCCAGGATTCAGTACTTGTAAAACCACTTACTGCTTCTAAGCAGGAACAGGTAGATATCTAAGCATGCACTTGACATGTTTTGAAGGTACCCATTTGGTGTCATTAGTACTGTAGATTTAGTATGGTAAACTGTATTTGAATATTATCCAATTATCCTACAAACAGGACATGCTTTTTTCTAGTGAGCTGTATCAGTTGATCAATATGATGATATTAATTCATTTAGAAATATTCCCAGTTACTTCTGAGCAGTATTCCAATATTTTCTTTTGCAAATTCAGGAACCTTTACAGAATATCATTAAATGCCAGGTTGTCCTGTGTTCTATGTATACTGGGTATATGGTGCTGGGACAATGAGGAAGCATGCAAAACAAAATCCATTCACCTTGCCAAATTGTATGGTGGAGTCATAGGTGGCCCTTAAGTTCTTCATTCTTGCTTCTTAAAAGGATTACTTCCTTAAAGCTTTTCCCTAAAGCAGGCTCAGGCATTTAGGTTGGTTCGTTTTTTTGAGGCTTGGAGAATGGAAAATAGATGTCTTTCTCCATCCTTAGTTGCTACTGCTATCATGAGGATGCAGTAACACCACTGAACCAAGGCACATACTATATAGGAGCAGTGACTGGTAGATCTGCTTACCAGTGAGTTTGTGGAGCTTTTGTCCCAAACTCTCCCATGGCTTTAGGCTCCATAGCACACAAGAAATATAGATTTCTGTAGCCTCCTCAAATCTTGCACCAGCAGTAAAACTGAACTTGATCCTCTGCCTAGTTGAGGAAGAGATGATATATGCTCTCTTTAATTGGTTCTTCACTCAGTGTTACAATGGTGTTGTCTTGTGCTCTTGTTTTTGAGGAGGTAGGGGGAAAAGCAAGATGTCATGCCATAGTTAAGCTCTTTTGACCTTCTCTTTCTTCTCTGGTCAACCACTTTTAACCTCTCCTTCTCTAAACCTGATGCTAGTTTTTGAACTGTGAGCTCCATTCCACCACTACTCCAATTCCAGGAACAACAGAAATCTGTTCATAATTGGTGGATTTGTTAAAATAAGTCTCACCTCTTAAACAATTGGCTTGGTACCTAGGTAGCATTTTTTTACATTAATTCAATTGCAAAAAGTACATCTGGCTAAACTTCAGCTATGTCAAACTTCTGACCCAAAAGTTTTGAGTGTCAAACTTCATTCCATTGTAGGAAACATTCCATATGTGTCATAATAGCTACGTACAGCTCTATGCAGGAGCTCTATGAATCTTGCTGAAAGCCTTTTCAGTGTACAGGGGAGTATTTTGATGGCAGGAAATCCTTAGTCAGTCTTATATTGGTAGTTAACAATTTCCAAGCACATTTCTGCTTTCAGGCAAAAAACCCCCAACCAACCAACCAACCAAAAATCACCCCCCTGCTTTACTGAAAGAAACAGAGCCATTTACTTCAACTCAGCTCTGCAGCATCTATTAAAGATCAAGCGCTTCAGCAGGGCTTTTTGGCACTTTTAGCACAAGCTGATTCAATCAGCTATTAAATAAAAATACAAAAAAGCCCCACTAAAGTGCCCAGTGTTTACAAACATCAGGTGAGCTGGGTTGAAGTAACACGCTGCCTCTTCTGGGTATGCATGGGGCTTAGCACAGGAGCACACCAAGTTTAAAATAAAGTGCTGGTTTTTGTTTGTTTTGGTTTTTTTCATGTCTGCAAGCACCCATTATTTCCAGTGTTGTCTTCCTTCACAGCTTAGCCTGTCGTCCCCATTCTAGTTAATTGAATTCACTTTTCATATTTTTATGATACAGTACCACTATTCATCACCATGGAAGCAAATGTAATTTAAATGCTGGACTGTCATTGCCAAATAAATCTGTTCAGTCAGCTCTTCTTGTTAATGCATCAGTAGAAATGCTCTCAAGCCCACCTACAAAAGGGAACATGACAGTCTGTGATTTGGGTAGAATATTAAATTTTGTGCAGCATGCCTTGCTATAGGAGATCTCAAGGGAGAAAACTTCTTTAGTCTTTTCACTTGAATTACATTTCATGCTATAAAATTACTTGAACAGGGCAGGGTTTCAGTTTAGCCTTTCACCTCAAAGCTACTAGTCAAAGCTACTAGTATTGGCAGACTGACAGCTCATCTCGCCTGTCTCTCCATATGTGAAACTAACAGTTGAGAGACCAGCATTTGAATGCCACAGTACTAACTTTGGATGGTGTGTCATTTGCCTGTGTATGATGGAAAAAAACGTTCTGTCCAAATGTGCAGATGGTGTTGTGCAGTGAGAAACAGGATCATCTGATTTTACTTAAGGTTTTGCTACAGTGGGTGATATGGAAGGTAAGAGATACAGAGGTACATTGGACAGAAAAGTGAGATGGGGAAAGGGGAGGAAAGGCTTGGGAAGAGAGAGTGAGAAGAAATGTTCATGCTTTCCAGAGTGAAGTTGGGAACACATTCAGAGTGAGGTTTTCCTTAATTTTTTCATAATCTACTAGCACTTTTATCTAGGTTGTTGAAAGCACTTTACCAATATCCATGGACTTGAACCCATGATATGTTCAGAGGGTGCATATGGAAGTGATTGTGGTATAAAGATTAAATGAATTGGACTGGCTTATGCAGCAAGGTCTGCCAGAGCCAGGGTTGGAATTAATTTCTTTAGGCTGGCTGGTACTTCAGAGAGACGAGTCGACCAGAAGGCCACCTATCTCAAGCTTGTGTGCACAGTCCACTACCAAAGCAACCAGTATAATGGCAGACAGAGGAGCCATGCTTTCCAGTGACTGAAAAAAGACAGCAGCAAACAGGAGACATGCCAATTAAACTGTAAAGATATCAGAAAAAATAGCATCTGATACCAAAGAGATGACAAGGCTTTGTGAAAAGTCAATTGCTTTACTGTATATGAGTTTTTCACGATGTACTAACAATTGGGATTGCTTTCCTCAACTGAAGCCCAGTAGTCCCACTTCCAACATTTTGTTTAGGTAAATGATTTGTGATTGGCATGTACAGAAGATGCTGTGTACTGGGAACCAAACCCCATACTCTTATGGTATGTTTTTAGCCTTTAATCTTTTTATAGAAATCTTAACAGTAGGTGCCTCTCTTGATCTAGCAGGTTTTGCAACTACATCTGGTAATGTCAAATCAAATATTTGTAATTAATTGCCATAGAAACATGGTGAGTACAAACCTGTACTCCAGGCAGTAGGCAGGATTTTTCTAAATGCTTCCAGCTAGTTCAGGTGGAGTTATTGTACCTGCCCATTGAAGAGAGCTCTTCCGGTGAGCAACACATTTTAGCTGCAATACCACACTTATATATAGCAAGGAAGAAGAGAACTTTTAGCAAGTAAATCAGCTGTTTTACAGCATGCAGTCCTTCACCAAAGAACATTCATTGCTTGGCACACTGAATCAAGCAATTGCTGAAAGAGTACATGTGAAAACAGCCCTCTCCTTTGTCAAGGATCCAAGAACAGCATGTATGTATGAGTCTGCCTGAAGAGCAGATACTGGTAGGAGCTTTTATACTCTATGGGCCTGGACCTCCATTGTCCTGTATTGTGAGTGGTCAGTTGCACTGGTCAGTGGAGGCTTAGGCTTTCACATGACTTTGGAAGGACCTAATTCAGCCACCCTTAACTACCTGGAATGGTATGACCCTGAGCAATCCTACTACAACAATGGGATGGCTAACAAAATACGGTTCCACTTTGTGTGTATAACATAAACTCAGGATACTTGCTGACTACAGCCTTTCAACTGATAGGTTATACTCAGTTGGGTAATAGCTTATTCAGGCTTTTAGTTCAATCTAATGTGAGTAATACTGTAGTGGCTTCTAGATATATGCCTACAACCAATGAATTGCAGCACATCTGTTATATGGGATGGATAATGTTTTCTTCAGGAGGTTTAGTTCATTAATATTTAAATGTTTTGAGATCCTGGCATAGAAAGCATGATAGTTGAATGCAAGTTTATTGTATAATGGTGTCTAGTTACTTTATAATATTAATGGCAGACTGACACATCACAAGCTATAATCTTAGGGTTCTTAACTCTATTAAGGTACACTATTTTTTATTAATATAATTTTCTGTACCTTTTGGGCACTGAGTACCTCCTTGCAAAGTTCTGAATACACTAGATCCTGTTTATTTCAGTGGCAATTAAGAGCTGTATGCCTAGCAAGGATCGGTCAGTAGTGCAAAGAATCAAATAGTAGGATACAAACAAAAGAGGAAGCCATTATGAATGTGTGTTCACTCCTGCTAATAATTTGCTTTATTTAATGGTATACAAGAATAGCTCCATTTTTTGAAGCTTTTTCTATATATTTACATGTAGTATTATATAGTTCACTGGTTCCCAATATTCACTGGCCTGTGTGCAACAGTACTAAGCAAGTAAATACTGAGAGTAATAACATGCTTTGTTCTTCCTGTGACCCTGATGAGATAGGTATCTGTCAAAAGCAAAATATCTTGTAGCCATGAGCAACACTTGAGGGTGTCACAGGCAAATTTACAATGAATGGATCACTGATATCTAGTCTCTTGTCCCATAGTGGGCACATCTGTAAGTGCATTAATGCGGCATAGTTACAGCGCATTAACTTCAGTACCTATAATAACAGGTACTAAATGCACAGTAACTGGTGCTATTGCTCAGTAGCACTTGTGTATACCTTTTTAGTGACAATAAAGCACAGTAGACTAATTCCTCTGTGCATTAGCACAGCTTTTGCTGTGATGCTCTAATATGCAGTAGAATTGGTTTACTGTGCATTTAGCACCTCATGTAGACTTGCCCACTGTGTTTATCTGTGCTGAGGAAAACTTCTTTTATAACTTGCCATAATATGAGAACACTGGGGTTTTGGAGCTACACGTTGCAATTCCCTTTCTCTTTATTCCACACCCCTCAAAGGCGCAGTATTGTTGAAGTATGGAGTACTGAACTCTGTTGTGTGACACTGTACTCTGATGGACCAAATGAGACCAAATTGCAAAACTCATGATATTTCCTTAAACTGATCTGAGTGAAATATTGTCAGCATCCTGTAATTCCATGTATTGGTCTGTTGTTCATTGTGCTTTCTAACTAAATCAAATGATTTCCCGTGGAAAAAGCATCTGAATCTCTAAAGTCATGGGATAATTCACTTGTTTTTGAGCTCTTTGTCTATATTTCTTAAACATAATGCACATCAATTTCCAACAGCTGTTTTTTTCAGAAAAAGTGCATGTTATACGTGAGAAAATACAGTAGTAACTTATTTTTTACATTTACCCATTTGGGCAAATTGAAAGACTGCCAGGGTTTCATTCAGTTCAGATGTACTGAGGTTGGTTACGCTATGTTTTTATGGTGCTCCTCCATTGCCTTGCCTTCAGACACATCCTAGGTAGTGCAGTAATCTGAGCTGGATGATTTTCCAGATAACCATGAGGGCGTGTCCTCATGAGTGGGGACGTTCATTCCCTGGGCACAAATAACAGCAGCACATATTTGTACTGCTGCTAGTTGTCCCTGGGAAACTCCCCTGCATGCGTGCTCTGGTGCACGACAAGTTGCCCCGGGTGGGGTTGGGGAGGCTGGGGCCAGCACCTGGGCGGGCCCCAGCAGCCTTACCTAGGGTCCTGTGGCTCTGGCAGTGGTGATCTGAGCATGTGGACACTGGCCAGCAGCCGGAGCATGGCTCTGGCCAGCCATTCTCCGTATTTGGCCAGTGCACACTGCTGCCACATGTTGCACCCAGCTTTATTCTGGCATAGGTTTTTTTGATACCAGAATCTCCTGGTGTCACCCGCGCCCCCCCATGCTGCAAATTAGCAGCGTGGCAAATGCCTGCAAGTTTGATACATGCGGTTTGAAGCACTGCAGATGTGCCTGCACAAACCACGTGAGTATGCTTGTCTGCATGTACCCACATTGTCTTGGGGAGAAAGCGTAGTTAAAAATTGGGGTCAAAATCTGTTAGAATAGATTAGTGTCAAGGCATCAGGCTCCCACAGTCTTTAATTGCTGTCATGGTGATGAACAGTATTCATAATACACATATTCAGGAACAGTTGCAAGCTACTACAACATAGGCTGTGCAATGAAGCTGGGAAATCCAGCATGGAAGTTGACAAACATCGCAGTAGCTGTGGGGCAAACCCAAAGGGGCTGAAACTGTAGACCAGCGATTCTCAACCAAGGTGCCATGGCACCTTGGGGTGCCTTGAGATCCTTTCAGGGGTGACACAGGGTAACACTGTTAGGTGTACAAACATAATTCACAAAATAAACTGAAAGTTTTCAGATTGGAATCCATAGCGTTAACAAGATTCTGACTTGTGGTCTTTCTGAGTTCTTGGGAACACAAGAACTGTTCTATTATTTTTCTATAGTAAAAAAAATAGTGAAAATTAAGAGCAGGCATTTTCCAAGGGGTGCCTCAAATCTATCAAGAGGTAATTTGAGTCTAAGAAGATTGTGAACCACTGCTGTAGACTCCATTACTGATTGTGAATTTATCACAGTTACTGGATGATATTTAAATCCACATTCTGCTGTAGCGTTTGCACATATGCAACAAAGTTGAAGTAGACACTGGAAGGTAAATTACTAGATAATGAAGGAGAGCACACAGTGCCTCAACCTAAGGAATTTGATACTGAGATATGCAAAACCTGATCTTCCTGTATTTAAAAAAAGAAAGGTGGTGTATTTACTGATTGGCCATTGTAGGTCTAGGAATATATGTGCCTTAAGAACTGGAATATCAAGCAGGACTTCCTTAGTTTTAATGACAAGTTTGTATTTCAAATACACAATGTTATGAGTGCCCTATTTAATATCTGTTCATTTTGCCTTGCTATAGTAAAGGCCCATTAGAGGTTTTACCTGATGACTCAAGAGGTCTCTGTGGCTGCATTTAACCCTTTTGCCCATTGTTCCATTGAATGAAATGATTGCTCTCTGCTTGTTTTTTTTCTTTTTTGTTTACATATCTGTATGGACTGTGTCATCTAAACCTTAGTCTCCCCATTTGAGGACCATTTGAGGATTTGTAATGTGATCAATTTTTTAAGTTATTTAGGTCTTTTAAGTTGGACCTCAATATCCTTGTCTTAGAGCAGGGAAGTGTGTGCTACACAGCCCAAGTGGGGACTGCTTACATCTCTAATTGGAAAGCTAGTCTAGGCTCTGGTGTAGCCCATGTCCAGCTATGTCCTAGTTGCAAGGGTCCATTTCACTACCATGCTAAAACAGAATAGCAATCTACGTGGAATAGAGGGGGCAGTAGGCATAAAGGCTCTGGATCTGCTGGAGAAAACAAATTACTGAGGCCACTCTCTAGCTGCTTTATGTCAGCATGGCTGGGGTTAAGTTTCCACAGCCCAAACAAAAATGCTTACCTTAGTTGGAACAATTTTGAGCACAGACTGTAGGTCTTTTCCCCCTGTTAAAGCTCTCATGGCTTTGCAGAAGGCTGGAATCCCACTATCATCTTCCCTTTCACTAGCTCATGAGCTTCAAAGCAGCAGAAACATAAGATCATTACTCTAGATGAAGCTGAGGTCATAACCATTACAAAACAAAAAAAACCCCAAACAACTCAAGCCTGGTAACGTTGCTGTACTGAAGTCTGACTCACAGGAGTATCCATTGCAGTGTCTGGCTAAGAACAAGACTAAGATTTTTGCCCTGTCTCAGGGCAAAACTGTCTTTAATCAATTGCTGGAACAGAATGATCTGCAGTCTTGTTTAACATGACACAAAATTCAGTGATTGGTGAGTGATCTAGTAGGGCTGTGAAGTTTGGTGCCTTATTCAATTTGGCCCAATTCGGTGGCCAAATCTCTGAATCCGAATCAAATCAGAGGACCCTTTAATCTCTTTGAATTGAATTGGAACCCTCCAAATTGATTCAGAAAGTGTCCCGGGGATAGCGAGAGGAGGGGCCGGGAAGCCCCGCTCGTGGGACCTGATGCAGGGAAAAACAGTGAAATAAAGAAAGAAACACAAAATAGTTATTTACCTGCAGGAGGAGCAATGCTAGAAGATACAAAAGAAAAGTTTGCGTGGTTTACAAGCTGCGTGTTTATGCAATTAAGGCTGGCAGGTGACGTCACAAGGATGCACCAGCTGGCAGGAATAAAAATGGCTGCCGGCAGTAGGGAAGGGAGAACCAGTGAGGAGGCAGTAGTAGGGGAGACTGGGGCAAATTTGAAACGTCTGAGTGACAGGCAGCTAGAGGAGCACCGAGAGCTCCTCATACTGGGGGCACTGAGATCAAGCCCCAGCAGAATGCTGGGAGGAACTTCCCCCTTGTGCTGCCGAGAAGATGCATTTAGGGAAGCGCCGAGCAGTGGTGCAACCAGGACGACGAGCCCAAGGGAGAGGCTGAAGCCAACCATGGGGAAGCAAGGGTGTCCCCACTTGACCGCTCCCAGGTACCAGGTCAGGGAGCTGGGCTAGGGGCGGAGAAGAGAGGGGAGCCTTGCGGGACCAGTGTCGGGGGAGGACTGCCATATTCAGGCAGGAAGGCTGAGAAAGCTGACTGGTAGGACACTGGATAGGGAGACCTTCTGAGTTCCTTCTTTTGGTTTCTTTTTTCATTTTATTCCTTTACCCCTGCTCAATGGGGGCACCCTCGGACCCCAAGAGGAAAGCCAACTGACTCAAGGGGATCGCAGGCCTAGAGCCTGGGCCAGCTAATTATCCTTCCCCAAGGATAGAGGGGGATATGTTTGGGCATGAGGAATACCTGCACTGGAGAGGCTGCCATGTCAAGATCTGGCACCCCACCAGAGGTTGGCGTAAGGCTGGGGTGTAGGGGAGGTGGAGCCCACAAACATCCCACAAGCGGCGTGGTCATCCCTGAGGGGAACTTCGAGGCTGAACCCCACACTGATATAACATTCAAAGACATGGCAGGAAAGTTTGGGGAAGGCCAGAGGAACAATCGAAGCCCACCTCGGGGAGCCCATGACGTTAGAGAGCATACACCCTCTACTGCCCGAACCAAGGTGGCATGCAAGCGGGCATTCGAAGCCAGACAGGTGCAGAAAGATTCAGCAATTTGGACGCAGACACACGTTTAAATGTTTTTTCTACATACCTTTAGGTACCAGGTGGCTTGTGAATGCTGTGATGCTGGGGCACATGGAGTGTTCCACAGAAGTGCAGGGGACTCCCCAGCATGCTCAGCAGCAGACCCAGAAGTGGACCAGAAGCACTTCTGATCCACTTCTGGGATCGCTGCCAAGCACGTGGAGGGCTCCCCTGCACTCCTGTGGGGTGCGCCAGCATCTCGGTGTTTACAAACCATGCTGGTACCTTGAGGTATGTAGAAAAACATTTAAAACTGTGTCTATGGCCGAATTGCTGATTCTCCGAATTGGCATTGAATCTTCAGATTCAGATTCGGCTGAATCGAATCAGGGACAGTGATCCGAATCAATGAATCAAATTACTGTCCTTGATTCAGGCCGAATCCGAATCAAATAGGGCCTGCTTCGCACACCCCTATAATCTAACAATCCACCCATTTTCCATCTTGTGATGTAGGTAGTTCCCAGTGAATCAACTGGGATGCTCCTCTGAAAGGGGAAAGCTACAGTTAATAAGGGTTCATTTGAATGCAGTCCAACACAAAGCTCACAAAGCTTTAATGGACCTGGCATAGCAAGGAAAGCAGTCCGCCAGTATATACCCAGTACCCACCTTCTCCAAAGCAGTGTTTAGTGCTATGGGCCAGACCTAGATCTGATGTATAAACTAAAAACTTAAGTGGCGCTATACCCATTTAAACCATCTTAGGACATAGCTCTAATTTTCTTAGATTTGTAACTGTTTATTGTGGTTTGTTTTTAATTTATGTCCCTTTTTCTTGACATTTCACCTATTTCATAGTGAACTTTCCTTAGAAACTAGTGATGGAATGGTGTGTATTTGAGATCTCAAAGTAAAACAGTGTGGTTTGTGGCCTGTTTCTAAATTATCTAGCATCTTGTAAAGGAGGTTATACCTGTGGAAAGTAGGTCTGGAATATTCCCCAAATAGTCTTGATTCTGTCAGGGTTAGCATTTTATCCCCATTTTTTAGTCCCACATTTTATGCCCCAAAATAAATTGTGAGTGCTAACCTTTTAGAGAAGTCCAGAGATGCTGTAATTCATATCATAGAAATTGGGAAAAACTCTAAACTAAATCATGAAGAATCCAAGTCTGCATGCTAATTAATGTTGTATTCTTTTCTCATCTATACAGTAGTAATCAAGATACGGTTTTGTATGGAAACTTTCTACTCTGCTATATAGAGAATACTAAATGAAGTGTATCTCATTTTAGTGCATTAAAAAGTATACTAGCTTTGCAAATTTATGATTTCCTCAATGAAAAGCTTGAGGAAGGGCATCTTAAAAGCTGTTGTCAAGGTATTTGAAAATGCTCAGGCTAGTTGGTGGAAGATTTTTGGATGTTATACGCTCATTAAATTTTTTGTCAAAACATGCATCTTATGAAATAAATATTCATTTAAAAAAATAAAAACTTTGAAATTTAAAATTCTCTCCTTCAACCCTTGTCCAATGAAAAAGAAAACAGAAAATAGACCAAAAAGGAAAGTTTCCCACACAATGATTTAAGTGACATGTTAGATATGATTGAGACTCTTTAGAGCTCCCTGGCTAGGGACAGAAATTACACACAAACTGGTATAAGTGATTGGAAACCTGTTCAAATATAACACAACAGAAGTTCAGTGCACATTGTCACAGAGCACTTAGGTGCCCAGCTCCTTTTAAAGAGTGGAAACTGCTAGGGAAAGAGCAGTGGGGAGCCCCAGCTGCTGATTATCAGGGCAGCCAGAGTGAGCTAGTGGCCCACATCTGCCAGCGGTCAGCTGACCGGAAGGGGCAGGGCCTGGCTCGCATATAAACCCAGCAGCCAAGGGGGAAGGAGCTCTCCCAGAGCAACCAAAGGGGAGAGGCCTGACTGCAGGTACAGCCTCTGATACTGGTGAGGGACGGAGCACCCCTGGTGTGGCTTGAATAATGTTATAGCCCAGGGGCTTGTGTTTTGTTTGCTGTTCAAGACCCGTGGCTTGGGTGCGGCTATTAGGGGATGGAGGAGGCCTCATAGGGGACCCACGGCAGCGTGGGGAACCCCAGCACCAGAGAGGGCATGGCATTTGGGTTGCACCGACCCCAGCGCCAGGGAGGGCACGGCATTTGGGGTGCACTGACCCCAAGCGCCAGTGAGGTGCAGAGTGAGACAGGGCTGTGGAGAGCCCAAGGAGGACCAGGGGACCAAATTGTAACGAGGCCCAGACAGAACAATGTCCATTCCATCTGCAAGGCTTGGGGCATGGTAAAGGGGTGGTTGGAGCCATGCATAGCCCATAAGGCTAGGGTGCCCCGAAATACCCATTGCAGAATGAGACCCACAGGGGGTCCAGGAGTCCACGGGGTCAGAGGGTACAGCAAAACCATGTTCAAGATGATGTAAAGGCAGCCTCCCTATTATATATTTACCATCAAAGACATGGCGGGAGAGAATCAAGGGTGCCCATTGGGCCAACTTGGCACAGTAAGGGGGCCTTGGGGAGATCACGGCCATCCTGCAGGACCCCGTGTCGTGACGCACATAAACCACTTTCAAAATGGCCAAAACCAGTTTAAGATAAACTTGGATGGATGTAGTATCAGACTTTACTGATTTAGGTTAAATTGGTTTATTGACCTTCTGTCCCAGATTTCCTCCAGATTCAAGTTTAACCTGCAGTCCCCCAGCATCCCAGGATACTTTGCACCTCCCTTGCAAACCCCCCCTCACAGAGTGGGCGGGCTAGCCTTGGCCCAAACTGCCTGCTTCAGCCAAGCAGGGAGGTGTGCTCTAGCACCCCCCAGCTTCTGGCCTATGCCTGCATTTCTGGAATCAAAAGTGAAAGTCTGTTCACTTGCTTATAAGTTCAGTCTACACACGTTAGACTAACCTGCAAAGATTGAATTGCTTCAGCCTTGGGCTTTTTTATTGTCTGTACTTGGGCCCTATGGGGAAAAATAATTTTCTATTTGTGACTATGCAAGTTTGGTGACACAACCTATGTAAATGCTTCTAACCGAGGACTGTTAGAGGAGCAGTATCAGAACAGGGAATATGCAGACTAGAGACACAATAAGCAGGGTTCCTGCCTTAAGTGGGAGTCTTACTACCTCAGGGACTCAAAAACAGTCCCTGGTTGCAGCTGCTGCTGTAGCATGGGCTGCCCACCCTGACTGTTGCTTCTATGCTTCTCCAGAAGCAGCATGGTGACCACATGCTCAGCTGTAGCCATACCAGCAATACCACAGGGCTACTTCTGTTCCAGGGTGTGGACTCGGTGAGAGTGGAGACATTATCCTGGCATCCCTACTAAGTTGATGCCCTGCTTGCTTACCCTTATTGGTGCAGACCCCTGTGCAGCCTCCCATCTGTTGTTGTTCTTTACAGAAGACGAACACTTGAAGGCTTAACGTTGAATTTATGTCAGCAGTTCTTTCCTGATCTGCCTGTGAAACAGGAACAGGACTGACAGATGTTCTGTTAGGCCCTAGAGTCACATTTACTCAGTGCCCAGATGATGCCTATGGAGGAGATTATTTAAGGTCATAGTTTTTATTCTGATGTAGATGGGGATGGGTATCAGAACAATCTGTGTCTGAGTTACTTCTGCTTTATTTCATGTCAGCAGAGAAAAGACTGGGGCTGGCCTGCACCAGCTGTAAATTACCTGACTCCTGACATGTAAGTTACTCTGCTATATTAACACAAGCTTCAGCTGCTTGTCCCAGGCCTCTGAAAGTGTGCATCAGCCTCACCCTGCTACTTTTAGTCCCTCGTACATGAGCAGGGTTGTTTGCATCTCCAATTCTGCTACCTTTGAAACTACTCTTTAATGTGTTGTGGGAGGTTCTATTTCTGGATATCATTCTGATATCATACCAGGTATGCTTGTCTAGATTATAGAAAAGCTATGCTCAGGAACTGGCACCATGGAAGTACCTGACAGTGTGTTACCCGGACCTCATTTTTTAATGCATTTATTAAATGTTGATACTTTGGAAGGTAGCAAATGTGGTCCCCATCTTCAAGAAGGGGAAGAGGGAGGACCCGGGTAACTATAGGCCCGTCAGTCTTACCTCAATCCTGGGGAAACTCTTTGAGAAGATCATCAAGGAGCACATTTGTGATGGGCCGGCATCAGAAATGATGCTCAGGGGCAATCAGCATGGATTTATTAGGGGGAGATCATGTCAGACCAACCTGATTGC
>NW_017728995.1:61959721-61964513 GCF_001723915.1 Gavialis gangeticus
CAGTTAGGGCGGCTAGGAGCTGGAACCAACTTCCAAGGGAAGTGGTGCTGGCCCCTACCCTGGGGGTCTTTAAGAAGAGGCTGGATGCCTACCTGGCTGGACTCATTTGAGTCCCGTTTCTCTTTTTGGGGTTTTTTGTTGTTCTCCCGCCCTGGCGGGGGGTCGGGCTAGAAGATCTACTTGGTCCCTTCCAACCCTTAATCTGTGAATCTATGAATCTATGAGTGGAATGCTGTGTGCTATTTAGACACTTTCTCTATATTTCATACCAGGAATAAATGAGACATTTTACCACCAAGTATTGACTTGTAAGCCTGAGGTAGGAGAGAGTGGGGAAGGAAAAAAGGATATTTATTTGCTAAGTGCAGTATATGTTCCCTTGACAACCTATTCACAGAGCATGTGTGAAAAAGAAACCATTTTTTTTTTCATTTGGCAACTGAGAAATACCAATGAATGTGACACTTGCAAGACGTTTACAGCATCAGGGGTTATCAGACTCACTGTGCTAAAATATGGGAAAATGTTTGTATTTATACCTCAGAAATTCCCCGTACCTTCCAGACCTAGCTCTATTCAGGGTAGACCTTTTCCTCCCTCAACACACACACCCATCTTAGGGCCTATGCAATGCCTGCTGCTACCCCTGCCATGTGGTCTTGGGTAAGACTTCAGAGAGAAGCCAGATGGAGTCTCTGGCTAGTAGGAAGAAGAGTTGTCCCTACAAATCCCAGAGCTGTTCAGAAAATGTTGTGATACTCTGACTCTGTGCCCCTTGCCAAGTTCCTGGTTGCTCCACACCTGTCCCTCTTACCATCTTCTTTGTTCTGTTCCCTTCCCTACCAATTTATTTAGGAAGCTATTCCCTTCCTAATTGAATCCTCCTTAACAGGTTGTGGAGTTGACTGGTTTGTTCCCACCATGTTGCTCATTCTGCTGGTGTGTTCCTGCCCTTTTACCACTCTGAGTCTGTCTCCTCAGATTGAAAGCTCTTGAAGCAGGGACTGTTTACAGCTGTTTGTAGAGTACATTGCACAAAGTATAAGTACAGACGTTCAAAAAGCTTGATCCTGAATCAGTTCAATCTTTGCAGGTTAGTCAGACCTGTGTAGATTGAACCAAGAAACAAATGAATGGACATTCACTTTTGATTCTGGAAATACAGCCACATACCTGCGGTGGCTCAGGCTAGAAGTGGGGGGGGGTGCTAGAACGAGCCCTCCCTTCCCTTGTGCAGTGGCTGGAAGGCTGGAGGGAAGCTGTGCTGAGGTGGGGTGTGGCCAGGCTCCAGCAAGCACTGAGCATGACTAGGGAGGGGCTTAAACCCCCAGCCAGGGTGCGCCTGGATGGGAAGGGGGGAAGCAGCCCTTGCCAGGCTTTTCTGGAGGGGTGGGGGGAAGAGAAGGGAAGCATGGCCATACCCTGACCCCCTGGCCTGAGGTGAAGAAGGAGAGGGAAGGGACAATCGCAGAGAAGCAGGGCTGGCAGGCACTTCCAGAGGTCCTCTAATGCCTGGTCCAGCCCAGCCCAAGTTGCAGCCAGCTAGGAAGGGCCCTGCTGTCACTGCCCAGCCTGGCCTGGCCCCATCATCTGTCTGCCTTGCTTGGGCCTGGGGCTGTGGGGCTGAGCTGGGCTGGCCTGCGGGCACTGCTGAGTGTGGGCACAGAGGGGCTGGGCCGTGGGAGCTGGGCCTGGGGCCACAGGAGCTGTGTGCCTGGATTGCTCCCAGCTCCCCATGCCCAGATCAGGCTGGGCTGTCATGGAGCTGCTGCAGTGGGCAGGGCTCTCCTCCTGCTCCTCCTCCTTCTCTGTCATGGGGCTGGTTGCGGGGGACTGTGTGTGGTGCTGCCTCAGGGCTCAAGGCTGGAGGGTTGCAGCACTGGGCCCGACTGTGGGGTTGGAGTGGGGAGGGGGAAACTAGATGCAGGAAACCTTTGGTGGCTTTTTTCCCTAGCAATACAGAGCCCCCTGGCAGGTGTTCTCAGTTGTGGGCACTGCGAGCAAACCCTTCACTTTTTAGATTCTGCTTGTAAAGGAGGGTCTGGCCAGGGCTCAGGCAGGGGCTGGACTACACACTAGAGGACCTCAGGAAGTCCCTGCCAGCCCTGCTTCTCTTTGATTCCTCTCCCTCCCTCCCTTTGCCTCAGGCCTGGGGCTGGGGTTCAGCCATGCCCCTGCTCTCACTGCTCAATTTGGGGACGGGGAAGCCAAGCAGACCCCAGCTGGGGTCCTGTGCTGGTGGACGATGGGAGGGAGGGGGGATTAACCCCCTCCCCTTCCCTTCAGGCTACTGGCATCTGGCCATGTCCCCCGCTTCTGCCAAGGTTAGCACTCTGGAGCAGGGTTTCCGACCCCGACCCCCTTCTCAGCCAGCCAAAGCAGTGGTAGTGCTAGACAGGAGAGGGGTGGGGCCAACCCTGCTGCACTGGAGCAGGCAGCTCAGTCCTGCCCATGGCTGCAAAGCATCCTGGGATGCTGGGGGACTGTGAGTTAACTTAAACCAGGAAGGAGTCTTTGTGGGCTTTTAAGCACTGATTCAATGAATATAAATGAAGAATGTTAGCTTGGCCCAGGAATGCATGAGGGGCTGAATTGCTGTTTGAGGTGTCTCCAAATACAACAAACAATCCACGATACAGCAAACATTTAATGCTCAGAGGTACAAGAGAAGGCAGTGTTCAAGAAGATAGGGAATATGGGTAACGGGATTATTCCTATGTACAAGCACGTTTTGTAGCTGTGCTGGCAAGGAGTGGCTTAATACCACCTTTTTAAAACATATATATAAAAATAACTTTTATATACATAAATCCTCTATCATAGGCTTTCCATCACACCTCTAGAACCACATTAAGAAACCTGCACACTTGCTACAATAAATGCACCCATTCCCCTGCGCCCCTGTGCTCCCACCTTCTTCCCCTCCCTAACCCAAACACAGTCCCTTAGTCCAGGCCACAATTTGGGGTTTACATTCTCAGTTCATTCACAGTCCTTGTTGCTGTTCAGGTTGCTGTCACTTCCACTGCTGCTAATCTTATTGCTGTCCTTGATGTCTCCAGGTCTATTTGCATTGTTGTCTTCTTTCTCCCTGTCCATTTAATAACCTCTGCCTCAGCTGAGAGAAAACCACAGCTGCTTGTCTTGAATGTAGGGATTGCCATGGAGCCCAGTCATGAAATAACTGTTCCACTGATGTGAGCTACTGAGGGGATTTCCAAGGCAGATCTTGCTCTCCTTATAAGTCCTCTGTATGGGAAACCTTGGCTGAAAAGACTTACTCCTACCCCTTTCATCTTATTTATTTGAAAATTTCAATGAAGGTAAGGGAACAGGTCTGTGCTATGGACATTCAAAATGCTATTAACATTGAATTGAACTAAAGCCTATTCATGCTACCCATTCCTGGCAGATGGGGGAAACCAGGACACCACTGAAGTGGTTACCCCTCTGTCACAAAATTAGTAGAAAAACCACCAGCAGCCTTCTCTCCCTGGTGAATATTGGATTTCTGATTCACTACCAGGTTGCCCCTGTGGTGGTTGTGAAGTTGGAAGCTGCCCTCTAAACAGGATCAGGTGTTTTAAGCTTGATAAGAACATGCAATATGAGTCCAGTACCAAAAGCAAAGGAAACTAACCAATTTAAAGATCAAGGCTATCATATAGGTGAATGCAAATGGGCAGGTGCAGGAAGATTCAGAAGCAGATATTATGCAAGGGACCCCCTTATCTGGGTTAAATGACAAGGTAATAAGCAAAACAAAACAGTTTAGCCCTACTTCCAGTGCAGCTTATGAATTTTATACTATTACCAGCTGTGCAGAGGTACCAACAGGTTCCTGGATTCCAGTACTGGTTTCCTGGCTTTGAGCACACTCCCTTTTGCATCTACTTGCTTCTACAATCAGTGAATCTCCCTTTGAGATTAGAAAAGCCTTCAAATTGAGATCAAACAGTTGATATCTGACTTTTGCCTTTGTAAAATTTAATCAGCAAACTTTGCATCTACAGTGATAGATCAGTCAACCTTATGTCATGCTTATTTTGGGCTATTTCTAGATAGAGAAGTGGGTGGCAAGTGAAACTTTCAACTTGCTGCTGTAGGAAAAATCACATGCATATGTGTATATATGCATCAGCTATGTCACATTCTGCTAGACAAGTACTCTTTGTCTGTAACTGAGTACAGAAGAGTACAAGAGGGTTGACCTGTGGCGAATATGTATTGAATACAATTGGGGTATTCAAATGCAATCAATTAGCTTATTATGAAAAGACAAAGGCAGCACTTTTTACAAAGAAGGCATATTATATTAACACTTCAGAGAGTGCCATCACAGCAATTACCTCATGTCAGAGAACTGTCCCAAAATGGACCCTCCAAGGCACCTACTTATATCCTACCTAATTTTTAAGACACAGACTAGTGGCAGTTACTATGCTTCTCGTAAACCAGTTTTGACCGTCTCCTTATCTCTTGTTTGAGCACCATATTCCCAAACTAAGCAAAAAAGAGAAAAAAAGGTTTGGTTGTGCTAATGACTCCCCAATAAAAAGCGCCCGGTTTGAGCCTGAGTCATCTTTTCAGTATATTAGAATCTCAAGACTAATTCAGAGAAGTGGAAAGCATTTTGAGACTATGGTTTCCAGCTTAAATACAGTTGTTCTGTGAATGTCAAGCACTGACTGACAATAGGAATGAAAGGGTCTTTTTCTGATTCAAGAAAAAGCCAATGAAATGACATCACGTTTAAATACTTCTAGATCGGGGTGCTCAACCTTCAGCCTAT
>NW_017728995.1:61969513-61976297 GCF_001723915.1 Gavialis gangeticus
TTTTTCTGATTCAAGAAAAAGCCAATGAAATGACATCACGTTTAAATACTTCTAGATCGGGGTGCTCAACCTTCAGCCTATGGGCCAAATGTAGCCCATGAAGCCATTGCATCTGGCCTACAGGGCTCCCAATGGGGCTGTAAATTTGGCAGGGGAACAGTGGCTATTACTATGGCACCCTCCCCCTGTCAACCTTCCTAACTCCAAGACCTCCACTGCTGGTCTCAGTTGGGCCACATCCCCTCCTGCATTTGGATTGGGGCTGGGCCATGCCCCCTTCACCACCACACCCCCACAGGGCTGGTTTGGGAGAGTGCCACACCCCTTCCCCCATGAGGCCAAACCGTGCCCTCTTTCCCCATGGAGCCAAGCCATGCCCACTTTCCTCTGGGGTTTGGACCATGTCCTCTTCCCCCGCAGGGCCGGGTTGGGACTGGGCCATCCACCCCGGGGGCCAAGCTACATCCCTTTTATCCACAGGGGCCAAGCCATGCCCCCTTTCTTTGCTGGGCTAGGTTGTGGGTGGGCTGACCCCTGCCCCCCCGCCAGTGCATAGCCAGATGGTGCCCACCACACCCACCCTGTTGCTGCATCAAGACCACAGACAGGATCCTGCCCACAGATGGATGGACCATTGGCCATCCAGCCTGCCAAGGAAAAAGGTTGAGCACCACTGTTCTGGACTAATAGTCACAGGCTGTGACAGGAGCTGGTGCTTTGCTTAGGAGCTATGGTGAATTTTAGACTCTTGAAAATAAAATTCTGAAAGCCAGAAGCTGTGACATTCAACATGGAGTACTCCTGTCTTTGAACCGAAACTCACTGCACCCCGGAATTATTTTGCTGTTCTCTCTCAGTAGTTCCAATGGATGTCTGTAGGACTGGGAAACCTGGATTTCATGTCTGAAACCAGGTAAAAGGTGTACCAAGCTTAGGTTTAGTGGGGGGACTGACAACAGAACTGCTACTCAGGGAGGATGGGAGGGAGTTACCATTCCTATAGCAATTTTCCTCCCACGTATCCTTTTGATGTCTTTCTTTTCTCTTGCTCCCATTTCCTCCCTGGAGGATCACTTTATTTCCAGTTTAACTGGGAAACTAAGAGTTAAAGGGTGGGGTGTGCACATTAGCAGGTGTGGCACCTTCTGGTGGGAAGTGACTGTAGAACGTCCGCGCTGACTAAACTAACTTGCTTGGAGATGCGAGAGTCACAGACTACACAATGTTGTGTTGATGAAGATGGGGAGTTTGAGCCCTATCCTGTCACCAGAACCAGAAGACCTTCCAGTACTTTGGTCATGTGGATTGTTGGCCAAATGTTGAGGCTTGGCGGACAGCAACCAGTCTGTCAAAGTAGAGGATACCCAGAAAAGAGCTACTGTCTTCCATTGTTTGGATGTGGAAAATTTTGCAACTCTGGGACCACCTGCCTTCTATGAGGAGGCAGTGAAGAAGCTTCCCGACCTCTTCAAACCCAGGTGAAATCTGACGATGCCCAGGTTTTGGTTCAGGCAATAGGCACAGCAACCTGGAGAAAGCTTTGAGGATTTTGCCTCAGTGCTGCAAAAGCTGGCGTCGGGCTGTGGTTTTGGGCTTTGACAGGATGAACTGGTCCTAGATCAGCTGATCGAGAAAGCAGCAAACTGGTGGATTTGGGAGCATTTCTTGTCAGAGTCTGACATGCTGACTCTGGCCATTGCTATACAGCTTGGGACACAAATGGAGGCAGCATTCGGGGAGGTGCTGGCTAGGTCGATCCCAGCAATGGTAGAGCTGTGGGAGAGCTGGAGCTGTGGTAAGAAGAATGTGAACCCTCAAGATTGTAGCCACAGTAAATTGTTGCACCACAGGGGATGGAAAAAATCTCCACTTCTTGGAATGCACTATTATCAGAAAGAAAAAAATGACTTCATGCAGCATTGCCCCAGCATGGGGTCATTTTCAGCATCAATGCCAAAGCAGTGTTTGAGGCAGCAGCATGGCTCACCTATTCCTGCAAACCAGAGAGTAAAGAAGTTCCAGGTAGGCCTGCTTGCTGAATGAAAGGGAGAGGGTGATGCAGTACTGAATAAGAGAACATGGGAAAAGGCCCTGTGAACTGGGGATCTGCTGTTAGCAGGAGAGTTTAATCAGAGTAACAAGGTTCCATGGTGAAAAAAGATAACGATTGTTAAAACAAAAATTCCTACCATTGCACTGGGAAATAGACTGGATTTGCAGCATTGGGCATGATTGAAGCCTTTGGCACTTGGCTAGAATGCATTTTTCCTTCTCTCCTTTGTGAATGGATGCTGATGTCACTTAGGGTTTCTAGAACAGGAATTTTAACTGCTGCTTCATAGTCCCGGTAATAATAGCTCTCACTGCATCCAACAGTGATGTACCAGTGGATTAGCCAGAGATTTCTGCCAAATGGTTAGTGGGAAAATAGTTAATTTTAACACATCTGAGTAATTGCATACCTCTCCACTATTGAATGAAGCTGCTTGCAGCCTTAGGAAGAGCTTGCTACATCCATCTATACCAGGGAGGCTTTCTTTACAATGTATAGGGCAATAATTTCTTCTTACAAGGCTCGAAAGTGGTGGAGACGTTGACAGTGGAATGATAGAACGACAAAGAATGCTAATGGAATACGACGGCTTCAGTTACATTTGGTGTGAGTGTGATGAAGCCTTAAAGATTCAGAAATGCAGTACTAGCAGGGCAGGAGGAGAAGGGTAAGTAAAAGCAAGTGGAAGGAACTACTAGGGGTGATATGTTTGTGTCCAGCAGCGACCTCTTCCCCCCTTTTAGTACAGACATCACATCTCTAACTACCTGTTATCTCAGGACTAGATCTACTCTTGTTTAGGTTAGATATTTTGAGGAAACTGACTTTTTCTCTAAGCAATGGTGATAAGAAAGAAACAAATTCCTCTCTTCTGTGGTTTCTGCTCAATGAACAACACAGATGAAATTAGTGTTGTTTTTGTTCAACTCTGGTGCTCTGCCCCAGTGTGCTGTTTCAAGAACCATGAAGGGCTAGGGTTGGGGGTGGAGTGGAAACAGTAGTAACTACTCTTGAGTAAAGAAACAAGGGAGAATTAAGGGAATTAGCAAACTAAGCAACCTTTTTTAAATAAAATGATTGTGCAAGAATTTACCTGACAAACTAGGCAACCTTGAACTAGCTAAGTAGAAAGAACACTCAAGGTGCTTGTACATGTGATGAAAATTGCCCATTTTACAATTTAATTGCATCACGCTGTACACGTGTGGGGTTTTTTGCAATTTAAATGAGTTTTGTTACATTGCAAACTAAATCACATCTGCATGTAGTTTAATGTGCAATGTAGCTATTTGTAACATGGCAGTCTATTGACAGCCCCCACCCACCCCTGCTGCAGGAGAGGTGGGCTGAAGGCAGAAGTGGTGAGGGGCCTGATCCTTTGTTTTGTTTTTCCCTGCAAAGCCTGTCTGTGTTTCCCATGGCTGGGTAGCAAGTTGCCAGCAGGTTGAATGGCCCCTGAGCTGCTGGGTGACCTGGTCCTTCCCTCCATGATCGCAGCACCCCCTGGAGGCCAAGGGTCGGCTGCTAATGGGCTGGGTGCTCCACCAGTTTGGGCTTGGGGAAGAATTGGATTGGACTAGGTGCCTCCTAGGGGTGGCACCTGCCTACTAGCTGCCAGATCCAGCTCTTCCCTGAGCCTGCCCGCTGGAAGCCTGCTGGGCATTGCTCCCCAGCTAGGCTCCGGCAAGAGTTGGATCTGACAGGGGCTGTTCAAGCTGAGGCAGCCCCCGGCTCACTAGCAGCTTGCCTGGGCAGCCCTGGGGGGTGCGACCACTGCAGAGGGAGGGACCAGGGCCCTCCACCACTCAGGGGCTGTGCAGGCAGGCTCCACCATGGGAAAACAATGTGACAAGGGGCCCAATATTTTTTTTCCCCCATGGAGCCTGCCTGCCTCTGGTGGCCAGAGGAGCGAGCTGCTGGCAGGCCCTGAGCTGGGGGGGTCCTGATCCTTCCCTCCAGTGGCGGCACCTCCCAGGGCTGCCCAGGCTGGTAGCTAGTGGGTGGATGCTGCCCTAGCTCGGAGGCAGTGACCCTAACCCTAATGCTAACCCAGCCCGATCCAGCTCTTCCCTGAGTCCAAGCTGGGGCAGCATCCGGACTGCTAGCAGCCCACCCAGGCAGCCCTGCGGGGTGCCACCACCATGGAGGGAAGGATCAGGGCCCCCTGCAGCTCAGTGGCTGCTCAGACAACTTGCAGCTCATCCCCCAGTTGTGGGAGGAAAAAAAAGGATCAGGCCCCTCACTGTAACAGTGATCGAAGCCCCAAAACTGAAATGGTGGGGTTTTAATTGTGACTAAATCCCCATCACGTATACAAGCACCCCCAGTTTCAGCTTGCTCTTGGAAAGACTACAGTGGAGTTGTGTGGGGAACTCTGAGACGTTTCTTCCCGCACTACGTGATCCTGCAGGACAGAACAGCACCAGCAAACTATTCTCTCACAGAAGTCCTCACTGGAGAAGCTCACCCAAGGCAATTACATATGATGATCTGATTTCCTTGAGTGTAATAGTATCCTTATCCTGTTCTGAATAATTTTATATCTTCCCTAGAAAACCACCAAAAGCGAATTATTCCTATTACCGATGGTGTTTCATAGCATGTAGCAAAGAGTCTACCAGAATTAAACAGGTATAAATATTCATCACTGTGTCCAAATTGTGCTTTGAAGTTGTGAAGGGCTGGCTGAAGAAAACTAAATGGAACGCTGCCCTGCTCTGAGGCCACATGGATGGAATCCTCAAACTGTTCAATGTCTTTGTTAGAGACTTGGACGAGGGAGTAGAAAGCACTCTGTTCAAGTTTGCAGATGACACCAAACTTTTGGGGAGGTAAACAAACTAGAGGGCAGGGAGCGAATCCAGGTGGATTTGGACAGGCTGGGGAAGTGGGCGGAACAGAATAGGAGCAGCTTAAGGGAGATAAGTGCCATGTGTTGCACCTGGGGAGGAAGAATCGTCAACACTCCTATAGCCTGGGAGGTACCAGTCTAAGTAGCACAACTGCAGAAAGGGATCTCAGTCATAGTAGACTCCAAAATGAACACAAGTCGCCAATGTGATGAAGTAATAAGTAAGGCTAACTGCACTCTTTCTTGCATAAGTGGGTGCATCACAAACAGGTCTAGGGAAGTGATACTTCTCTATGCAACATTGGTAAGGCCGCAGCTGGAGTACTGCATCCAGTTTTGGGCACTGCACTTCAAGAGGGATGTGGATGGCCTGGAGAGGGTTCAGAGGAGGGCCACCCATCTGGTTAAAGGCCTACAGGAAAAACCCTATGAGGACCGATTGAGGGACCTGAATCTCTTCAGTCTCCACAAGGGAAGGCTGAGAGGTGATCTTGTGGCCGTCTACAAACTCATCGGGGGGGACAGCAGGAAATAGGGGATAGGATGTTAACCAGGGCACCCACTGGGATAACTACAAACAAAGGCCAGAGACTGAAGGAGGCCAAATTTAAATTGGACATCAGGAAATAATTATTTACAGTGAGGGTTGCCAAAATATGGAATACGTTTCCAAGGGAGGTGGTGCCTATCGCCTTCCTTGGAGGTATTTAAGAGGAGATTGGACAAACACCTGGCTGGGATCATCTGACCCCAGCACTCTTTCCTGCCCAGGGCAGGGGATTGGACTTGATATAATAGGTCCCTTTCAACCCTAAAATTGATGAAATCGTGAAATAACAGAAGACACAGGATTTGTGTGTGTTTCCATTTTGATATTCTTTCATCTTTCTGGTTAAAGTGAGAACACACCTGTCTCCTTAGTTAAATTTATGATCTCTTGGATGTTTTCACAATTCTGCATGCCTTTTAAAATCAAAAACACCTTAAGATGTCAGCAAACAACATGCAGTTTTTGCAAGTCATTTTTCACCTCTGTCATGCTTCTGACTTGGGCAGTTTTGCTTGTCAGAGCACTATTAGCAGCTTACGTTCTAGATTTTTAGTAAAATTGCTCAGAACTGGCCTGTGGCTTAAATACCGCTACTTTTGCTGCCAGGATGATGAACTTCTGAACCTTTTTTGCATGGTCAAGATTTCATTGTCTTTCTCAGCAGACTGGCTAGCTGGAGAGATTCAGGGAATAGGGTTGGCAGGTAAAACATGTCACTCCCAATGCACTGCATCTTGATTCCAGCTGAAGGTGTATTTCCTACCACATCAAGTGTGTAGCAGCTGACAACTGGGTGGATACTTACCTTGCAGTGAGTCAAGCAAGTAACTTTGAAGTCTGGAATGTGAGAAGGTTGAATGATCTGATTCAAGCACACCCACTTTGTGTATGTGCTCAGATGCTCTTTAGTGCTAATTGTCCTCCAGCAAAGGACTCTCTTTTCCTTGCAGTCATCCAGCTGAGGAAACTTGGTTTAAGAAGTCATTATTGCCTCACTCCCCTCGCATGTTCACATTTTCACAATGCTGAAAGCTGAATCCATTGGCTGAAGTATGTTTCAATCCTAATCTTCTTTTATTTAAAAAAAAAAAACCCAGAAAACCAAAATGAAGGCTGCACAGTAGGCCTGTGCAAAGTGGCAAGTATTCGCTTGGATTTGGCCAATTTGGAGGGACAATGATTTGATTCAGAGACTTGAATCACTGTCCAGATTTAATGTGGCTGAATCGGATCCAAAGATTTGGTGTTACTTTGGAGATCTGGCCGTAGACTAAGCAGACAGCAGTCCTCACCACGCTGGACACAGCTGCCTCTAGCTGGTAAGTCTGTT
>NW_017728995.1:61976610-61978190 GCF_001723915.1 Gavialis gangeticus
AAAGCGGTGCAAAAGGGCATTTAAGCTGCTTTAAAGGCCAATGTTGTGGTGTGTACAAAGGCCCAAAAACTAGAGAAGCCAAAGCAAAGGCTCTACACATAACCCTAAGGGTTTGATGTTTGTACCATGTAGTATATGAAAATAGTTCCAGCCCCCTCAGCTGCAGGGTCAACACAAATGCAACTTCTGCCACTTGTTTAGGAGCCAGTGAAGCATCACTTCCAGGCTATCTAGCTCCATAATAGATGGAGGTGAGAGCAGCAGTTCAGGGCGTCACTGCAGCGCAGATGTGACAACAGGGAGTTCCTCTGTGCCAGTGGAATTCTCTAATGGATATTTGTAGATGACAGGTTTTGTGGACCATATAAGGAGCAAGAAAGGGATATTTCTTCACTCCCTGTGCATGCAACAGCACAAACATGTCATGTGTCTTAAATAATATAAGTCTCTTCCAAAGCTTTATATACTCAGGCCAATTATTTTTAATATTGCATGTTACTGAGAATGCCAGACTGACTGCCCCTATCAGTCTCTTAACTAGACAATGCACTGTGAATGAAGCAAGGGGTCAAGTGGCAGTACAGCAGGTCAGTGAGTGCCACTCCCTTGAGGTATTGCCTGGGTAACCCTGCAAAGTGCATAGGTAGCAATAATGTACGTGCAGCTTAACAAATGTAACCACCAGTGGCCAGACCTAAAACAGAGAGAGGATGGGGGGTTTTTTTGTTTGTTTGTTTGTTTTGTCAAGAATCAAGAGCCCTTATAGAGCCTGGGGACTTTAAGCTTCAGGCAGAGAACGTATTACCTTGCATCATCTTGGTCATTTTCCTCCCACCCACAGTGTTTATTAGTGAATTTATCCTTGTAACACATCTGGGAGGGAAGGAAGCATTATCCCTGTTTTACATGTGAGTAACCAAGGGATAAGGATTAACCTAATTTCCTAAGGTTGCAAAGGAAATTGGAAATTAAAGCAAGACTTCTTGACTCCCAGTCCCCTGTCTCACCTATTCTTCCTGAGTTTTGCAATTGACACTCTATGTCAGATAAGATCTGGTTATTTAAAAAAAAAAAAAAGAAGAAGAAAGGTTTATTAGACTCTGAGTCCTGCAAACACCAGTAATTGCATGAGGCAGTCCTATAGAAAACCATTAGTCATTTCTGAATGATAGATGACAATGACAGTGGCATCCGGGCAACTAAGTCAATGGGGCAGTTTTCTCAGAAGGATGTGCACAGACTGAGGGTTATGGGGTTACAGATGGTGATAAATTAGCTTAGAGATAGATGCAAGGGAAAAATATGAGCTTCACTGTCCAATCCCAGGATGAGGTTGGGGAGGTTATTGCTCAAGTTCACTTGTCAGCTGCACAAGTTAGTGATGGAAGTCTTCAAGAGAAATTCAGACTGCTACAATGCTGTTTTTACTTGCTTTCTGTGACAAAAGTGCATCAGATGGTCCTAGCAAGTTTTTATTAATCCACCCCTCCAGGCAGAAGATTTAAGTATTCAACTTTTCTCTACACATTCTCATCATTACTTACCCCTTTTCACACCTTCATATGCAAACAGAGATTTTA
>NW_017728995.1:61983190-61985574 GCF_001723915.1 Gavialis gangeticus
TCTCCCCTTCCTCTTTTCTGCCTTCCCTTTCATGCCTCCTCATTTCTTCTGTTTTCTGCTTTCCTCATTTTCCACTTACAGAACTTTAATGAGAAGACTCAATAAAAAACAAAGCTTTAATCTGTGCATGTGCATACATCACATAAACTGTGGTGAGGGGAGGGGGTAAATGGAGATGTACAAGTACTTTGTTCTCCAAAGACTTTCCTATTTCTTCCTGTGTTTGTATAGTTCCCCATGTGATGAGGCCCTAATCATTACTGGGCCCTTAGGTACTTGTATTTAATTCCTGGATCTACTACAGACTTCCTGTTTGAGCTTGCAAGATTCCATCCTAGGCAACATTTGTTTTCCCTTTAACTCAATTTTTCCTTCTCATGCTGTTCATTCCTATCACTTCTCTTGCAATACTATTTTGATGGATCTGAAACTATAAAATACTGATACGTACCAAATATCCTCTCAACAGTTAAACCGACAGCACGCAAAACATGACAATGTTTGGATTGCATTAGCAGCCAGATGCCACAACAAAGATTGTGACTCCATTCTGCTAAGCCATTTATAACCCTGGCAAGAATTTCTGCCCTGGAAAGTCTAATTAGACAAGATAAAAGAAGCCAGAAGGAACCATCATCTTCATTTACAGACAGGGATCAGAAGCTAAGAGATTAAATGAATCTTGCAAGCTCAAACAGGAAGTCTGTAGTAGAGCCAGGAATTAAATACAAGTACCTAAGGGCCCAGTAATGATTAGGGCCTCATAGGAAAAATTGAGTTAAAGGGAAAACAAATGTTGCCTAGGATGGAATGTTGATCTAGTAAGTGTGTGAAGCATTTATTTACACTAAGCAATTTATGGTGACATTTCTTGTTTAAGAATGAATGAGGTTATGAAATGCAACATTCCTCATTCTCGTACTGCTCCTTTGAGGCAACAAGCTTGTTCATCCATGCAAAGTGTTGTTTCAAGTATGAATCTGAATGGCATTCTGAAAAACCATGTCCTTAATTAAAGCTATGGTTTTTATTTGGTATGAATTGAACAAATGGTTAGGTTTCTATGTGGTGCAAGCAGACCTGTGTCAGGCTCTCGAATGTGGCTGTATTTTCTAAGGCCTGTCCTTACTGTGTTGTTGTTCCAGGCAGGCCTTGGCTTCAATCGATTAGACCACTAGTCCCATAAACTAAGTACAGACAGTCAAAAAGCCGGAGGCTGAATTCATTCAAACTTCGCAGGTTAGTCTGAGCTGCGTAGATTGAACCAATAAGCAAGGGAACAGACATTCACTTTTGATTCTGGGAATGGAGCCACTGGCCTGCAATGGCCCAGGCCAGAAGCTGGGAAGTGCTAGAGTACACCTCCTTGATTGGCTGGAGCAGACAGCTTGGGGCCAACGCTAGGCCACCTACCCTGCAAGGGGGCATTTTGTTGGGGAGGTACAAAGCATCCTGGGATTCTGGAAGACTGAGTTAAACTTGAATCTGGAGGAAAACTGGGACAGAATTTCAATAAACTGATTTAACCTAACTCAGTTATGTCTGATACTATATCCATCCAGGTTATCTTAAGCCAATTTCAGCCATTTTGAAAGCACTTTATGTGCACTGAACTTGTGTTGTGTTACAGATTTGAACCAGTTTCCAATCACTTATACTAGTTTATGTGTAATTTCTGTGCCTAGCCATGGGGACAACTTATAATTATGTTTTGCCCATAGTCAGTCAGGGAAGAAGGATTTCCTCAACTCCTGGGGTGCATTTGTAGCTAGGTAATCCACAAAATCTAGCAGATTTCTTGGTTTGGCTTTCAAAGCAGTCTAGATCAGGTTCTCTTTCTTAGATTCAAGCCACACTGACTGTATGAAGCAGGGCTGTCAAACTCAACCTGTGCCCCTAGCCTGATCCATACTCTGAGGCTTGTTGTGAACTAGATCTAGTACAGGGCAGTGCTGGTGGGACTGGCAGGGACAACCGTGGGGATGGCAGAACCAGTGGTAGCCACAGCAGGAAAGACAGCAGGGGTGGCAGTGGGGACAGCAGATCTGGTGGGGACAACAGCAGGGGACGTGGCAGCTGTGACTGGACTAGCAGTGGCAAGGCAAGCGGTCATGTTTGATGTGTCTGGCATGAAGAAATTATGTTGAAAGCTGGTTTATCTTTAAAATAGAGGCAGTGGGGCCTTGGTGACATATATGAGGCAATTATAAAAGGAAACCTTTTATTTTATCAGTGATAAAATATACCTTACCTACTATTTTATGGAGTTACTTAACTCCAGTCATAGCATATGATCATAGACATGTTTATATGATCAATACTACATGTAGTTTCATAGTAGCTAGGGTCAGGAGGGACCCGAACAGATCATCTAGCCTGACCCC
>NW_017728995.1:61985634-61986679 GCF_001723915.1 Gavialis gangeticus
CACTTCCCTGGGAAGTTGGTTCCAGATTTTGGCCACCCTAACTGTAAAATATTGCCTTCTGATCTCTAACCTAAACCTATTCTCCATCAGCTTATTACCATTGTTCCTTGTCACCACAGGTGGTGCTGGGGAGAAAAGGGCTCTACCTATTTGCTGTTGATCTCCCCTGATGAGTTTATAGGCAGCCACCAGGTCCCCCCTTAGCCTCCTCTTGCTGAGGCTGAACAGGTTCAGGTCCCTCAGTCTCTCCTCCTAGGGCCTGTCCTGCCCTCTCACCAAGCGGGTGGCCCTCCTCTGAACCCTCTCCAGGCTGGCCACATCCCTTTTGAAGTGCGGCACCCAGGACTGGACGCAGTACTCCAACTGCGGCCTGGCCAAAGTCGCATAGAGGGGGAGTATCACCTCTCTGGACTCGCTTGAGATGCACCTTTGGATGCATGACAAGGTATGGCTGGTTTTGCTGGCTGCGGTCTGGCATTGGTGGCTCATGTTCACCAATAATGACTCCAAGATATCAATGTACCTCAAGCTAAGTGCATTATATGAGTTTTAAAAATATTTAAACAAATTAAAGTTTCCCAACAATCAGAAGTTTCGATTTCTCAAGTAACCAATAGTATAGGCACTTCACTTACCTGGCAACCTCCTGGAGCAGCAGCAGGAGCAATCTGGCTGCTCGTAGCTTGGCTGGCAGCTGGAGTGTGGCTCTGACTGGTCAGGTTCCAGTTTCTGGCAGCAGACACTGCTGCTACATGCTCAGCACTGCTTTTTTTTCCCCCTTTTTTTGCCGTGTTTTTTTTAGCTACTGGGATTTCCCAGTACAGTATCTAATTTTGCTGTCATGCTGCAAGTATGCATCAGAGCAAATGGATTCACATGCGTCATGTACGTTTTGTGGCACCTCAAAAGGCTTTGAGGCGCTGCAAACTGCATGTTCCTGCTCATGAGGATATGGCCATGAGAGCCAGAATTTAGACTTAACCCAAATCATTCCTTTCAAATCCCCCAGCAGTGGGAGCTGTTACAGTGCAAGGAAAGTAAACTG
>NW_017728995.1:61991679-62004299 GCF_001723915.1 Gavialis gangeticus
TTTTGCTGGCTGCGGTCTGGCATTGGTGGCTCATGTTCACCAATAATGACTCCAAGATATCAATGTACCTCAAGCTAAGTGCATTATATGAGTTTTAAAAATATTTAAACAAATTAAAGTTTCCCAACAATCAGAAGTTTCGATTTCTCAAGTAACCAATAGTATAGGCACTTCACTTACCTGGCAACCTCCTGGAGCAGCAGCAGGAGCAATCTGGCTGCTCGTAGCTTGGCTGGCAGCTGGAGTGTGGCTCTGACTGGTCAGGTTCCAGTTTCTGGCAGCAGACACTGCTGCTACATGCTCAGCACTGCTTTTTTTTCCCCCTTTTTTTGCCGTGTTTTTTTTAGCTACTGGGATTTCCCAGTACAGTATCTAATTTTGCTGTCATGCTGCAAGTATGCATCAGAGCAAATGGATTCACATGCGTCATGTACGTTTTGTGGCACCTCAAAAGGCTTTGAGGCGCTGCAAACTGCATGTTCCTGCTCATGAGGATATGGCCATGAGAGCCAGAATTTAGACTTAACCCAAATCATTCCTTTCAAATCCCCCAGCAGTGGGAGCTGTTACAGTGCAAGGAAAGTAAACTGCATTTAGTTTGACTCTTACCTTATATACACGTCAACAGCTGCTTATGCACAGAGTTTTATACTTTTTAAAAGCTTTACTATCTTATTGGCTAGTAAGACAAACCAATTAAAAGAGAAGACCTCAATAGTTCATGGGCTGATTACTGGTACAACCTTGTAATACTTTTGTTTGAATTTTCATTGCGACTATTGAAAAGACTCTAATTTTGCTCCCTTGCCCCTTTCAAAAAAAACCTCCCCCAAATATGAATCCTGAATGTTTTTGCAAAAATATACTATTATTTCTACATGCAAATAAGCAATCACATTCAGTGAGATTTTTTTTGAATAATTATTGTTTCTGAAACTTCCTGTACGTAAAAGAGTAAGTCTGAATTTTTTGTTCAAGTGCAAAACCACTTTTGTGAAGCTTAGGAAAAAAACAAGGTTTTACAGCCATTAAAGCTTACAAAACATAGTTGCAAACATGTCTGAGTCATGGAGCAAAACAGTTTGTAGTTTTCACAGCCCTAATGGTACTATAGAACGTGAACTCTATTATATGATTCCCACACACTAATTTCTGCTTAGCGTACATGGGTGTACATGCCTTTGTTTTCTGCATCCTCTGCTGTGCAGTCCTTGTTTTGTACAATCCCACTCAAGGCTTCAACCATGGGTTCTGACAGAAGTGACATTTGTCACATGATCGGCCCCTTGAACACACTCTACAGCTGTGCCCTGATAGAAGTGCATGGCTGCAGAGCACTTTAAAAGTTACTGATTGCATGACAAATTAACCCTCATTTAATGAGGGTTCAGATGAAGGGTCTCCAAAGCAGAGTGCCTTCATTAACTTCTGTCTGGGGGCTGGGCTGATGCAGCCCAGCCCAGTCCCATGTGCTGTCTGCAGGATAGGAGGTAGGAGAAGGTGGAGAGGGAGCTCAGGGCTTGGGTTTGCATGGCTTGCACTGGAAGGTGGGTGGGTTGGAGCTTCAATTAGTGTACCATTTTCTGTGCATTCTGTTGTACATCTGACTTGAATTTTTTGCCCTCATCCAATAGACCCATCTTGTGGGAGGGCCTGATGCACTTGTTCACAGTTACACTTATTCTGTAGCTGCCCCCTGTGTTTATGTTGATAATTTCTTGGAGTTTTCCAGTGAACACAGCAAGGGCAATTTGAACAAACCGAAGGGTCACTTAAGGGAAAACTGGCTTCATGATCCTTCTGAGCTAAAAGTAACTTCACTAACTGGGAGCAGTAATAGACTTTGATGTTTCTGATGGCTGCTGATTCAACACTCAAACGATGCATCTAACTTTTTATGTAAATTGCCCCCTTTTCAAAGGCTATATAGTTTAAGCATGCAGCGGCTTGAAAATTTCAAGGCCACAACTACATACAAATATAATAAATCAAACAATAAAGTCGTACAATTATTACAGAATTTAGGAGCAGAATTAGCTCTTGGATGCATTGTACACTGACTGACTGCAGTAAGGGTCTGGCAATGGAATTTTCACTCTTGTAGTCTGATTCTGTGAATTAGTGAGCTCTTGTCACTCTCATTATGTTTGGTGACAGGTGCAGGTGTTCAAAATGAAACTCTTAATACAACTAGTAGTAATCCATTGCTGTTTAACGGTTGCAGAACACTTTGAAATTTCAAGCACCATGTAACTAGGAGTAATTTTTGAGGCCGGGCTTCACCAAGGTGGGAAGGATCTAGACAATAGGGCTGTACAAAATTTCTCTGGCAGTTTTGTTTTGACTCGTTTTGAGCTTGAAACAGTGAAATCGAAACAAACAGAGAGCTTTGAAACAGCTTCAAAACGAAGCAAGGCAAGTCAAAACGTATCAAAATTTTCTAAACGTTTTGCATTTCGAAGCTCAAGCTGGGCTTGCCTGCGGGGAAACAGAAACTAAAGTAAAGAGAGGGAGGGGGAAGAAGGGGGAAGGAGTGCTCTCATTATTGACTGTGTAGTTGGCCAGTGACTGTCACCCTTCCCTGAGGTCTCTTCCAATCCCAGCCCTCTGGGGGAGGGATGGAAAAACTGCATAAAAGGCAGCATTGTTTGAACTGTCCTTATTTCTGCCTTGGTGTCAGTTGAGTGAGGGCTTACCTTAACACACACACAGTGTCACCCACCCATGTTGTGATTTTTGCCTGTCAGCAGCTAGAGATGCAGGGCCCCAGAACCCAGAAGTCCCTGCACCTATCACCTTGACAGCTGGAAGGCTTCATGGCCTCAGCAGGGGCTACCATCCCTGCAGGTTTCACCCTGCTGCGCCTTAACACACACACACACACACACACTGTCACCCCCGTCATGAGTTTTGCTTGTCAGCAGCTTGAGGTGCAGTTTCCCCAAAACCCCTGCACCTATCTCATTGAAGCTTGGCAGGCTTCATGTCCTCAGAAGGGGCTACCATTCCTGCAAGTTTCATCCAAATCAGATCAGAAATGACAAAGTTATATGCTGTTTCAAGCTTCCCCATTATAGCCTATGGTCAAAACGGCAAAACTGTTTTGACTAAACGAAATGGACCAGTAGTTTCTAATCAAAATGAAATTCGAAACAAAATGCTGTTCCATCAAAATGGAACGGTGCTGTTTCGCACAGTCCTACTAGAAAACTGCCACCAAGAAGAAGCAACGGGTGGTGGTGGATGGAGACTCCCTTCTGCGGGCGATGGAGGGAGTCATCTGCTGACCTGACCTGTTATCTTGGGAAGTTTGCTGCTTGCCCAGAGCCCAGATCCAAGATGCCACAGAGGGAATACCAAAACTCATCCAGCCCTCTGACTACTACCCCATGCTGCTCATTCATGTGGGCACCAGTGATACTGCCAGGGGAGACCCTGAGTGGATCAAAAGTTGCCAGGCAGGAGTGGGTACATCCTGCAGATCAGTACCTGGCTGCACAGGTAGTGTCACAAGCTGGGGTCTGGCTACTTAGACCGTGGGATGTTATTTCAGGAAGAAGGATTGCTTGGAAGAGATGGGATCCATCTGACAAAGAGAGGGAAGATCATCTTCACAGACCGGCTTGCTAACCTAGTGAGGAGGGCTTTAAACCAAGTTTGCCAGGGAATGCAACCAAAAGCTCTGTGGTAAGCAGGGTAGTGGGTGACTTGGAGGAAGAGCAAGCAGGAGGGGGCAAGACAGGAGGTGTTCTCATACTTCCTTAGAAAACAGGGCAATCAACTAGTTACCTTAAGTGCCTGTACATGAATGCACGAAGGAAGCTCTGGAAGAACTGGAAGTTCTTGCAGAGTCATGGCACTATGATGTGTTTGGAATAACAGAGACTTGGTGGGAGCTCGCGTGACTGGAGCACTGTCATGGATGGATACAAACTGTTCAGGAAGGACAGGCAGGGGAAAAGAGGAGGAGGAGTTGCACTTTATGCAAAAGAGCCATATGATTGCTCAGAGCCCCAGTATGAAACTGGAGGTAGGCCTGTTGAAAGTCTATGGGTTAGCATCAGAGGGGAGAATAAGAAGGGTGATGTCATGGTGGGGGTCTGCTATAGACCACCAGACCAGGAGGAAGTGGTGGATGAGGCTTTCTTCAAACAGCTAGTGGTAGTTTCCCCATCATGGGACCCTGTTTCTCATGGGGCACTTCATCTGCTGGGAGGGCAATGCAGCAGTTTGCAGGCAATCCAGGACAGGGGTAGGCAACGTTTTTGGCCAGAGTGCCGAAAAAATCGCAATGTCTTCTTTATAAGGTGCCAGATTGTCAGCATGCCAGAAAAATAAAACCAGGGTGGGTACATGATAGGACGCACTGCATATTTATGTAGTTAATAATCATAAATGTTGCTTTTTTTTTCCTTTTACAATAAAAACCAGGTTTTCTAAAAAGTCTAAACCTGGTGACAATAAATAAAACTTAAAATACTACCTTTGCTTTTGTGTATTTATTTTTTGTTAAGCATGTTGTGATGAGAGAAAAGAGAGAGAGTGAGAGAAAGAGGGAAAGGGAAAAAGAAAGAAAAGAGAAAAAAGAGGAGAGAGAAAAAGGAGAGAAGAGACAGAAAAAAGAAAGAGAAAAAGAGGGGGGAAGAAAAAAGAGAAAGAAAAAAGAAAAAATGCAGAAGAAAAGGCGAGAGGAAAAAAACAGAAGAGGAAAGCACTAACCACCCAGGCAGGAGCGGGGCAGGCTGAGCTGCGTGGGGCCAGGCAGGTGGCATCAGTTGGAGGGGTGGCTAAGGGGGGTGGGGGCTAAGGTGAGTTTTGGGGTGACTATAGCCCCTCCAACCCTCCCCCCAGTGCTGTGCCTGTGCATTAGGCTCCAAAGCCTGAGCTGGGCTTTGTGCCAGCGGTGGCTGCACGCACCCCTCTGGGCAGATGGCGGTGAGGGGCTGAGGCAGCGCAACCCTGGCCCCTCCCCCACCATCTGCTCTGAGGTGCAGGGCACCAGGTGGGGGAGGGGCTGGGGCAGTGCAACCCTGGCCACTCCACTGCCATCCACCCAGAGGCATGCATGCACACTCTGCCACAGGCCCCGCCCCTGCCTGCGCTCTGAGGGGTGTGTGTGTGGCCACCGCCAGCACAGAGCTGATGCCAGGGCTCTGGAGCCATGGCACCAGCTCTGTTGCTGGTGGTGATTGCATTTGTGCCTCAGAGCAGATGGTGGGGGAAGTCCCTGGGGTTGTGCTGCCTCAGGCCCTCTTCTGCCGTCTGCCCAGAGCGGGGGGTGTGCAGCCTGGTGAACAGGGGTGGCGCAAGAAGGGTAGGGGGGCTATAGCCACCCCAAAATTCACCTTGGCTCCCTCCGTAGGCACCCCTCCAGCACCACCTGGGCTGCCACCACCTGCCCTGTGCAGCTGAGCCTGCCCCTTCCAGGGCTGCCCAGGCTGCTGCCACCACTGCCCACCCCATGCAGCTGAGCCCACCTAGCTCCTACCAGCAACGTAGCCCCCCACCCCCCCAGCTTTTCCATCGGGAAAAAGCTGGTGCTGCCCAAGCAGTCAGCCCAGGCTCTGGGTAGCTGCTACCAGCCATGGAGCTTGGGCTGTTTACAGCAGGGCTTGCAGCCTCCTCGCCGCCTGCTGAGAGCAGCCTGGGCTTCATGGCTGGCAGCAGCTGCCCAGAGCCAGGGTGGGTGGTGGTGTGCCAAGCAATATGGCCTCAAGTGCCAATCCCTGATTCAGAAAGTTTTTTGAGAGTGTTGGGGACAACTTCCTGGTGCAAGTTCTAGAGCAGCCGGCTAGGGGCCACACTCTTCTCAACCTGCTGTTCACAAACAGAGAATTGGTGGGGAACATAGTAGTGGGTGGCAACTTGAGCAGCAGTGAGCACAACATGATTGAATTCAGGATCTTGAGGAAGGGAAGGATTGAGAGTCGCTGAGTAAAGACCCTGGACTTCAGAAAAGCAGCCTTCAGTTCACTCGGGGAACTCATGGGCAGGATCCCCTGGGATGTCAGTCTGAGGGGGAGAGGAGACCAGGATTGCTGGCTGTACTTTAAAGAAGCCTTACTGAGAATGCAGGAATAAACCATCCTGATGCGCAGGAAGACTAGCAAGTATGGCAGAAAACAAGCCTGGCTTAGCAGGGAACTCTTTAGTAAATGAAATCACCAAAAAAAGAAGCCTATAAGAAGTGGAAACTTGGACAAGTAACTAGGGAGGAATATAAGAGCATTGTTCATGCATGCAGAGATGAAGTCAGGAAGGCCAAAGCGCAACTGGAGTTGCAGCTAGGAAGGGATGTGAAGGGTAACAAGAAGGATTTTTTACAAGTATGTTGGTAGATAGAGAAGGATCAGTGAAAGTGTGGGGAGGAGGTGAGCAGCCAACAGTGGTGAAAGAACAGGTTAGGGACTATTTAGAAAACCTGGACAAATGAGTCCATGGAGCCAGACGGGATGCACACGAGGGTGCTGAGGGAGTTGGCTGATGTGATTGCAGAGATGCTGGCCATCATCTTTGCAAACTCATGGAGATTGGGAGAGGTCCTGGATGACTGAAAAAGGGCAAACAGTGCCCACATTTAAGAAAGAGAAAAAGGAGGATCCAGGGAACTATAGACCAGTCAGCCTCACTTCAGTCCCTGGAAAAATCATGGAGAAGGTCCTCAAGGTATCTATCCATTGCTAAGCACTTGGAGGAGAAGAAGGTGATTAGGAACTGTCAGCATGAATTCACTAGGGGCAAGTCATGCTTGATCAACCTGACTGCCTTCTATGATGAGATGACTGGCTCTATGGATGCAGGGAGACCAGGGGATGTGATATACCTTCATTTTAGCAAGGCTTTTGATACAGTCTCCCACAACATTTTTTGCAAGCAAACTAAGGAAGTACGAGCTGGATGTGTAAGGTGGATAGAAAACTGGCTGGATCATCAGGCTCAGAGAGTAGTAATCAATAACTCAGTGTCTAGCTGGCAGCCGGTATCAAGTGGAGTGCTGCAGGGGTTGGCCCTGGGACTGGTTTTGTTCATTGTCTAGTATTGCCAACCCCACCGTGCCAAAAATCATGAGCGAACTCTTAAAAAATCAAGAGATTGACACATAAACCATGAGATGCTATTTTTGAAGTTTGTGTGTGTTGTGGGGGGAGGGTTATTTGTGAAGGTGTGGAGGTATGTGGGGGGTTTGGAGGCCAGGGAGGGAGGGTCCCTGCACACCCTGGCAGGAGGCAGAGTACTGTGGGTCAGGAGTGAGAGGCAGCAGCAGGGCTGGGGGGGCTATGGCTAGGGAGTGAGGAGCAGACACACAGACACAGAGAAACAGACAGCACCCAGCACCCAGCTGGTAAGTGGAGGGAAGGGGTGTGGTGTGGGGGGAAGACTGAGGACCCCATGGTGAGGGAGGGCTGCAGTGGGGCAGGAGCAGGGGCTGGGGTGAGTAGGGCCCCAGGACCGGGGTGGGTTGTCCAAAGATGCAGGTCAGGGGCGTGACTCCCTGTATCTGCGTGGACCCATGGAGGAGGCATGCCGGGCATGTGCCCCTTGCAGGGCAGAGACAGGCTGCCCACAGTGGGTTTAGGGCTCTGTGCCCTTCTACCTTTGCCCTGAGAGCTCAGCTGTGCAATACTACTGTGCTTCCTGCTGCTGGGTGGGCAGGGGAGATGCCACACAGCCAGAGCACCCCGCATGCCCTGCCCACCCAGCAGGCAGCAATGCCATCGCACAGCTGAGTTTCCAAGGCAAAGGCGGCAGGGCACAGAGCCCCAGCACGTAGCAGGCAGCCTGCCTCTGCCCCATGCCTCCCCCAGGTGTGCGCCCCATGCCTCCCCTGGGCATGAGCACAGCTGCAGGGAGCCATGCCTCCCTGCCTGTGTGTCTGGGCAACCTGCCCCAGCCCTGGGGCCCTATTCACCCCAGCTGCTGCTCCTGCCCCTCTCCTTTGCTCACCACGGGACCTTGGTCTTCGACCCCAGCCCCCTGCCTTTTCCCTCTCTGCCTGCTTCATCCTCTACACAGACTTACCAGCTGGGAAAATCCAGAGATCTGAGGGTTTGATCAGGAGATCGCAAGTTGGAGTTATTTTGATTTAGAAATCCCAAGTCTTCTGATGTTTTCATGACAGTTGTCATTAATGTGTCTTCATCAGTGACTTGGAAAATGGCAGAGTGTGCCCTCAGCAAGTTTGCAGATGACACCCAGCTGGGGAGTAGTAGATACGCTGGAGGGTAGGGCTAGGATTCAGAGTGACCTAGACAAACTGGAGGATTGGGCCAAAAGAAATCTCATGAGGTTCAACGAGGACAAGTGCAAAGTCCTGCACTTAGGACAGAACAATCCTATGCACCAGGACAGGCTGGGGGCTGACTGACTGTGCAGCGACTGCAGAAATGGACCTGGGGATTAAAGTGGACAATAAGCTGAATATGAGCCAAGTGTGCCCTTGTTGTCAAGAACGCTAATGGGATACTGGCCTGCACTGGTAGTAGTGTTGCAAGTAGGCCAAGGGAAGTGATTATTCCCCTCTATTCAGCACTGGTGAGGCGACATCTGGAGTACTGTGTTCAGTTTTGGGCCCTCCACTACAGAAAGGATATGGACAAAATGGAGAGTCCAGCAGAGGGCAATAAAATTGGTTCAGGGGCTGGGGCACATGACTTCTGAGGAGAGGCTGAGAGAACTGGGCTTATTTTGTCTGGAGAAGAGAAGACTGAGAGGGGATTTAATATCAGCCTTCAACTACCTGAAGTGGGGTTCAAAAGAGGATGGAGCTGGACTGTTCTCAGTGTTGGCAGATGATAGAAGAAAGAGCAATGGTTTCAAGTTGCAGAAAGGGAAGTTTAGATTAGATATTAGGAAGAATTTTCTCATTGGGAGGGTAGTAAGCCACTGGAACAGGTTACCCGGAGAGGTGGTGGAAGCTCCATCCTTGGAGGTTTTTAGGACCAAGTTTGACAAAGTTTTGGCTGGGATGAGCTAGTTGGGGATGGACCTGCTTTGAGCAGTGGGTTGGACTAGATGGTCTCCTGAGGTCCCTTCCAGCCCTAATTTTCTATGATTTCATGATTCTGTGATATTCCTGGTAGGGCTGCTACTTTGAAGTTGCAAAATTAGATGGGAAAAATACCTGTTTAAAAATTCAAGAATTTATTTCCAGCTACATGCTGCTGGTCTACCAGACCTTATTAACAGACAGTGTGGAGTCGACTCCTATTCTTATTCCTTTGTTCTTTCTAAGTACAGTATACTGCAGCATCTGAAACTTACACTTTAGTCAAACATAAGGCCAAAAATAATTGCAAATTTGTTTTTACATTGATTGGGAGCCCAAAATACTATCTTATATTAATTTCTTTAAATCCACTTTTTACTCCTCAAATATAGCAGATTTGCTGTTATTGAAATCACTAGAAACCTTGCAGTCTGCCTATGTGTTCTTTTTGCAGAGCTATCTGTTTGTTTGTTTGTTTCATTATGCTTAATGGAAACAAAGTAACAACAGGATTTGGTAGGTTGGAGTAGACATGCTCATTCATACCTGGTCTGTGAGAGAGAACCTGAGGATTTAAGGATGTGACTTTTATGAAGCTCAAGTATGCTTGTATATAGCTTTTTAACCTGAGCCTCCCTGGTTCTGGTGCCAATGTAGTCTTCACCCTAGCAGATTTGGGTAGAGAAGGAGTTTTTGCTTCACATTTAGTGGCACAGTACAGCTGTAGTAGCTGCTACATCACTTACTCTTGTGCAGCAAGCATTGCAATAAGGGTAGTAGAATGACCAAGACTTTCTCTTGTATTCTCTGGCAGTTCGCAGTTGTCAGTGTGGTTATAAGGGGACTCCCGTGTAATTCAGAGCAGCCTGAAAAAGGGCATAAGTAGTACTAAGGTAGTACTAAGGTAGTATTAAAGCTGTTCTGCTCCCTTTTCCTGTAGTTTCAAAACATGTAGAATCGCAGGTGCACTGTATGTGCTTTGGATGTGCTGCTTAATTTTGGATGTTTTGGGTCAGCATTGATTTCTCAAGTTTGTTCAGGGGCCAGATCCTTGCCTTTCAGAGCTGTAGATGTCTCTGTGTTACAGGAACTCAGAATAAACTTATGCTATCTCACAGTTATGCTTCTCTTCAATCCAGCTCAGCATGCCTCTGAGAAGCCTTTTCTAAAGAATCCCATTTAATTCTCTCTAAAGAATAAGCCTTTTTCCCCTGCTCCTCTGGAATTCATTCGTCACACAGGACCCCCCTGAAATTTGTCTGTGAACTCTTGGACCATAAATAATCTGGTCTCTGATGAGCACCCAATTTGTTTTGAAGGATGACTGGGCAGGATCTGCACTTCATTTTAATGTGAGGAAGCTAGGTGAACTGAAGCCTTAATTCCCTTTCTAGACCTTTTTCACAAATCTGTTTAAAGGGCTTTTTCAACTTCTTTTACCTTCCCCTGGTGACTGAGGCTCTGTGACAGATTTGCAGGGAGGACAGCTGTACTCAGTGGTTCTCATGAACCAGATTTGAACTCTGTGAGACTGAATTTCTTGTGAAGGAAACATTTTGTTTATTTGGTGTAGAAGGCACCAATGCTTGCCTTAAATATAAGAGGGTAATTTAATTCACCAAAAGTCACGGTGATGACTGCTCTTCAGGAAACTTCTTAAAGGGGTTGGCAGTCTCAGGCCACGTTGTCTGATCCCTGCATGAAAGGTGTCCAAGTTGCCAAAAAAGGACCAGTCCTCTCAGCACCCCTTGGTTCCTCAGTTGTGACAGTCAAGGCTCAAATAGGGCTTGCAAATGAAATTGTCTCCTGTATTTTGAGGCCAGCTCCTGTAGGCCAGAATGGGCTTGTGGTGAAGATGTGCTGCGTGCAAGTGGTGCTGCCCGGGCTGCTCCTGTTCTGCAGGTAAAGAGAACTTCACACAGTGCCTTCAATGCAGCATGTTTCATGAGCACTGAAAGGATATCAAGGCCAAGACTTTCAGAACTGACTATCTAACCTGCATTTAAGCCCTAAAGCCCTTGTTTAGACATTTACAGCTATCATGGAAACTGAAGACAGTTGATGGATTCTCAGCACCTCCATCTGAGATGACCTACAGTGGTTAGGCTACATGCTTTCGTGTTGGTGCCTAGCTTTGGATTTTAGAGTCACTCTAGGCACCCACATTTTGAGAAATATGACCTGAATCATCATCTTTACAAAAATCAAGAGTGACTGCAAATATTTACAGCCTTTTTAACAATCCCATTTAAATGATACTAATTTGCAAAATGCAAATTAAAACACCATTCCACAGATGCCATCTAAAGCTGTTATAACAGGAATTTCAGGTGGCTAATAAAGTACACCTAGTCTTCATATACATTTTGTTCTTGTTTTTCTTCATCTTTGCTTATGGGTACAATACTGCTGTCTTTCTCAAGGAGGGAGGAGGAAAGAAAGTGATTATGTCATCCATAAGAAGAAAGTTGACGCTGCTCTTTATGCCATGCAGGACCAGCCCTATCCCCTGAAGTGCTTAGTATTCTCCTACTGACATCAGTGGGAATTGAGACTACACTGTACCCTTAGGATTTTGGCCTCAGTAAACAATATGCATATGTGCCTATCCTGAGAATTCCTTATTTAATATAATGACCAGTGTAGAGGCCCACTGAACAAAGAGGATAGCTTGCTTGTTTACTCTTCTTGTTTCCTCTTGTGCATTTCAGTCTTCTCTCATTATGGTGAATTATGGAAATCAGCCTTGTGAATGCAGTACATCTGCCCAAGAAGTAACATTGTGTTTACTACCTACTCCAGGGCAGGCACATTCCCCTCTTCCATACAAGCAGGGAATTAATGCAGGATTTGTGAATTGTGGCATCATTGCTGAAGCTGCTTGTTGCTATTGCATCAGTTACAAAACTGAGGCACTTTAAAGCTAGGAAGTGGATAGCTAAGGACCTTACAATGATCACGTAATAAGCAAACTGTTCTTATCAAATATTTAAAAAATGGTGTGAGAGGAGAATCTGATCCAAAGCAATTGCAGTAACTGTTAGAAAAGTCTCACTGACATCAATGGCAGCACAAGTAATCCCCGTATCTTCTGCAGGAGCAGATGTAAATATGTGGCTGCTGTTCTAGTCCAGGCTAGAAAGTTTCCATGTGGTTTGTAGCTTATCATCCAAGAGGTATTCCAGGCCTGACAAGTTACCAGAGATCTTTGTTTTGAGAGTGGATGTTTTAGGTGGGATCAGTGGGAAGAGCCTATACCCAGAGCTGCACCCAAAACAATCATTAACTTTGTTAATTTCAGTTTATTTTTTGCTACATTGGGCATGTGAATTTTAGCTACACAAGAGGTTTAAAGGAACAGTAAGTAGCCATGGTAGAACTAAAGAAAGATGAGACAAGAACCAGAACCTAAAACTTCCTAAAACAGACACCCCATTCTCATTAGGAAGCTGGGGGACTGTGGCGTAGACACCCATACAGTCCAATGGGTCGCCAACTGACTAGAGAGTCGCACCCAGAGGGTGGTAGTGGATGGGTCCTTCTCGACCTGGAAGGACGTGGGAAGTGGGGTCCCACAGGGCTCGGTCCTTGGACCTGCTCTGTTCAATATCTTCATCAGTGATTTGGATGAGGG
>NW_017728995.1:62004901-62050965 GCF_001723915.1 Gavialis gangeticus
TACTGGGGTCATTTGACCCCAGTGCTCTTCCTGCCATGGCAGGGGGTCGGACTAGATGATCTGCTCAGGTCCCTTCCGACCCTAGAAACTATGAAACTATTTTTGCCATAACCTATTTACTTAAACATCATTGCTTTCAAACTACAGAAAACATTCTTCTAATCCTTGAGAAGTCATTGTAGACCAAAATGATTTCCTTTTGAATCAGCTTGCTTTAATATAAAGATTTTAGTGTGCATTTCACTTGTTTTACAACAGGTAGAGTTAAACCATGTGTTTCTTGCATCCTGATATACATGCATCATTGTCATCCTGCACTTTTCTGGTGGGACATCACTGAGAAGTAATAATTTGTTCCTAACAATCAGCACATGTATTGGATATGCAAAGCTCTAAACTGCTTTTAGTCTTTGAACGCTTGATAATATGACTTGTCCAGGTCAGAGGGTGACACCCTCCCGCCCCCTGCAGATTTTGCAAACCTACCATATTTTCTATCTTGGATGGATTAAGTGCCACCATTAAATGTAGATTAACAGTAAGAATTCTGGCTTTTATCTAGCAATTTCATCAGTAGAATAAGCCAGGACCCTCTCTATGAGGCCTTCTAGTTTACTCTTTCATCACGTCTTAGAAGCTACCTAATTTGTATTTTCCATCTTGTGAATCTACTTTCACACTCCTCAAGGATATTCCTAGTTTACTGACACTCCAATTTGCACACAGGCTTACTGCTGTTTCTCATTTGGAAGACAGAGAGCAAATTTGCATGACTTTATTTCCAAAACTTGCTTTTTTTCTCCTTTCTCCTTGCTGGTAGCTAGAGATCCACAGTCACTTGCATGGTGGGTGCCCCCTGTGCCAATAGGCAGGTTTGTGTTTAGTTTCTGGTAAGGGAGAAAAATGAGAAAATATGCATTTTAAATGAGCCAGGAGCCTGAAAGGTTTGTATCCTGAAGGCCTAATGCTGCTGCAACAGGTTATTTTCAGAATACGAGCAGTGTCAGACAGCATCTTAATCCAGTTTCCAACATGAGACTTTTCTTTCTGTTTCTCTACTGCCCTTGTCTTCCCATCTATTTTCCTTTTTCACATTACGTACAGTTACATACACGTTGAAGGCTAAATTCTCTCAGTGCTGTTTCTTTAAGGAGTCCTCTGTGCCTATTTGAAAGCATTGTCTGAATCCCAAAACCCCACTGAATTTATTCTAACTCCCCCCCAGTTGATCTTTTCATTTGAGGCCTACTGTCCCATGGCTTCTGTTTGTTCAGTTCTCCGGCCTGTGGTTGTGCGTTGGGATCCTTAGTATTGTGGGAAGGGAAGGGTCATGTACAGCAGTGGTCTCCAAACTTTTCTGATCGCGCACCCCTATCAGTAAAAAATTTTTGAGCATGCACCCCCAATATATGTATATTTATTTATTTATAAATTATATACATGTACTACTGTACTAATATATTAGGTACAATATATATAGATAAAAAATAAATATAAATAGAAGTTCTACTATTTTCTTCCCGCACCCCAGTGAATCGTCTTGCACACCCCATGGGGTGCGTGCACCCCACTTTGGAGACCACTGATGTATAGTACTACACCAAAGAAACTGAAGACTGTCACTGATTTTGGTACATTCTAGCTCAAATACATAGATAGGTACATTTCTTTGACCTTGGCTTCTCTGATATGAACATGTAATACCTATCCCATTATAAAGAAAGTTTCCTGACCCCTAACAAAGCTAATGGCACCAATGCACTTAGAATTCTCCTCCGAAGGAGAAGAAACCAAGTACAAAATGAATAACAGGCATTAGTCAAATAGACTGATGTGCTGTGAGGAGTTCAGACACTGTGGCCATGTCTACATGAGACACTGAGTGTACAGTTGTTACTGTACAGTCATTTAGTACTTGCATACACAATATGCAATAACTGCAGTAGAGTCATGTCATGCTTTGTGCCACATGATACTACTGTGCAGTAGCAATGAGCTATTGTGCAGTAGCATCTCATGTAGACATGGCCTGTGGTGCTGAGGTTGGTGTAAGGACTTGTATAGAATAGAATATTCAATGTTAATATTCATGCAAATAATGTATTTTACTATTTGCAACTCGCATGTAACTTCAGGTTTTAAACAAATTATGTGATGGTGCAGTGCTACTGAAAGCATAACAGCTGGTAAATGATGTCCCCCAGCTTTTGTATGTCTAGTCTGTTTTCCTTTCCTCATCACCGTGTCCAAGGCAGCTTCCTCAAGAAAGCCATAGAGAGAAGTCAGCTATTGGCCTATTCCAACCTGCAGGGGAGCAGAGGATGTGGGATGGGGGAGGTGGGAGCAGGGGAAAGAAATGCAGCTACTTTAAGAGATAAAGGAGGAAGTGGGACTTCTAAGACATCTTTCTCCTGGTGCTTAGTGGTAAGCTCCACCCTTAAACCTGTCCCAGTCCAAAGGGTGTTGCTGCTCTTCACAATCCAGATTTCAACTCTCTTAGCAGCTTCCTGACACAAGAAACTGTCGATATAATATTGGGACAGTTCCGTGAATGGTGGATGCGCCAACTGATGCCCTTTGTATCTGGCACTTTCTTCCTCTTTTGGTGTGTGCTTTGAAGTCAATGGAACTCAAAGTATAGACAAACCCTAATAAATCTGTGTCCTAATTTTTGTGTAATTTAATTCATAATTATCTTGGTGGACAATTGGGTGTCTTTATTTCTTACCTCCCAGTTGCTTGAGAAATTTTTTGTCTTCATTTATTGCCATCTGTGTATTTATGCTTAGAATATTGTTCAAGATTCAGCACTGCTAATGCTGAATGGCTGCTCCTGCATCCACTGCAGCATGAGTCAACTGCTACTTCAGTTCATGCTGTTTGATCACTATGTGAAATGTTAATTTATACTGTCTTACTACTACTGGTCATTTTTTGTACTGCTGATGGCCAGGCTTGACGTTATTGAAAGGCCTCAGTTACATGCATTATTGATTCCATTCAGTGAAGGATGCACTGTTCTGTAGAGTTGGGTTGTATCGTTAATACGTGTTGTTCGTGTATTACAATTTGGTTGAAGCAGGTTTAATTGTCTCCTACGGTTCCTTAAGGGTCTCTCACCTTAAGCTTGGAAAGATATCAGTCTATATTCTCACAATTACAAAGAGGTAGGGACTTTTCAGATTTTACCCATTTTTCAGGGCTGTTTAAGGATAAAGATTTGGATATCCTTTTCACTCTTGATTCATGCACTGGTTTGGAGAGCATCCAAATCCATAACTTGGATAACATTACGTTAGACAAGAACAATGATGCCCTTGATGTATGGCAAAAACACCTTACTGATGCTCATAGATGGATTCAGTAACAGCTGCAAAATATAGATCAAAAGAATGATGTCTGTTTCATTTATTTAAATGTGAAAGGTGCCTTGGACTGTTTTTGAAAGGTTTCTACTACTTGCTGAGCATTGTATAGACAACATCAATTCTTAGTAAAGATGTAAGGGCACCAGGTCTATTTGCCTGTAAATACAGGATATAATCCATAAAAATGTATCATTTTCATATTTTAAATCTTAACAAAATATTTCTTTTTAATGCTGAACAATATTAAATTGCTAAGGGAATCCATTCTTGATTAATTATTTTTTCTTATTCATAGACCCCTGAGCCAACTGAAAACTGCATCAGTGAAGGAGAGTTTGAAGATGACCAGAGTTCTACCACACTAAGTACAGTAGAGTTGGAGCTACGTGGATCAAGCCAGGAAACAGATGAAGATTATTTTGAGACCCAGTCTCATCAGAGTGAATCTGTTTCAGACATTAAGACTGAGCCTTATGAAAGTGCATCAGACACAGAGTCTGTTGCCTATGACATAACTGGAGAAACTTGCTTGAGTTCAAGCTGCTTTTCTGCTGAAAAAAGAGAACCACGCCATAAATTTCATGATGTGAAGGCAGAATTGTCCAGTCACCAACTTAATTGCACAAAGCAGCCAGAGCATAGTCAAAGGAAGCAGTTGGATTTAAAAGTAGCTTCAAACAAGAATGAACTTTGGGTGCAGACTGGAAAATCAGAAGGAGAAAAGACAGGGGAGAAAATACTAATATTAACTAGTGATATTTCCAACGCAAAGTCGAAAACCAGTGGAGAGGATACTGTAACAAGGACAGACACTGAGTTAGTCGTTGGTGGATTGCAAGGTCAAATAAAGTCTGATAGCAATAAGGCAAAACCAACTGAAGAGGCTATTACAAGGAATAAAAAAAGACCAACAGTATTGAATATTGCTTGTTTGAAAGCAAACTCAGAAAGTTGTTTGGCTTTCCCTGATACTCCGCAATTTCCTTTCCAGCCAGATGTAGGATCAAGCCACAGTTTGCCTAATATATATTTTGAAACAAACAGAACTGGCTATAAAAGAAACACTGAGGTGATTGAACTGAATTCCAACCTGGATTCAATACCCAGCATAAAATGCAATAAGAAGAGCTCAGTTAACAGTCAAAATGCAGCTAAAGGGGTAGGAAATGGAATCTCAGGGGTCATGCTGAAATCAGATTCACTCTTACATCAGCCTTTCCTAAAATCTAAGTTTCAGCCACTACCTAGGAAGCCAGAGATTACAGAAAGTAAAACATGGCACAGTGAACCTGAAAACATTAGTGTTCAAGGCAAGAGAGAATATTTGGATGACTATTTTCAACTTACTGATAAATTTAGATGGTCATGTTCCAGGGTACATCTTCAAGGCCTAGATTTTGAATACACCTGGAAAGACTTAAAAAGGGCTGATTGCAGCTCTGAAAAAGCAATAAAAGATGAGGGGAAATTTGGCTTAAAAGGATCATTTCTTAATGCCTATGTAGACTCAAATAGTGATCAGCTTTCTCATCCAGTAGGCTCTCACCAAGGTGCTGATATTAATTTGCACAGGAAATCAGAAGCATGTGGCCTTAACAGAAATATGACAGATACATGTGCTCATACCTTGTCTTTGGCACCACTCCACCTGAAAGATGCCTCCAAGTGTGATCCAAAACAAAGAGAGATTCTCTCAGCCTTGCATTCTGAGCCAACAAGCATACTTACAGTAGTACCAGCAAGAAAAGATAAAAGCAAATCTGAGATAGTTTTGGAAACACAAAGGTTCTCTGGCAGCATTCATGCTGAAACTGGCATTGATGATATTAAGGAACAAACAACTTGTTTTGTAGGTGTTTCTACTCCTGCAGAAAACAAAGGCGCTAATTGTCCTGCAAACTACGTCCTGGCTGGCAGAACACAGCTAAATAACTCAGAGGAGAGCAGCACTGGCCCTGAATCACCAAATACAGAGGCCTTTGTAAAGGAAGCAGGGTTAAGGGATTCTTTTGAACTTGGTTTGGATTTTAAAGGCCTGGAAACCACACCTAAATCAGGTGCCAACGATACTCCAGGGGAGAAAAACGATTCTAAGCTATGGAACCAGAGTAATAAAAAAGATGCTTTGCAGGGTTACCATAAGCCAGTGACAACAAATGGACATGTTATTAATGAAGAAGAAAAGGATGAAGATAATGTGTGTGCCATTGAAATAGCTCCCAAGCCAGGTTATGTGAGTCAGCGACAGGACTTGTTGAAGTTCCCAGAGTTAAAACCAGCTCTAATTATAATATCTGTGGAACAAAAAGGCTTGCATTCGAAGACATTAAATAAAAATTGTTCTACTGAAATGATAACAGGAACACTGGGAGAACTAGTAAGTAAGAATTTAGGGTCTTCTTCCCTTGCCAGCAGAGAACATAGTAAGCCAGAGAGAGCTTTGAATGAATACTTTGGCTGTGAAGAACAAACTTTGCCTATCCTCCCTGTTTCTGGTGATGAAGAGGCAGCTCCTGTTGGGGGCACCATCCAAGAAGAATCAGAAATTGTGCAAAAGCAAATAGAGGACACGACTCTGGTTTCATCCTTAAATATCAGCAGCAGTAGTTTCACAGAAGGAAATGTAAATCTACAACTGGAAAATGCTAAACAGCAGGAAGATGCAAATAGTGGAATACATGTGGAACCAAATGATGTAGCTAGTGTAGGAATCTGTCAGGTAGGACCCTGCAGACTAAATGCTAATTTTGAGTTAGAGGCAGCAGAGTTAACACAATCACTGTTTGAAATGAGAGGTGACAAAGTGATTGAGAAAAATGAGTTCAGTGCAAGTCAGGGCCTGGAGGAAGACATGTGTTTAACTCCTTCAGAAATGTTGGAAATGAACCGTGCTGGTGGCCTGTGTCGGCAAGATGAGGCTACTGATGACATAGTAGGGAGCTGCATCTTTGGTAAACAAAGACAAGAAGGGAAAACAACTGAAGGCTGTAACAGTTCAAAAGAACTAATAATTGTTTTTGAGGATTCTCCTACTGGACCAATAAATCAGGACTCAGCTGAAGAGGAGCCAGCAAGCCTCAGCAAAGACATTGCACAGAATCTGAATGGGACCAATGCTTGTAACCATGCTGTGAAAAGGGACAGCCAGGATTCCTCCACAGTGGGCCTAGATAACATAAGTACAGGCAGTACTAACAGTGAGGAAATGGATGAAAATTTATTCCATTTCCTGGGGAACAACAGTAGCTTTTACAAGGCTGTGCAAAAACAGACTAAAACTGGGAACACTGGGAAACCTTCCAAGTTTTTAGTTTTCTCAAAAATGGCATCCTTCAGGAAAACCAAGTCAGCACCTGCTGAAAATCAAGGTAGTAGCAGCTTCCTTGGTGGCAAGACAAAAACAGAAGAATTGGACACTGGGAAAGAGGAAGGTGATACAGAAAACATGCTGTCTTTTAAAAATTATTCCCCCACTTCTGTCTTTCAAAGGAAGGAAGGCTACACCTCTGAGTACTCTGATGATGAGGATTTATTCTATGAGCGACCTGGAGGATTATTCAACAGATTAAGCCTGAGGAAAGCGTCTAGCTCTGGTCGGTTACTGATGGAAGACATAGAAACGAATCTTACTTCTCCCACCCTCAATACTGTGAAATCCCTTGAAGGACGAGCTTTAGTGTCAGAGGAAAATAACTCCAGTGAAGCTGCAGTGTGCTCTGGGATCAGAAGATCTTCATCTGAGATGGAGTGTAAAAGAAATAAAACCCCTGAGGGTAAAAAGTTTCGCACAAGGTTGGCCTTGGCACACAAATCCTTGTCAAGTTTATTTGAGTCCAGATCTCTGGAGAAGGAAAACATTGAGCAATGCTCCAAAGTGCCACTGAAACATGACAAGGAGAAAGCCAAATTTCGCCAAAGTTCTTGGAAAGCATTTCTGAAAAGCAAGGAAGCAGATGGGCTGAAGAGCTCTGCCTTTGCGAGTATGTCACCAACCCAGGAGAGATTTAATATCACCAGAAATCAGCAACAAGGTCCTGGCAATGCTGCAAGGAGGACCTCCACAGAGAAGCAGGAGGGTTCTAATGGGCAAGTGTTTTTGAGATCAGGTGTATCTAATGGCACCTATCCAGATACCAACCATTTTGACACATCTATGGAGCACGTTGATGTCTCTGCCCCTGCACATATGAGGAGGAAAAGAGTACTGTCTTATGACCTGACTATCAAATGTCCACAAAGTCCAGATGATGATGAGCAGCAGGAAGCATTGAGCAACAGTTTAGATGCTTCCCTGGAGGAATACTGGCTGAAATCACCCTTCAGCCCCAGCGACTTGCACTCATCATTTACCCAGTTAAGCCCTTCTTGCCCCCAGCTATCAACATATGAAGGTAAAGATATGCCCTGTAGGCCCATGAGCCCCAAACCATGGAGCTCAAGACCACGTTTTCAATGCAGGAGTGTCCATTATCCTGGGAGAATAAGTGCCACTTCAATGATCTCTCTTGGAAACAACTCTGCAATTGACAGCAATTCAGAGGCACCAGAAAGGCCAAAGACCCTGAAACCTAGAGGCAGTCTCTTGCTTTCCATGCATTCACTGGACAATGAATACCAGAGGGAAGACAGTGGGATAAGCAGTCAATCTCAGATCAGCTTGAACACAGCTTCTTCTGTTAGTGATATCCTCAGAGATGAGGTGAGTGGTTCTATGGGAAGTCAGAAGTTGGCGCAGTGTGGTTTGCAGCGTTGTACTGGGCTTAGGGAATTCCAAGAGCTGGTAGTGGAACTTGGTTAATAAATCAGGTAGGTTTTGGATTAAACTACCTCTCTTTAAGTACAGCAGTGAACATTAATAACTGCTGGTTGTATGTTAGCCATGGGGGATTCTTCTTTAATCTAAACTACCTTGCAGCAGTGTTACTTTAAAAAGGGACTCTGTACAATTGGCATCATGATTCTCTGTATATGTCACTTCTCTGTGATTTAAGATTAGATAAAAAGATGAAGTGTAAGAGAAGAGGTGGGGTCCTAGCTGCCAGTCCTGCAAACTTACCCTAGAATGGGCAAATTCACCTGACAAATGTGTTGCATGTTGCACAGACCAAATATTGTCTTCTGTTACACCCATGCACAGGCACTGTCTTCACTTGGGTTTTACAATGTAACTGCAGGCAGAACTGAGCCCTGTAGTTGGCACCTAGTAAACAAGTCTGTTGGTGCATAAGGCAAACAAGAAATCAGCTCAACACTTTAACTGCTCTAGCCTTGGTTTTCAGGGGCAAACAGAAGCAAAAGTAAGTTAAATCTGATTTTAAACAGATTTGTCTGAGAATACCACAAGGAAATCACTGTTGCTATAACTCCCTGTTGAATGCTCCCTATCATCACTCCCCCACCTCCTCAACAGCAAAAAGACAATGAGTGTGAACTGTATATCTAGTCAATGTGCATGGATACTGCTAATAATCTTGATGAACTAGGTTCCTGGTAACTAGTAGGGGAATAATACATCTCTCCAATAGGGGCATAAAAAGGGGTTTAATCTCAGACATCTTGGAGCCATTGGCAATGCCATCCTTTTGTGTCTATTGGTTCTGGTACCCCTAGTGATTTTGGGGTGGGTTATGAACCTGTTCCACTCACAAAGTGAGGAGCATACAGGTAAATAATTACAGCAGGTCTTGAAAAGCTGGCTTGGCTGCAGTCCATCTCTGACATACTGAGGCTGAGGTGAGTCACTACAGTTTAGTATTGATTTTAAAAAAAGAGTAAAACTGTTTTGATGAAAGGCATTTTCAGTGACTTGTATTTGACAGAGGGCTTGTGCATGAGATTTCTGTCTTGTCTGCACTGCCTTGTGCTGGTAGATGCCTTATGCAGTTATGATGTAAAATGTGTTGATCAGCCCTATATCAAAAGGTCTGTTGCAAAAATCCCTTCTCAGCATCCAGATCAAAAGTATATTTACAAGACAGTCCTTATGGGCTCGTGCAGGTAGCATATTCAGACAAAGCACTGCCCTTTCCCTTCTGTAGTCCCAGTTTAAAATTTAAGTTGTTAAGATACCAGTAAAGATGAGTTTTCTTGGTCTCTGCTCTGAGTGCATTTTGCAGCTAATGCTGTCTAGAAACAAAATAAGCAGATGGACTGCATGTCACAAATGAGAGATGCAATAGTGGAATTACTGTGTGTGGGAATTGCTCATCTCCTCCCACACAATGCCTGACTTTACCCAGTGATAGTGAATCTCTTATTTTCATGAGCATCAATTCACTCACAAAATGTATTCAGAATACATTGTGTTGCATGTAAAACAAGTATCTTGCAGCACTTTGCAAATTAAAGGAAATCCGTATCTCGATAAAACATTAAAAAAGGAATTCAAGCAGGGATAGATAGCATGCTGTTAACACAGTGAGATGATGAAAGTCCTTTGCGGCTTGAACAAAAGCACTGACCTGATACATAATAATCCAAAAGCTCACATATATTGAAAGAAGAGATGAAGCATGTAAAGCCTTGAATGTGTGAACCCAGATCTAGAATCTGGGCATTATGAGCATATAAATAAATGCTTAAATCTGTAGCTAATCTAAATAATTTAAATTAAAACATGAACATTAACATTGAATTTCATTGCTTCACACTTTGGCTGTTCTTCATACTGCAGAATATGAATATCTGGAGTTAATTGTTTAAAAGCAGCTGGAGCCTAGGTATTAATATAATCATACCAGCTCCAGGAGACAAAATCAGATACATTATACAGAACCTTTAGAAAATGTTTTTTTGAGTTGATTAGACAAGGGAAATAGGATAGAACTGAGCCCTATGTATTTTAGCTAATGGACACAATTACATCATCAAAAAACCCATGCTAGGGAGTGCTGGAGTGAAGGGTGGCACACTCAGGTCACACAATATACCCCAAAGTGGATGCAACACAGCTGTCTTATTTGGTACTGAGAAAATATCAATAAGCCTGCCAGAGATGGATCTTACTGGCACACAACCAATGCAGCTCAAAGTAGCCAAATTAAACCTATATTAGGGCATGTCATACTTCACTGCAGGGCATCTTTGCATGGCCCTTGGATGACACAGACATGCTCTTGGGGAGATTTTACCAGGAAGCTCTGAAAATCCAATATTGGTTTTGAACAAAATATCACTGATATCAAAATATCACTAAAATGATAGTGTTGAATTGTTGCCAGGTACCTTTACAAAATCTGTAACCAAGACTGTCCCTTTCGGTGTCTGTTGCTATTTTAAAGATGTGAGAAATTATGCTTACTAGTAGATTTAAAAGGAAAACTCCTTCCCCTTACCTGTTGCTGAGTAGCTTTTGATGTGCTTGTCCCTGTGTGCCTTCTGCTGTGGGGTGCACATGCATTTGAAACCAGAGCCACTGCCAGCAATGTCCATTTGGTCTATGCATGCTATTCTGGTGTACTGAATTGTGGGTTACTAGCACAGTGAGAAATCAACTGCTGTGCTGTTTCCTTCTCAGTAAGTATGGTCTGAGATGGAGCACCACTGTCCACATTGAGTATAGCCTGCTTTCATCTAATTTGTGAATGTAATTTAAATTTAAACTTTTTGGCACAGTTGTATAGTACATTTGGGAGTTTGCGGAAGGTTTCTTATATTAGTTGCTCCTTTTCTCTTTGCCACCTCCACCACTGTTCTTTACTCTCAGCCAAAACTTAAGTCTCCAGAATTCAAGAAGTAGCAGCAATCCTTCCTGCTAACTGACCACCACAACACTTGTCTTTGGTGGCTAGGGTGGAACTGAGCTCCTTAAACTGCAGTATCCTCAAATCTTTCTCTCAAAGAGTCAAGGAATCTAGGGCTGTGCCCCTTGGAATATTTCGTGTGGGCAAGCCTGCAAGGCCTGAATCTGATTCAGGTCCTTCTGGCTTCCTCATGCAGTAGGCTCAGGAGTCTAAGAGCTTTGACCTAGGGACTTTAGATCTTTCTCTTAAGGGTAGAATCATCTTAGATCATCTTCTAGGAGAGAAGATGAAGAACAGGAAGAGCAACTGAGAGGGGAGAAAAGGCTTAAACTACCTTTAAAATTCATGAAGAAGAGATGAGCTTCTGTGTTCTGCCAAGTGCCAGGAGACCCTTTATCCTGGTAAGGGTCCCAAAGTATTTATGCTCCAGTAACTGAAGCACAGATCTGTGTACCTTAATACAAAGGAGATCAAGCTGGGGCCCTCTTTATCTTCTGTGAGAACAGTGTAGAGCGAAAGTTTGATATTGGCTCCTTCCATACACTGATGTGCTACCACACATCCTTTGGCACTGACCAGAGAAAAACCTTCTGTCTCTCTCCCTTCTTTAGTATAGATATAAAGTATGGTTCTCTTAACAAGTCCTAGTCAGTCCAATTCTCCATCATTAACAGGGATGTGTCTGTTATAATGTGGCCTAGAAGTCTTAAATGTGCACAGAGACAAGCTATAGAAGAAGAAAGGAAGATTACTTACCAGTTCAGTTTCTGGATTCCTTCAAGATGTTTTGTCCCTTTGACTACCCATCCTCTTACCTTCTGCTTCTGATTTGTTTGTGCCTATATATTTGGTAGACAAGGAACTGGAAGACATTGATTCCACAGTGCTCTTCATACCCACTGTTTGGTTTAATGAGGACAGCTAGGGTGCATGTGCACAGTGAAGTGGACAGTGGTGGTAAAACTTCCTGTCTCAGTGCACAGAGCTCATGCATAACCACAGTGCAACACACACTGGGACAACACATCTTTGAAAAACAGGAGTTACTGAGTGGATAAGTAACTTTTCTTTTGTGTTTAAAGGCAGATCATCATCAACAACAACAACAAAAACCTTCCCAATGCCCCCCCCAAATAGTTAACATGCTCCAACTCATTTGTAGGGCACAGAGATTTATGCTGAAAGGAGCAATACAGAACAAGCCAGTTCTGCAAAACTGAGAGTTTGCCCTTGGGCCAATGTTTTGCATTAGACGGAGCCCTACAGTGACTCTAATTAATCTGATTTTTTGTGACATGCTTTTACTTATGTAATTGTGCTATCCATCAGGCAGTAACAAACTGCCCTGATACATCCCATACTTGAAGTCCCATACTGTTTCCCATACTTTTTCCTTCCTGTTTCCCATTCTTTCCCTGACACAGTGAGGCTTAGGGGCTATTTATTAGAAGCATTCTTCCTCTCTCTCCACATTTCCCTTAGCCCTAGTATGGATGTGTAACACAGCTGGACTGTATCATCATTTGCCATTTGCAAACTAGAACTAAGCTAGGATAGCATGATGTATATAGGGACTTGGTTTAAGACCAAATGAAAATGCCTCATTTGGTTTTTCAAATGAACTAGGCTGCAGCAGTTCCCAAACTCTGACAGATTGCTCTCCACCACTTTAAAAAGTTACAACATTAAGTACCACCAGCAAATTTTTCAGTTCAACCTTAAGTACCACCAGCAAATGTTTGTCATATAAAGTAATTGTAATGAATCTGTTAACGCGTACCACTGACAGGTTGTCTGCATATCCCTGGTGGTATGCATACCACAGATTGGGAACCGCTGAACTAGGGTATAATGGGAGGTAGCATCACTCAGGAAATAAATCTCCTTGACATGGAAGATGCACTCTGGCACCTTCACTTTCGGTATCATCAAACTTCATATTGCTGCTGTTTGGATTAGTAGTTAAATACCTTCCAACATCCCTGCTGTTAAGTGGCTCTTGTATAGAAGTGGGTATTTTGTGCAGCACTGCAGCAGCATGTTGATAGAGAACGGAAGTGAAGCCCATAGCTATGCATATCTTCTCCCCAAGCTCCCCAGCTTCTCATCTAAATGTCAGGCAAATAGCATGGATAACATTTAATGCAACACCAGAAAGCCTTGGCTTCAGTATGTCAGACCTTCAGGCATCCGGGAGCTTAACATCACCTTTCATAATGAAGGGACAGCGGGAATAAAAACAGACAAGCAAGTTTGACTGTTATTCCATTTATAAAGGCATCGTCTCTCCTTCCAAGCAATATCACAGGTGTGAACTGACTTAAGTTCCATTCGTGCCTGTGGTGTAAAACACTCCAAACTAGATGGTAATTGGCCTTGTACTAGTGCACTAGGGTGAGTGAAGAGGATGGTTCACTTTTTCTGTTAGCTTTTGCTCAGGGAGTGGAATTGCTGCATTCTTCTAGGGGAAGGCAACCCAGGTACAGTTCAGTGCAGAAAAGACCATGCATTGCATCACATAAAGGATGGCTTGCTACCATTCCTTGATGCGGTACCTCAGTACCTGTCAGTCGGTCAGGAGTCTGCCACTGGCTTCCTCCCCAGTCTGTGAGCTGTGTCTTATTGCCACAGTCTTTCCCATGGCATGTTTGGCATGTTAAATGCCTTCCAATATCCCCGTCCTTAAGTGGCTCTTGTATAAAATCAGTATTTCTGGACAGCAGCATGTTGAAAAGCCTACACCAGTAATAATTGGACAGTAGTTTAAAATGAGAAGATTGGTAGGTCCAGAATGATATTGGCCATTTTTCCTATTAACTTGATTTGTCACAGCCATCAAATTGCCCCTTATTGATTGTCATTTTTATGTCACAGTATTTTTCCTTCTTTATCTTATTTATGGGAAGAGATGTCACTTTCAAGTTTCTGATGGGTTATTAAAAACAAGGAAGGTGATTAAAATATGCAGTGCCGGTCTGGCTCTAAGGTTCCTCTCTGAGGAGAAGGGGGAGGGCGAGTCTCGCACAGCTCCAGTGAAGGATGATCCCTCCCAAATGATTTTGGGCCCTGTCACTGGAGCATTGTAGTCAGCTGTTGAACATGATAAAAAACCTCCTGTGTTTTCACCTGCTGCTTATAAAACAGGATCCTAAACAGCAAAGTCAAACACCACCTGAAAGGAGGTCCTGTGAGAAATGGCTTCCCCATCGAAAAAAGAAGCCTCCTCAGACACTGCCATCCCCACACCCATTCTCAAGTATTGAAAACAAAGGCTGGAGACTCCCTCTCTTCACTTTGGATGGAAAAGCCAAGGAAACTTCACAGAGGAGGCAGCCCAAACCCCTGTACAAGCATTTCAGCTTCGATGACATTTGGATGGAAAGGAACCAGAAAAGGAAACTCAAGAAGGAGCCACAGTCTGAGAGAGAAATCCAATGGAGTAACCTCCCAGAGGACCAAGTAAAAGTAAGACACTGGGCATCATCCTCTCCTCTGGCTCTGTCTTCCTCTCTCCACTCCAGCTGACTCTTTCTTCTGTCATCTTCTCTCTTCAGGCTACATCTTGCACCAGTTTCTTCTGCTTTCCTCTGTGGCTAATAGTCTGTATATAACACTAAATACACCAGCACAGTGACTGTCTTGAAAGAAGGTGGCTTGCTTTGCTGCTGTAGTGGAGTAGCGTCTATGCTGTCACATGTTCTGCTGTGGGGAGTCAAGGTAGCAAATTGTTTTCTTGACGGAAGGGACAATAGACAGTTGAGGAACAAAATGGTCTGTTCATGTCAATAAAAAATGTGCTGATGAAATCTTTAACTAATGCTATGTTTACTCTTTGGGCATTGCTGCAATGAAGAAAACCATTTCCTTCTTCCTTACGTTTGAGCCAATTCTTCCCTTTGTACTTAGGCAAAACTCCCAAAAAGAAGAAGCTTGATGGATGACTATTGATATGAAAACCTCACTGACCTACTGACCAGTGGAGGGTTATCTTTTAAGAACTGGGTTATTCTTGTGCAACCATGCAGCTTGCACACTGGATTGCTTGATGCATGGCCAAGTTTCCCACTCCCTTTAGTGAGACACAAAATTAGAATTTGTCCTATAAGGAGTGCTTAGCAGTACAGAGGGAGATAGGGCTGGGGATATCAGAGGGGAGGCAGCCCTCTGCAACTTGCTGTTAATAAAATGGAAAAGCTGTTGAATTAGTTTTGGAAGCAAGAGGTAGGTTTTCAAATAAAAATTCTTTTTCAGTTTTAGGTATTGGTCAGTTGTCTGCATTTATGTTCTTTTCTCAATGTGGTGTGAATGTATCTGGTTATCATTGTTTAAAGTGACACTGGTTGAGAATAGGCCCTGATCATGCAAAGCTCATGCCTAACTATGTATGAGAGAACTTCTGCTGAAGGCAGCAAGACCATTCTCATGCTGAACTTTGGGGCATCCATCAGCATTTGCAGGGTTGGGGCCTTAGATCAAGATAAGGCCTATTCTAAGATAGTTAAAATATAATTCAACAAGACAGATTGTCTCTAAAGATGTACGTCTGAAAAATTATCCACCATTCTCTACTCAGAAGTTCTGCACATGTGATTTCACACCAGCCCAAAATATTATATAGATTGTTGGAGTGTCAGTAATTGGGTTCTAACAAATGCTGGACCTAATCCTTCCATGTGCTACAATCCCTCAGCACTCTGAGGGCATTCAGCACCTTAAAGGCTGCTGCCAGTTGTTTCCGGGGTCCTGCTGACAATGACTGATAATACTGAAATGGCTGAAGTCTTTCAAGAAAAGCAGTCATTTTCAGTATTGTTCAAAACTCCAGGGAAACTGTTGATGTTTCAAGACACAAATTGAGCCAAAGATAAGAGATTCTTTTCAAGACTGATTTATAAGCCCTCAGACACAAAATCCAGTAAATTGCGTAAAAATAATAATCACTGCTTGACAAGTTGAGTGGTGATGGAAATCTAATGCTACAGTGCATGTTCACTGTCATCTAGATCATTAACATTTGTGGAAAGGGTGACCAATTATCTCTTCAGCTTTTATTTTTCTCATTCTTTGTTAGGCCCAAATACTCTTTAATTTAATGATCTTCTGGGTAGGCTAATTTGCTCCTTGCTACCAATAAATGCTGTCTCCTTTAAACCTCTGTACAGTTTGTCTGATACTGAATAACTTTAACCTGTGATTGGCTGTGTAAGAGTAATGGCTACACTTGCTCCCACTGAGATACTGTCACTAAACTTCTCGTGCCTTGAGGACTCTTTGTCTCTGTCAGGAGAAAACCACTTTTTTATCCTGTCCTACTCTTTGAGGCAGGGGAGAGCGGCAGGGGAACAGGCTTTTGATTCCAGATATATGGCAGCATGTAGATGGTTCTGACTGTATCAAACTGGTTTGCAGAATGGGCCAGGTGCGTACAATGGGCCATCAGGAATTCTTGTCATCACTAGTACAAATGCAGTTACAATGCTGAGATCCTTGGACCAGTTACGCTGATGAAAAATGTAAACTGTATTTTCCTTCAATATCCTGTATATAATTAGGCTCCATGATATGTGTTGTTTACTGATGACAGTAATTGCTGGCTCAGAGGTATCCCCTTCCTATACTGTTCACTGCTGTCCTCAAACATTGATTTCCTCTGTTTGCTATTGGCTTTGGACTCTATCCTGTATTTAAAAATAATACAACAGTTTTCTTCAGCAGTGTTGCAAATCATTGTGGTAACACTATCAAAAGCTGCAATTGGGACTGTTATAGTTGAATACTGTAGTCCTTTTATAAAGAGAAGTAATGATAACAAAAAAGCCTTGAGAAATGCTTATTTTCTTTTGTGACTGTGATTGAAACCAGATAATGCAACTGAATGGGATTTTGAGATGCAAGTTGTAAGTCTAATGTTTTCTGACACATAGATGACTTGGGATGTGTGACTTCAGGTCTGATGAGTTGCATTATGTTAAGTCAGTATCAGGTCAGCATATATGGTGATGTAATGCTGGCATATTGCAGCAGCAACTAATTTAGACAGACAGGGCACAAGAAAAAACACAACCCATGTTTTCAGTAGTAATGCTCACTATAATTCTGTGGGCTGCTTTAAACTAACATGGAGGTCCAGATGAAAATGCATAGATATTTATTATCAGACAATTAGAAATGGCAAGCAATTTGGATCTATGGTAGGGATGAATACTAAAAAATATGCCTTTAAAACCAAGTAAAACACCTTAGACACATCAGTCATAAGCAGTCATAAATAATGGCCTTTTTTTGCTTGTGTCCAGTAAACTGAAGATATACTTTGAATGGGAAGAATCTGCATAAATCCCTTAAGTCAAAGCTGGACTCAGCTGTCCCTGACAATGTCCCTGACAAAGCTGTACTCATCTGGGCTCAGCTGTCCCTTGCAATGTAATGCTGCCAGTAACAAACTGAGCATCTTCTGATCTCACACTTTAAAGTGTTAACATTTAGCCAGTTGCAGTTAACCTTTGAAATAAAATCCCCTGAAGAAGAACCAGAGAAATTCATGTAATTGTTGGTGACTTTGATTTTGCCCAGTCACAGACTTGCATTCATTCACATAGTGGAGGGACCATCTATAGAGTTTGGAGCATCCAGACAGTTAATTATTTTGATGCACCCACACATTCAGAATACTAGAGCAATATCAGTGTCTACTAAACTGTTCTCTGTATTTTATTTTTTTTCTTTTGGGCTGGGGAGTATCAGAGCTTTGAGTTGCTCCAGTCTATTACCAGAATTACTTTGGAAGACTTGTTCAAGCTGGCAACATACATTTCTTCTCTCTCTCTCTCTTCCCTCCTCCTCACTTTCAAGTTAAATCTTAACTTGATTTTGACTGCAGCTAAACATGCAATATTAGGTAGACCTGGTAGAATGATAGAATCAGGGTCATAGAAAATTAGGGCTGGAAGGAACCTCAGAAAATCATCCAGTCCAATCCCCTGCTCAAACCAGGACCATTCCCAACTAGATCATCCCAGCCAAGACTTTGTCCACCTGGGTCTTAAAAACCTCTAAGGATGGAGATTCCACCACCCCTCTGGGTAAACTGTTCCAGTGCTTTACTACCCTCTACTAGCAAGAAAGTTTTTCCTCCTATCTAACTTAACCTTCCTTTGCTGAAACTTGAGAACCATGCTGCTTGCTCTGTCATCTGCCACCACCGAGGACAGTCTAGCTCCATCCTCTTTCGAACTGCCCTTTAGGTACTTGAAGGGTGCTATTAAATCTCCCCTCAGTCTTTTTTTCTTCAGACTACATAAAAGCCCAGTTCCCTCAGCCTCTCTTCAGAAGTCATGTGCTCCAGCCCCCTAACCATTTTTGTTGCCCTCCACTGGACTTTCTCAAATTTGTCCACATCTTTTCTGTAGTGGAGGCCTCAAAACTGGACACAGTACTCCAGATGTAGCCTCACTGGTGCTGAATAAAGGGAAATAATCACTTTCCTTGATCTGCTGATAACAGTCTTACTAATGCAGCCCAGTCTCCTAGGCTTATTCAAGCAGTTTTTTCTTATGAGAGACAGTCCAAACTGGTGGAATGAAGAAACCCGTGACAGTTCAAATTTTAATTGTAAAAACTGTTAAAATTTACAGGACAATTGAAGGATATGTAATGTCCCATTATATTACTGGCCAGTTAAAATCTATACATAGAAGAAAAGGAAACCTATTCTAACATAATAAATCCATGGTGCAGTATCTGTATGCATACATTTAGAGACAAATCTTCCTCTCTGTTACACCAGTGCAATCCCACTAACTTTTGGTGGAGCTTCGTCGGTGTCACTGGGGAAAAAAGTTATCTGAGTTTTGACAAATGTCAAGAGTAGAAACAGATGAACCAATTATACTGATTTAAGAAGGTGATGAGGACTTTCTGTGTTTCAAGCTGATAACTGTTTCATGTACCCCTCTGTATCCTGTAGTCAGTAAAAGCTAAGTCACACTAATTTAGCTGCTGTTTCATTTCAGGGTAAGCTGATTCAGTTCAGCATCCCTTCAATGTGGATAGAAGCAGGCTTACTAAACATATCAGCAGGTGCATGCTTACCAGAGACCCCGGTTTTCCCTGATATAAAATCATAAATTCTCTCATAAAACGCCCAAAATCTGTGATTCAAATTAAAGGCTCCCCACAGCCCCCTTGGCCCTGCTTGTGCCTCTCACTCCCCACTCCCTACAGCCTTCCTTGTGCCCCTCGCCCCCCACCAGTCCCTGCTTCCCCAGCCCTTCAGGAGAAGTCTCCCAGCTGCCAGGGCTATGGACTTGGGTCCACAGCCCCCTGCCCCCACTCCCCCTTGCTGCCTGCTGCAGGGAGGGTGCTGGGGGGACCCATGCCCCCAGATCTGTGCATGGGGCAGGCACAGGCTGTGGGCTCCCACCCTGCTGCCCTCCCCAGGCACCTCTGCAACCTAGTGGGCATGACCTGAAATGGCAGGGAGGAGTGGAGCCGCGTGGAGATGCTGCTCACCATTGTGAGCTCCACACTGCCCTGGCAACACACCCCATGCGTGTGCCGTCGCTTTGAGAGGTGCAGCTCCGCACCGCTGCTCTCACTGCAGGCCTGCACATAGGTGGAGCTTGCAGTGGTGAGCAGCTTCTCTGCATGGCGCCACTGCTTCCTGCTGCGCTGGGTTGCACCCACTGGGCTGCGGAGGCCCCAGGGGAGGGAAGCAGGGTGGAGCTCACAGTGACAAACAACTTCTCCGTGCAGCTCCGCTCTTTCCTGCTGCCCTGCTTCCCTCCCCACGTGGAGTGCCCACCTGGCCAGCGGCACATGGATTGGGAGTGGCATGCTATTGGCCTGAGTGGGCTCCGTACTTCCCTTTGCAGCTTCCCTGGAGGGCCAATAGCACTCACCTCCCAGTCCATGTGCTGCCGGCCAGGCAGGCACTCCATCTGGGGCTGCCCCCAACATCTCCCTGTTCCCTCAGCCCCAGCCCCAGGCCTACGCCCTGCCCCCCACCTGCCCTGCTGGCCCTTTCCACAGCCCTGGCAGTCACCCATACCCACACCTACCACCCAGGGGCCCCTCCCAGCCCTGCCAGTGCCCCCCAGCCATAACCCACAACCTTCCAGCCCTGCCTGAGGGGACCCCCAGCCCTCTGCATGCCCCACTTACCTTAGGCTCTAGGAACGAAGAGTGAGCCTGAGCCAAGCCTTGGCTGAGTAAGAGCTACAGGGCCTGCCTGCCCTTTCCCCTTCTCCCTCCCCCTCTGGGCAGGGCTGGGGGTTTCCCACCCTTTTGGCAATTAGCTCTTGCAGGCGGGAACTCTGCCAGTCTACAGAGCTCTTCGCAAATGAGGGAAATCCACGGGTAGCTCTGCTAAAAGGGAAATCCGTTTTTTTTCTGTTAAAGTCAGGAAATCCGTGGTTTCCTTTGTTTTTCTGTGGGAAACTGAAAACCCGGATCTCCGATGCTCACAAACAATAAGCCCGTTCTTTCTTTTTAAATTGGTATAGTTGTTTTGTTTGTCCACAGCAAAAAACATGCCATTCCCCATCCTAAAGAGGACATATCTCTCTTAACATAAAGAGGTAACCTTCTATTAAGATCTGTAATTACAGCATACTGTATCTGGTCTGGGTAGATAATCAAGGTACTTTGGATTAGAGCTTTGATGAGGTACGATCCCCCCCCCCCTTTTTTTTTATACACCATAAGAAAGAAAAGACAGGAAAGTAGAAAAATTCTTTTCCCAGACCTAGAACTCCTGAGGAGGCAGGGTATGCTGTGCTTGTGGGCATAGAAATAGCCAAAGTTGAAACCTCTTTTACAATTTCCCAACGGGCAGCCAGAAATTCTATTGTGGTGGTAGTGAGACTGCATCGTATATCATCACATTTCTTAGTTTCAAGAGAAGAATAATGCCTTCTCCCTTTGTTCCAGGAAAATAACTTAGACTTCACCCTTGGTATTTTCTGGACACATTTTTATGCTTTGCCTGTTTTGCCTGGCTGTGTCATCACTGGAAGAGAGAGTCTGTCCCCACTGGGTCTTCTTTGTTGTTTTATAGACAAACAGGTGTTGCTTAGGTTAATTTGCACAGGGTTTATGCTATCACTCTGGAGAGAGCAGTTTATGCCAAAACATTGGCTGTGTTCTCCTTATTCCAGTAAAGTAAACCCTAGGAGCAAGAATTGAATAACATCATTTCAATGCCCCAAACAGCATGTAGGGTGGGTTTGCTTTTCCTTTTAGAAGACTGAAAATATTTTGCTGAGAGACAGCTTTCTTAAAGGAGCCTTTCTGCAGAAGGCAGGTCTGGGTGGCACTCCTGGCTGCTTTACAGGCCTGTGGATAATAATCTCTGAAGCAATGAATAGGCTATTGATGACAGAGCATAGGTGAATAGAAAACGGGACAGATTCTGGTTTGAATATTGGACCCAAATATCCCTGGCCCTTGCTTGATTGGAGGATGAGGATGTTATAACTGTGGAAAACTTGAAATAAAACAAGGGAGGAGTAATGGTGGTGAGATCATACCCGTGAAAGCCAACCTTACTGTCCTTCTTTCAAACGAACTTCTCTTAGTTAGTAGTTGCTAATAGTCTGTGTGGCTGCCAGGCATGAGAAGTGGGGGGTAGAGACATGAGGTGGGCAGGGGAAAGCAGTAAAAACACATCTGTCTCATGTTTCACCAAGTAGTTCCACACCAAATTTAGATGTCTTTGCTCATGTGCAATATTTTCCTGACTGTGCCTGATCTGTATTTGTACATTGTTATACCTACTTTTAACATCTCACATGTCATCCCATTCCCTGCAGAGCTAATTGAGAGATGCTTTGGTATGCAGCATTCCCATTCTGAAATGGGATAAGAGCTGACAAGTTGTTGCTCTTGAGTAGACAGAAAAGTCTTGCTCTTGAAGGATATTTCCATGTCCTGCTGGTTCAAATAGCTTATTGCCCTATCTCTTGATAACTGCCAGTGCTGTTTCACACTTAATACAAGATAGTTCACAGCAATAGCATTAGGCTGTTTCTTTCTTAACTTTGCAGACATCCTGATGACATATTGTGGAATCTTAGGCTTCCACAGAACACAGTTTGAAAACCACTGTCCTATAGCCTACCATAGGGGAAAGCAGGGGAGATGAGGGAACTGCCAATACCCTGCCACTGTAATTACAAGGAAGTAGTTGGTTAATATGTGCTCAAAAGACCCTAAAAAAAGAAATGTGCCCACACACTACAGAGGACAGTAAAATCCCCATTTGCACTGCTGAGTTCACACTAGTTCCTGTTCCAAGCCAGCAGAAGTGGGCTAGATGTATCTTGTTATGGCAAAATTGACTAAAAAAATATGGTTGGGATGTAATAGTCAAAACCCAAACACATTCATTTTCATTTCAGTTTTTTTAGAGTTTTTTTTCCCCCACTAGTGACAAGTGCCTTTTTCCTTTGTAAATATCCTCCTATTTTTGTCCATGAGAGAGTTTTGTTTTCCCTCCCACTGGTGAAATAATCCATACTCAAGACTTACTGAGCAAAAAATTAATGGAAAGAATGAGTCCATGTTTTATAATTGTCTTCCTGGTATGTAATTTTCCAAAGAAATGTATTGTGTTTTCCTGCCCCCACAGAGTGTGCTTCAAGGAAGAGAAATAACTTCATGCATCTCTATAGCAAAACAGATGCAAGTTGAGGATGATAATGGTACCTATGAACATGCTGTCTATGCATGTGCCAGGGGTTATGGCTCTTATAACTTCTTCTTCCATCCCCTTACCTTGAAGCTTTGCTCTCTTCATCACTATCTGAGAGAAAAGCCTTATTTTGATAGGATAGGCTGGCCCCTCCCCTACCCCCTGTCCTAAAGAATCTAATTATGCAGACACTTACTTTGGGATAACAAACACTAACAAGCATTACAGCTGGAAAGAAACATTTCAGGATGAAACCGTTAATTGGTACTTGAAGGCATCTAAGCATAATATCTATCTCCTGTGTTTCCCTTTTGTCTTGCAGGCTAGAATGAGTCTGGCCATCGCTTCTGCTGTTGCCTTTGACATTCTTCCTCTTAAGTTGCATCCATTTTCACAGAGCACCCCAACAGGCTTAGACTGCATGGGCTGGAAACGACGCATCTCATTTCCTGGTGTGTACTCAGCTTCTTACTATAACACCTGTTGTGTGAGAATTTGTTTCTGTCTTCTACAGTATGGAGTGTGCATAGAAATAGCATCTCGCTCTGCTCTATAAATAGTGAGAAATGCAATCTATATAGTATAATTTTACTCACAGGATATTAAAGCATTTTCTGAAAGGGGCTGTTTTATAGCTGGAGGAGGTGATGCTGAGGCAGGTGTGGTGGTTCGCCCAGTGTCACGTTGCCATTCTGCAGCAGCATTGTGTCCTGCCCATCTTGCTTCTGCTAGCACACTCCAAACCCAGAAATGTGCCAGTGAGGCTTCCTGGGACATCCTCTGTGGTTATTCAAGCATGCCAGAGACAGGCCAGCGGAGCATTTAGGGGATGTTCTAGAGTAACCTCACAGGCACATTGCAGAGTCTGGAGGCTGGCTGGTGGTAGGTGGGTAGGGTGGGCTTGGGAACATGCAGGCTGAGACATACTGCTGCTGTGCTGCAGATAAATGCAATACAGCCCAGATCTCCTGGCTCAGAGTTCCTTTCGTTCCTCACTAGACCATATTGCTCCTCCACCCCCTTCTTCATTTCCTTTAGATATAAGGGCTTAGTACAGGTTAAACTCTCCAAAGGCTCTAACTTCACATGCACTATAAGACCCGCAGTAAATGGAGAAGAGTTTACACTGGTCTTAGCTTTTTCCTAGGCCTTATTTATAGCAACACACTAAATTGAGATCCTGTCAGTAGACTGGAAGGATTAAATGCATCCTTAACACTTAAAAGCTCTTATGAGCAAAAACAACATGGAACGAAATGTCTCATTTCAAGATTTAAGTTCACCATCTGTGTGGGCTAGGAAGGAATTTGTCTGCCATCTACAGATTGGTTGGGTTCATTGTGGAGGCTTTTTATCATGTTTTGGATGTAGGTGGAGGCAGTGTACTCGAACAGGTGATCTAATGTGGTATGATAAACCTGCATTTCCCTGCCAGTGTAATCTGAGTGTTCACTTAACTTGCATATGATGAGTACACCTCAGTCCTACTGGGCAGTAACTGGGGTTGAGTATTATGCTTGTAGATGAAGATGACATTGCTTATCTGTGAGGCCAAGCCAGTGGCAGCAGCAAAGCAAGAGTTTTGTTATTTGCTGCCACTTTGAAATGAAGACAAGGAGGAACCCCAAAAAGCATTAAATGCTGAAATGGCCCTTATTGCTGTAGGACTAAAGTGATTCAAAGTCTCAATTCCCCTGTTAAGTCAGACAGTGCTCTGATCCCCATTTTACAATTGGGGAACGGAAGTACTGACACTTGCCAGAGGTCACCCAGGAAGTCTGTATTAGGACAGCAAGTGGAATCCAGGTTCTAGGCTAGAGCCTTTATCACTGGTCAGTCTGTCCTTTCAAGTTACAGGCCATACCAGCACTTTGTGTATGTCCAGAACTACAGCCCAAGGATGCTGGAAGTGACTGTTACACTTGGAGACTGAAAATCACTGAAATAAACAGGTTGCTCTTGTTCCTTTTTGCCATCAGAGATATCCAAAGCAGCAAAAAAATTCAGAAGGTAGGAAGGCTGGGATTCATGCATCATCTCCAGCATGCAAGCACTCCTTCCTTTACCCTAAACACTGATGAGGCTCTTTGGGTTTATTAGGTTGCGTGTGTAAGGAGAGAAACACTGGGATGTACGTTTTTGCCTCTTTGTAGCATGGTCCATCCTAATACAAAAGACTTTTTAGGAGAAATCTACACAGGAGGTGAGGCTGCCACAAGTGTTATTAACTCCAGTGATTCTCCACTGAAAGTTAGGGGAATAGTGTGCAGCTAAGAAGATAACAGATGAGGAGCAGTTTTGTAACTGATAAGTCTTGCTGCTGGAGGAAGGAGAACCCCAGGAGGCAGAGGAGGGCAGAGTTCAGCCATGGGCTTGGCAATAATAAACTTGTGCTGTGCTTCCCATATGAATGTCTGTGGTTTACAGGCCATGCAGTCTTCTCAAGCTGCAACCTGTATCAGAGGACCTATAGAATCCTCTCTATGGGTTTTCTGTGAGAAGGGCGTATCAGGACGAGGTTGGCTTTATTACGACATGATGCTGACAGACAGAATTCACTTTGTCACCAATTCATAAGCATCCCTTATTTCAAGTTGTGAGAATGTACAATAACTTTGCTGCAACTGATAGAAACAGATTAACAAGAATGTGCTGGAAGACTTCATGTTGGTAGTAGTTCTGCTGTCCTGTGGGAACTCCAGATAGCTTAAGAGGATCTCATCTAAGCCACAATTTTGAATTAGGTTCCTGCAGACAAAACAGACTCTCTCTTGTGAATACTATCTGAAGAGCGCTGGGGTAGATACTGTAAGATTCCTCTAAGTTGCTAATTAAGCATTAAAACTGCTAAATTAGCCTCCAGGGGCAAAAGTCCCTTATACTTGAAAGAAATTATTTTGAAGAAGGATACGTGATGTTTTCATTAAGAATATGCATGAGATCTAGGATGTCTACTTTATTTTCAGTGACTGACACTTTTTAAAATGAAAATGCAAGCTCTACAAATTATTAAACAGTGACATGAATCTTTGCTAGATTTCTGTGTTGTCCATAGAACAGCATTTGCGCAAAGAGTGCTGAACACTCTATCAGATGATTTCAGTGTGGGATGAAGAAAGAACAGTTTGAAGATTATCAAAGGCACATTTGGCAGTTAAAAACCTACTGAAAGGAGTTGAGAACAAAACCTCCATGTGCCACTGTAAATAACCCTGATTTCAGCAATATAGTCATCTGGTTAAATTGTATTGGAAATACATAGGATGACATACATCTGCACTGATTGTCTACCTAAACAGAGTATTCTGAACATTAGACTTGAAAGGGATTTGTTTCAGGGTGGTTCATAAAATTCATACACTGGAGCTGCTGAGTAGTCCTAGAGGTAAGAAGACAACTTATTTATCACAATGTCAACCCCCTGCTTTGGTCTGCCAACAGCTGTTGCTTTGACTGCCTACTTGTCTGCTTTTTCCCCATGAATACCGTATGATTTCTGTCATGTTGACCCTTATGCTTGGGAAGTATCCTCCAATTCATCTCACAAACCAACAGCTTTGAAATCCCACTTTGGCTAAGATGCCTGCAGCTCACCACTGCTTCCTGGAACTACTGGGTGCATCTACACAAGCAATTAATGTGACTGATAAACTCCAGTGCAATTTGAACCAGAGTAAACTAATCCCAACATCACCATCTACACATGTATTTAAGCAAAGTAATTTACTCTGCTGCTGAATAGTACCTGTGTTTGACAGGACTATCCAATGGCACTTTAAATTACTCTACACTGGCTCAGTTGCTGCATACATGTAGATGGTAACACTTTACTGTGAAGTAAATTTGTCTATTGAGCAGTAAAGCGCATGTATAGACATGCCTATTGACATAATTTTAACTCCCTCCACCCTGTTGTTTGGTTTGTTTGGTGGTTGCTTATTGTCTAAAACTAGGACTCTGTGAGCACTCAGAGGCAAGGGCCATTTTTGAGTTTACGTCTACAGAGCCCTGAACTATGGAGTAGAAATCTCTGTTTGGGATCCCTGGGCACTGATACAATAGAAATAAATACTAATGTTCTGAACATAGTTGACCTGAAGAACTCTGACCTCATCACACTCCCACTGGGGGATTGTTTCAATTGAAATAGTTTAAAAAAAAAAGAAAAAAGCCTTTTTGGGAAAATGGAAAATAAATGTGGACTGACCAATAGGTGGTGCCCTGGGTGTTTAGATAGTTTCCCACAAAAGGGCCTATTCCTAAAAAGTTTCCTAAAAGAAACTGCTTCTTAGGGGAAGTGCAAAAGATTCTGAGATCTCTAGTGAATACAACTGAATGTTCAATGCTGTGGCTTAAACCTAGACTTCAGGAAATTCTCTTGAAGCTTCAGCATGGTAGAATGAAATGCAACAACAAAACCCTTTTCACATCAGCAAAATAATCCTAGAAGGTATTAATGAAGGGAAGCAATACAGTGATTTTTCCCCCCTACTATTACTGTCTCAGTGATCATGTATTCTGAGTGCTTTGTGTGAAATTGTGCATGTGCAAGTGTTTGTATGGAAGATTTTATGCTGGTTTGATATTTTCTGTATCCACTAAGAAGGCTAGGTAACTCAACTGGGCATTGCTTCAGACATAAGTTGAATCTTAAGATCAAGAATGTCCATGAGGCAGCTGTGATATAACAGTATGTGCGTTTCTACTCTTACATGGCTTTGCTTGTGTAATAGCTGCTTTTGTCAAAGCTGTGGGCTGTTTAACAAAATCTAATGTGATGGTTTACCAGATCTTTTTAATATACTTTTAAAGTTTTTCTTGACTGAGGTGATGTCATTTTTGGTATTTATAATTGTTGCATTCATTGTACTAATGAAATGTTACTGAATACATGTGCGCCAAAACAATAGGTCCCTAGCAATTCTAGTTTGCATCACCAGGTAGGAGACTTGGGAAAAAATCCTGGCTTCACTGCAGTGTATCAACTGCCTGCCACAATTTGAGATACAGCTTTTAAGCCCTAAAACATTTATGGTTTGGGCTCTGTTTCGGCTTGAGCGTTCTGTGTGTCCTCCCATGGCAGATAAAAGATAAAAACATGGCAGCTTCTCTGAGGCCTGAGAACAAAATTCAGGTTCCCATCTAAACTGAAAACTTCCTTGAGAACACAGTTTATGGACCTCAGCTGAGACCAATGGCAAAGTGCATTCACTTCCCTGTCAACTGACTCATCTCTCACCCTATTTCCCTATTCCTTTAAGGCTGTAATATTATCAATCGATCCTTTTCATTGTACCATCTACCTGGCATATGACCAGCAGCACTCTCTTTATGGACTGTGCTCTCCCTGAGCTTTTCTCCTTACCCTTAAGTTTCTGGGGTAACTTCTTGGAGTAATTCACTGCACACAGTTTGTTTCAGTCTTTGGGGTAGTCTGGGTATAAATTAAGTAACTGAAGTTTGATTGAAATAGCATGAGGCATAGTATAAGTATAAGCAGAGCTAGTAATTTTATGAGTGAAATGTCCTTATTGGTAAAGTCAAGAGCCCTTTTCATCTGTAAAGGGATTATTTGTTTACATAGTGTATGGCTGACTTGCATCCTGTTTTTCCAACTATGGATGGGCTGTTCATGTTTGGCAACAACAAATGTGAAGATGTTTGTCAACTGCAAGAAAAAACAATTTGAGGGGAAAATATTATGGTAGCTCAATAAGTGGATTTCATTATACCTTATACATATTTAGCAGTCCTGTAATTTGCCTAACTTGCAAGATGAGCCATTCATTCACATGATTCTATAATTTTTCTTCTTGAAGGACAAAGTAGATGTTGAGACACATACACACATGAACACAAGTGGCAGCATGTGAATTTTCACATGGATCCTTTTTAAGCTAGAGCAGGAGCATGAAATGTGAATTCCATCCTCTATATACCATGGAGGTAGTGTGGAGCTTAACTGGTTGAAAGCTAATCACAATGTCAGCGGTATTTTGTACTCTATAAGTCATAGAAAGATTAAATGGATTTAGGATTGACATAGTACATCTAATCATGACCACAAATGTTTACTCTGTGCAGGGTTTCTGGCAGTGTGCACTCTCCCAAAGATTGCAACATATATCATACATTGAAAGCTATGCTAGTTGGTGACTGTTGCATAATATCAATGAGCATGTCTCCAAGAAGGTTTAGATGGGAGTATGTGAGCCAGCTACTTAGATGAAAAGATTTTTGCATATTTATATAACCTTTTTTGTCATCTTTATTTGAAAAAATACCAACCTCCCCCCCAAAAAACTAGAAAACTTCGTAGAAACCTGTTTATCTCTTCCCCAAAACATTGTTTTTCATATTCACGCACTATGGACTATAATGGGGGAATCCAGCAGATGTTTATGATTTAGCATTCCAGAGCAGGAAGGGGCTTTTTGTTCTTTGTTGTGTGTAGCACAGTGGAACACTGATCTGTAACTAGAACTGAGCCATTACTGCAGTACAAATAATTAAACATAGTAATCTCTTCTGCTTTCCAACTCCTCCGTCTCTCTGCACGAAAAAAAACAGTCCAAAACAGGAAAAAAATGCTGCTGGAGATGTGCTGGTAGATGGCATCTCTCCCATGAGGAAACACAATCCTTGAAGTTAGGTTTTCTAGTGTCATTTCAGTAACCGTGCTTTATAGTATTTCTCTATTTATCATATATATTAAAGAAAATGCAATCTAAAACATAGTGGCATTTCTATATTAAGAGATATCGCAGGAGCGGGAAATATGATATGAAAAAAACACAGGTGTTTTTGTTTCCCCATTAAATCTCTACATTTAATAGGTAATTGAATAAATTCCTTCATCACTGGTCACAATGGAAGAATATTATTGCTGCTACTGCAAGAGGCTCATTCTGATGAAGTGGCTTTGAAATGTTTGAACAGTCGGATTGGCTGAACATTATTAAATGCTTTGTAATAACAAGGAGTGATGGAACACAAAGGATTTTCTATTTGAGAAAGTTTCAGTGGAACAGAATTGTCACTGGAAAATAATCTCTTACCCCTGGATAGATACTGAGGCAGGATCAAGGTCATTTCCATGCCAAAGAAAGAGACCGTGACCATGGAGTTCTGTGGCTTAACTTGTCATACTTAGAAATGCCCAACCCGAAACTTTCAAGACTTCATACTTAAAGTTAGGCTCCTAGCTGTGTATTTAGGACTTGTTATTTTTTCCCTCAGAAGAGCTATTACTAATTTCAGTGGAATTTATTAGAACTTTTGAAAATCAAGGTATGTGCCTAGATATGATTTTAGATGATCTGGGTTAAAATAGCTTGGCCTTAGAGCTATAGGCTAGGGACAGAAGTTAGACATAAATTGGTTTAAGTGATCAGAAACTGGCTTAAACCTGTAACAGAACAGAAGCTCTGTGCACATAATCCAGTTTCAAAATGTCCAAAACTGGTTTAAGATAAAACTGGTTGAATGTGTTATCAGACTTAACTGATCTGGGTCAAACTGGTTTTTGAAACTTCTGTCCAAGACCCCTTCCTGGTTCAAGTTAAAACAGAGCTCCGCAGCATGCTTTCCAACTCTGTGCTGTGCTGTGCTGTGCTGTCTGCTCCAGAGCCCAGGGCTGGCCCCACCCCTCTACTCCCTAGCTGGAGCAGTGAGGGCTGGGGGAGGGAAAGCCCAGCTGGGGATGTAGTTCAGTCTGCAGTGGAGAGGACTGCTGCCCCACCCCAGGCAAACCCCAGATGGGGGCTGGGGCCAGGGAGCACCCTGTCTCCTGCTGAAACTTACTGCTGGTTGCAACTGTGGACTACAAGTCCCAGAGGCAACTGGAAGCAGAAAGAGGAAGTGATGAGCAACCCTGCAGAGTCCTGCTGGTGTAAGTCTGGACTGGAAATCACAGAGACCTCGGGGGCAGCAGGATCAAGTAGTGAACACACAGCCAGAGATCTGTGCTCTAGGGTGGCCATCATAGAGAACAGTCCAATTGACCTCTCTTTATATGAAACTGGATGCCTTTATGTCCTCTATTTTTCTTTTGAAGAGAGAAACTGGGGACATAAAGGTGTTGGGTTTCGTATCAATAGAGGACAGAGTAGCAGAAAACCAGGATGTCCTCTATGATGGCCTCTGTGGCTTCTAGTCTGGGCCGCTGCCAGCATGCAACTGCATTTCCTGAGTCAAAGGCAAATGTCTGTTCACTTCTGATTCAGTTTAACCTGTGCAGTTCAGACTAATCTGCAAAAACAGAATCAATTTAGCCTCGGGCTTTTTGACTGTCTGTACCTAGCCCTATTGAACATATCAGATGAGTGTCTAGATTATATATCTGAATAATCTATTAGTTTCTGACTGGTTTAGAACTGATTTGCACTGTGTACATGACAACTTTCTCTATTTGAACAAAGGTACAAGATGGTAATTTACAGACAGATTCCTCAAAAATCTGAGGTATAATGCAGAGTAAATGAAGTGACACATTTTTATAACTCTGTACATCATCATTATAACTGACATCTTTCTTCAGCAAGAAAGATCAGATGTCTTAAGGATTATCCCCTTTTGGATTCTTGACTGGGATATTAGGGAAAAAAATCTGGTTTTAGAGAATGCAGCCCAGGTTTTTGCAGAATGCAATACAAGCTTACATAGGACTCTGGGTGTAATCAAAAGATAGAGTATTTTTGTCAGCTTCACAGCATTTTATAAAGAGTCACCCATTCTTAACAGCCATCTTTGGATGGTTGGGGAGGGTAAGTATTACCCCATTTTACATCTAGAAACACAGACAAGAGGTGAAATTACTCACCCACCCTCTGTCAGTCTGCACCAATAATGAAACTTTGAACTCAGGACTTTCTCAATCTGCCATCTGTTCTCAGGCCATTAGTCAACACCTTGCTTCTTTCTGTTCATCAGGGCTTGGAGGGGAGCAGTTAGCTGTTTAAAGGTTCGCTAAACCAAATTCCCCATTTTCATCCTAATCCAATTATGAAACATTGAAAATTGGGGGTGAAACAGGAGCACTTCTGGAGACACATTTTGCCACCTTACTAATGGGAGCATGATGCAGCAGATATTTCAGTTCTCCCATCCAGGTAGAGGTTTGTTACTTTTGTTTTAATTTTTGGGTCTGTGCCATTTTAAAGCTCTTGACTAGCTGACTGGCATGTCCATTACTAATATGAGTCAGGAAGCTGTATATACCTGAGATTTTTCTCTCTCTCCTGGGGAGAAAAGAACAGTAGATTAACAGGAATTTCCTGAACATTTTCACTAGAAGTACCTTGGCAGCTTCAAAAAATGGAGCTTTGGGTGCAGATTCTGACCTCAGATTGCAATGGTGTTTTATCTGGATTAATTGAATCATTATATATAAGAGCTATGCTGCTTAAAGCATCCTCAGCTGCCAGAAGTGCGTGGTATCTTTGAGGCAGGGACAGCAGGCTGTGAGCTTGACTGTTGTTACTCTGGTTTTAACCAGGAATATAATCACTGAAGTGCTTGAATACAAAAATTGGGCCTAGCTGTAATCAAATATTCCCCTCCGACCTGTAGGTTACAGAATTTAAGTCCCTGCTATAGTATTCACACATTTTTTATTTTTTCTTGGGAGAAGGTGACTTTGTCCCTTTGAAAAGTGAGATCCCTGTTTCTCACTGATATAAGAAGTTTTGTCCACACTCTGCTGGAGTGCAAACCATGTGAGCAGGTCTAAATGATTTTCAAAAGGGTTTAACACAGACCTGCCACCTCACAACAGGCTTCTTGTTGGTGTGGGAGAGGTTCAGGGCTGAAAGTTCCTTTGTACTGAAACCTGTGCTGATGGCTCAGAGTCATTTTGAACTGAACACAACTGCCTCCTTTTGAAGGAAAGTAACTTTCCCCCAGATCTTCTCTGTCAACTTATCAGGGCACTTTGGGAGCTAATGAGCATATTAAACACTTCAATTAAATGAAAAACAGAATTCAGCCAAGCCATTTAACTTGGATAGAGCTTTCTTACAAGTGCTCCCACAGCTGAACAGAGAGACCACCCTGGTTATGTATGCAGTATGGGAGTGGATGTTAAATGGTTTTACAAAGCTCGTACGCTTGCAGCTGCAGCTGTGCTGGATTCCAGTCTCTGCTTCTCTGGCTTTGGTAACTTCTTTTTCATTTTTAATTTTTGTTTGAAGGACTTGCAAAAATAGTTTTGAGAGCAGCAGCACCCCTAGTCAGTTCTAAATATTATTAGTTTGTATGGCAAGTCCTTTCTGAGTGTCCTCAGGGGAAGCAGATAACACTAGGTCTTTCTTGCTTGGGTCTTTTTAAAGCATGAAATTCTGCTGTTCCCATTTATTTTCAATCTCACCATTCTGTTAAACTGGAAGGGGGGAGCTCTGCCCCTCCCTTGGTTTTTGAATGTTCTGAGATTGGCTTTAATAAAAATCTGCTTGTGGAGACTGTAGCTCAGGGCTTTTCGGCTGCCACAAAGGGAGCCTCCTTAGTGGACCCCTATGATGTCAGGTTGCATCGTGCAGCTGACTAGCAGAGAGGAGGATAGGAATCCAGCTCAATCCTTAGCAGTGCCAGGTACTACTGCCCTGAGCACAGCCATTGACCCTTCAGCCTCTTTCCTCCTCCAGCACAGCAGAGCCCCCTGGCTCTCCCTTGTACCTGCCTGCATGAGGACGCAGCAATGCCCCAGCGAGTCCAGCGGGGCACACAGTGGAGAAAATTGCAGTAGCAGTGGAAGCTCCGGGCTCTCGCCGGGTTCAGATTCTGACAGCAGTGGGGTAGTGTGCGGTGGTGGTGGGATGAGAGGTGTCCTGTCCAGGTACTGGAGCTTGGAGAGTCTTCATTCAGCTACTGGTAAGGAAATTCTTTTATTGTTATAAGATATTATGCTGACCTTGAGGAATAAAATTAGATTGTCCAGAGAAATGCTTTAAGTTGGAAGTGGGTGGCATGGTTGCTTAGTTGTAAGAAATAGCCAAAGAGGTGCTCGTTCTTGCCAGCTGTCCCTCTGCAGACCTGCAACTGAAGCACAACAACGCAGAACATTGAAGCATTTCTTGAATCAATAGGCAAGAAATGGGTTCTTAAAGGGTCTGGAAGCTCTGCTTAGAGTCTCCCCAGCTCACAGGCTGTCATAAAAACCTTTGAGAATGGTCTTTCTCTTTTAAATATTAACATCTAGAACTCATCTTCACAGCTGGCACTTCTTCTGTTTAAATGAAAATGTAGAGTATTGCTTCTTCTATGAAATGTCTGAGTGAAGTGCTGTGCAGTAGAAGAGGGGTAGGAGGATTTGCATTACAGTACACCAAGGGGAAGGCAATACAGTTATTTGAGCTGGCTGCTGGGTTTCTATTTTCTTGTTCATGGTTTAAGTCTCTAAGTTCTAAAGGTTTTTAAGATACGTTTACACTTCGAACAACTGCCCTTTTTTCCCTGTCTGCATTTGTAATTTTATTTGCTAATCCACTGTTGTGCATATTTAGAGTTTGTATGCATGAGCTGCGTATGTGAGAGGAAGACCATAATTTCCAATTGATGTCATTGTAGCATAGAGAGCCTTGCAATGGTTTGAATGGTTAGTGACTGCTGAGCTGTTCATTTGATGTCATGTTTATTGCCTGACTGTTGCTGCCTTAAAAGATTTTAGGTCTGCAGCACACTAGCTCTCCTTTTAAGCAAATTTGGAAAAATACCTCTAAGCATGCCAGAGACTGCCATTTACCCAATGGGATTACTCTGGGTCACCAACCAGAGGGAAGTCTTTAGAGGAATTTTAGGTGAAGTGCTATAACTTGCTTTAGATGCAGATACTCTCAGTTTACCAAGGGCTTTATGAAAGAAGTCCACTACCGGAGATACCATCCTGTTAGTAAAATGCTTGTGGTGCTGTCTTGGAGTTTCTTGTTGATATGAGTGTAACTGCACTGTATTGTCTAAGGACCTTGTATAAAGGTCCATCTTCATATTTATCTTTGGGAACTAGTCCCAAAATTAATCACATTAGATCAACAGTTGTGAACAGAACATGGCATCAGGATTTTGCTGTTTTTAATTTCAGTGCCTCTTTTCTTTATGCATAATCTTCACTACACTTTTGTGTGGTAGGCCAATATGACACAATGCCATCTTGTGGACACTACAGGTGTTCAGCAGGAAGTACAGAGGTAGGAGAAGTAGTGAGGCATAACAACAGTTTGAAAACTCAATGTGAGAAACTGAAAATGATTTCACCATTCTGTTTGAACTATTATGATAGTTTCATTAAAAGAATTCACTAAAACCTGAAAGTCCCCTGCCTTCTCAAGAATTCTGAAGTCAATATGCATTATTCTGATATAGAAAAAATAGATCAAAAGTCTGCATAGGGACAGAGGACTGGAAAAGACTACCTGAGTCATTGAGACCCATTCCTTGCAATCAGAGGCAGTCACATAGGCTAGGGACAGAAATTACACACAAACCGGTATAAGTGATCAGAAACCAGTTCAAATCTTTAACACAACAGGAATTCAGTGTGCATAAACTGCTTTCAAAATGGCTGAAACTAGTTTAAGATAAACCTGGATGGATGTAGTATCAGACTTAAACTGGTTTAACCTAAATCAGTTATTAAATTTATGTCCCAGATCCTCTCCAGACGCTAGTTAACTCACAGTCTCCCCTGAATGCTTTGCACCTCCCCAACCCCCTCCCCCCCCGCCAGTTAGGTGGGCTAGCCTTGGCCCAAGCTGTCTGCTCCAGTGGAGCAGGCAGGCATGTTCTAGCAACCTCTGGTTTCTGGCCTGGGCTACTGCAGGCATATGGCTGCATTTCTGGAATCAAAATTGAATGTCTGTTCACTTGCTTATGGGTTCAATCTGTGCAGTTTAGACTAACCTGAGAAGATTGTATCGATTCAGCCTTGGGATTTTTGACTGTCTCTACTTAGGCATAATAATAATTAGTTCTAAAACAGTGCATTAGAATATCTACTCTATCCACTTCTATGCACCACAAGGCAGAAAGCACCATCCCAGTTGATCCAGTTTTTTTTCTCCCGCCCAGGCGGGGGTCGGACTTGAAGATCCACAAGGTCCCTTCAGACCCTACTTCTATGATTCTATGATCCCTCCATCCTCCTCTCCCTTCCCCACATCAACAAGCTTAGGTTGTTCCGTACAAGCAGCCAAATACTTCAAAACCTGTGATATACCACAAAAAGAGAGTAGGAAAGACCAAGGGCATTGCCAGTGTCTGGCGTCCCTGTAATGTTGAGGAATTTGTTAGGAAAAAAATGCCCAGGTGATTCTAGGAAACGATCCCATTCGCAGATGGCCAAGCAGAAGACCTACTGTGACTAGGACATAACCTGAGGTTTAAGGCAAGGGCTTTCTGAGGATTTTATAGCATCTTAATCATTAGGTAAGGGGACCCCGGGACCTTGTAGGTCAGGTATAAAGCACAAGCATGAGTACAAAGTGTGTATGAACATCAAGAACAGCACATTTTGGACTTAAAAAGGCTGGTGATACTGAGGCTCGGAAGATGGGCTCCCCAGTAGGTACTGAAAAATTGGGTTGTCTGTTTCCAGGGATGGCCATAAATTCCTTTTGGACCTTGGGAATAATGTTTTTTTTCCCATTTGAAAACATAGAAGATCTATGTCTATAGTGATTTTGCTGTGCCTGGAGATAGATAATCCTTCCTAAACCTTCAGACCAAATGAGGCCCAGGCAGATTTAACAGACAAGTTTAGAGGTGGGGTGGGGCAGATCTTCAAAAGAAAAATGGAATCTAGCCTCTTGTGTTGGGTTCCACGTAGAGTTGACAACATTTAAAAATAAATATGTGCTCCTTTAAATAGGTTTGTGTTCAGAGGGTTCTCTCAAGATTTGTGTATGACTGATGGGAAATTTTAATATCTCAGCACCATAAACTGATAATCTCATGTGATGAAAAGTATTTTTTTCCAATTTGAGGTATAGATCTCTGCAGTGTGATCAGTAATAAAGGATGATTTTAAAAAAGGGAATAGACTTAAACTTAGTAGTGGAAGAAGAAAAAAAGAGTGATATGCTGTAACATTGTAAATATGCACAGAAATGTCAGCTGGGAAGGCTGTGCAAAGAATTGTTTGTATTCTTTTTTTTTACAGGCTTACGTACATTCTGTCAGGTTTTAATGTCAGTCCCTGGCATTTTGGGTTGAAATGTCAATATATGATGCATTAGGTAGCCTCAGAGATGGAGCACTAAATATGAAAATTGCACGGAACATTTTGCATTTCTACAAAGCTTTCTGTTCAAAGATATCAATGCATTTTACAAGAGTGAATTAATTAAACCTCGTAATGCACATGTGGGACCGAGAGATTGAGATCCAAATGTTCAAAACTAGCCTAACCTTTAAGTACATAAGGGTTGATTTCCAAAAGTTTAGATTGTCAAGAGCTGCAAATGAAATTGGTGGAAGCTATGCATGCTCAACACTTCCAAAAATGTGGTCCTACATATTTTAGTTTGGCACTGAAGCCTATGGGGCCCAAATTTAAAGATTACTTGTGGAAAACTTGGCCAAAAAAGATGAAGTAGAAAGTGGGGGCTATAAAGCAAGTGTTCTGAGTGACAGTTTTCACAGTGCTCTTTTTAGCCAGTTTTCAAGCCCTCTCCTCACTTGTTCAAATGTTACTATCCAGGTGCAAAGCTGGAATATTCATTCTGATATTATCAATCTTGTGGGCAAGCCTTTTTGATTTCCTGATCTATTTGTGGATACGTGGTCAGTAGTCCCTCCCTTATTAATAGAATTGATGGTTCACACACTTGTCCTCTGTCTTGAAGGATCAAATGAGCATGGAAAGGTGGGGATAACTGAAAAGCAATATTTTTATCCAAAGGAGACTGCTGTGGTTTCAAAAACTCATCTTCTCTGAGTTTGGTCATGTGTTGTAGTTTGTTTGCATGAACTGTGCATCTGGTTTCAGATCTGCATAGATACAGCCTTGATTTATGCAAACACAACCAAAGGTACTGAATGTGTTCCTACCAACTACTTTTTGAAAATATGGCCCTTTAAATTCAAAGAAAGCATTACAGTTTTTTTCACAGTTAGAAAATGACATCTGTGAGAGCCAAGCTATTAATTTCTTTTCACATTTGTTGCATTATTGTCACGGACTAAATATACCTTAGGAGAGCTGCATCAAACTGCTGGCATATTTCTTGTTTGGTTCAAGACATTCCCTTTTTGAGGGATCTTTCCTTTTCTTCCAGCACGGATGCCTGCAGCTCTGTTCACAGACTGCAACACATACTTTTATTGACCCCTTTTTCTCCAGGGTCATGTGGTCAGCAGTAGTTTAGGAGGTCACATGAGAGGGGATGAAGGTTCAAAAGTGTTTCAGCCTGTTTCCAGAGACAAAAAAAAAAATTTAGTGTCTTAAAGCATATACCAGTGCCTGTTGACATTGTTTCATGCTTGACTAGGCACATTGTAAATTAGGAGGTTTCACTTGGATTCATCAACTATCTCATCTCCAACTCCCTACATGTGTTTATTTTTAATATATTTTGCCTAGATTACTCTGTAAGCCACCTGCTAAAGTAGCTGTCATTAATTTTCCAAACAATTTAATCATAATAATTAAAATATGGGAAAAATCAGGATTTAAATGATAAAGCTGGGTTAAATTAACTTTGATTTTTTTTTTTTTGTGCATGCAACTGTTTGTATCAGATGATTTATGTGGGAGGTCAGGTTGTGAAACATCTTAAATTCTTCAGGTGGAATTTTATAGGGGAGCTAAATTCCTGACCAGTAGGTAAAACTCATGCAGAATTAACACTTTCATATAATTCTGTAATGAATGATGCTAGTCATTAAGCAGTGCTGAACTGTGCCTGGGAACTATTGAAGTACTTATGGCATCTGCATTAACACTAACTGAGTTCATTGTGATTAATGTTATCCTAGCAAATACTGAGTTATCCCAGTAAACTCACTTGGTCACATTGCACAGTGAATATATTTTAAAGGATATGTTTTTCAGCACAAACATTACTGTCTATTCACATGTTTAATTACCAAAACAGGAATAGAAAATGCAGGTCTGTGTCCCTTTGTAGTGTTGCACCTTTAACTAAAGCTTTGATTCCTCTTCCTTGGCTTGACCACAGGTTACTCTGTCAGCTCCACCCCAGAAGGCCTGATTTAATCATGTGATCCACTTGTCATATGTTTTTGCTCATTTTCTCTTAGAAAGAAAGGAGCCAAATGGGGTGTGGGTGGCTAGGTCCATATTTCCTTTAAGAGCCAGTCATCCTGTGGCAGATATGTTCCCCTTCAAGTATGTCATCAGGGCAGGTCATGAGGACATATCTGAGCTTCCTCTAAGCTCATTGCTATGCTGCTCCCCGTACCTAAGCTAAAGTAAGTCTGGAATGCAACAGAGGCTGCAAAACCAGTTGGAGAAGCCAGGTGAAGCCTTAGGCCTTAGCTAATTCTGAGTTCTGTGCTACTGCAGTTATGTCCCCATAGGTTGCCATCAGAACAATGTAGATTTCCTTCTTATTGGCCTATAGAATAAGGAGGTGTTGCAAAGGGCAGAGCCGGAAACTGGCAAGAGGCAAGGTAACTAGATAAACGCCCACGCTACTGCAATGGTAGAAGAGTCTCTAGCAGCAATTTTGATATGTCATTTGGCTTCTTGCCATTGCTTTTCAAGTTGCTCTTGTCTTGACCCCCTGAACCTACTGAAAGTGAGAGTAGAATGGACACAGCATAGGTGGTAAAAGGGGGAGTGATTGGATATGGGGGCATTTAAAAGTGTATATAATATAGATATAGAGAGAGATATCTGTATGTATAATTTATGCTTGAGGCATATAAATAAGAGGGGAGATGCTTCCAGTAAAGACAAGCTGCTGTTGCTACAACAGGAACTGAATCACGTGCTTAATAACTGAAAATCGTGTCTCATCTCAAGATCTCCCTTTGGGTTGAAGAAGTCAAATAGGCAGCTCTTCATAGGGTTTTTTGTGGGGGAGGGGAGGTTGTAGGGGTTGTGTTTTTTGCTTTGAAGGGTGGGAGGAGTGGAGATGGAGCAGGCATTTTTGTGATGTGTGTGTTTTGATCTAAGTGAATGACTCAAAAACAGGGGCCATTTAACACAACACTGATTTTAAATGTCAGTGCTGTTGTTCTGACACCTTTGAAATCACAGCTCGGAAATTGTTGGTTCCTAGCAGCTTGTGTTAATGGTGGTGCTCACAGTGTGCTTCAGTCTGAAATGTGGTTAGTTTTGTAATCTAGAATGAATATATCCTTTCCAAATGGTGCCTTATTCTTAAGAATGTGTATGTGAGCTCCTATGTGTCAGCACCGCATGCCAATGAATTTTTGTAATATCAGTGGTCTTTCAGAGTGGGGGGATGTGCTAGGATGTGACAGCTATTAGGAATTGGTTCCTGTCTCATTAGAATTTGAACACATGCACAAATAAGGTCAGGATTGGTTAGGTACTGAATACCCTTCTATTCCTTACTGTTAGGAGCATTTTGAATGGTATGTAATATTTCAGCGGTCAAGCCTGTAATAGTGTGTGTTTTATGGAAACTTATCCAAACCTCTTGGCTCTGCAGTATTGGGTTGGGAATTTCAAAAAACAAATGGGTGCCTAGTTCTAATATTGTATTTACTAAATCAGTGGTTTAGGTTAACTAAGTGTAGAAAAAAGCAAACTGTGTTTAATCTGAGTTTAGAACTTGAAGTTGACAATGTTTAAAATACGTTCAGCAAACGCATCTTTAGCTCCTGCCCAGGCAGGATTTTCTTTATGATATTTTCAGCTGGATAGAGAATACCACAGGGCTGATCTTCCTTATGGTATTTTTCCTCTTTCGCTTCTGTAAACAAAAAGCTTATCCTCATATTTTAGCTCCTGACACAACTTGTTGGAATTGGTTTCAGGTCTGGAAAGAGGTTTGGTTCTTACTTTATTGAGACTGGTTCCCTTCAGACCTAAGAATGAGAGGCTGTATTCCTAGGCTAGGGACAGAAATTACACATAAACTGGTTCAAAACACTAATACAACAGTAAGTACAGACAGTCAAAGTGCCTGAGGCTAAATTGATTCCATCTTTGCAGGTTAGTTTAAGTTGCAAAGATTGAACCAATAAGCACATGAACAGACATTCACTTTCGATTCAGGTTATTCAGCCACAAGCCTGCAGTGGCTCAAGCCAGAAGCCAGGGGGTGCTACAGCATGGTTCTCTGGTGCACAGCCAGCATTGGCTGTGTGTTTGCTTCCTCTTCCTGCTGTCCCTGAGGTCTCTGGGATTTGCATTCCACAATCACAGCAGCAGGACTCTTCAGGGTTGCTCACCCCTTCCTCTTCCCGCTTCCAGGTGCCTCTAGGATTTGTAGTCCACAGTCGCAGCCAGCACTAAGAAAGCCAGGAGGGCAGGGCAGCTCTGTATTTAAGGGGGAGGTGAGTTTTACCCCCCCTTCCTGGCCCTAGACCCCAGCTGGGGTTTGCCTGCGGGGATGTGGGGCAGTGAGCCAGCCCTCACTGCTGCAGCTAGGGAGCAGAGGGGCAGGGGCAGGGCCAGCCCTGCTCTCTGGAGCAGACAGTACAGCCCAGTCCAGGCTGTAAAGCATGCTTGGATGCTGGGGGAATCTGATTTAACTTGAACCAGGAAGAGGTCTGGGACAGAAGTTTCAAAAAACAGTTTGACCTAAATCAGTTAAGTCTGATACTACATTCAACCAGGTTTATGTTAAACCAGTTTCAGCCATTCTGAAACTTGTTTATGTGCACTGAACTTCTGTTCTGTTACAGGTTTAAACCTGTTTCTGATCACTTAAACCAGTTTATGTGCAACTTCTGTCCCTAGCCCAGAAGTTCAATGCACATAAACTGCTTTCAAAATGGCTGAAACCAATTTAAGATAAACCTGGATGGCTGTAGTATCAGATGTAACTGATTTAGGTTAAATCAATTTACTGAACTTCTGTCCCAGATCCCCTCCAGATTCCAGTTCTCACAGTCCCCCAGGATGCTTTGCATCTCCCTTGCAATCCACCTCCCCGCCACAGCAGGGTGGATGGACTAGCCTTGGCTCAAGCTGTCTGCTCCAGCTGAACAGGGAGGTGTGCTGTAGCACCCCCAGCTTCTGGCCTGGGCCAGTGGCTGCATTTCCTGAATCAAAAGTGAATGTCTGCTTACCTGCTTATCAGTTCAATCTACACAGCTTAGACTAACCTGCAAAGATTGACTTGATTCATTTGGGCTTTTTGATGGTCTGCACTTAGCCCTAAACCATTGATTCTTAACTAGGTTGTGGGGGAATCTGGTTGCCTTGACCTTTAGAGCCTAGCTCCTCTGCAAAAAGGTAAGCACTATAATAAAATTAGTTTTTGAAATGGGGTGCTGTTCTATTCACAGAAGCTGTGTAGGGGTGCATCCAGTCACATGAGTGGTGCCTTGAGTCTGAAAAGGTTGAGAACTTCAGCAGTAGGTTTCAAGAGAGAGTTTGGGATAAATTTTGGGGCCTGATTGAGAAATTGCTCAACTTTAGGAAATATGTACAGAAAATAGATATTCTCCGTAACTTTCCCATGGAGCGAGTTCACATATGCCCATATTCATCCTCGTTTATAGTTGTACACATTTATTTATTTATTTCATAATTTCCAAAATTGGGTAGGGAGGAGGATCAACAGTAACAGTTAAATATCACATTATTCTTTTCTCATTCGTTTAGAGCTGTTGCATTTTTTTAATGTTAGACACCACAGATGCACATCATAGATATAAATATATATCTTCAGAAGATTCGCTTTAGGAAAATTTGTAGTTTGAAAAATCTTAGCATTCTAAACATCCAAGTTCCCTTAGAGGACATAAGTATTAGTTCTGGCTTCTAGAAATTAATCTGTGGTATTTGTGTTCCCTAGTAATTGGGTGATTCAGTTTGTTCTCATAGTTGTTTATATCCATGCATATAGTTTTCTTCATACAAGGGTAGGTACAAGAATTGTGGGCTGATTTTTGCCAGTTTTGATGATGGTTGTATATTTGGCAGGATCTTATTTCTAATCTAGCAAGTGTGTTAATATAATCCATTTATAGAGGAATGTAAATGTAATATATAGATATGCACATAAATATGTAACAATATGTCCATAAATTATAAGGCTTTTAGTGCTTCTCTGGGGGGAAAAAAGGTTCTTTTTTTTTCAGTTAACAATCTGTAGATTATTATATGTGGTCATAATCTTGATTGGTTTCAACTGGTAGCCTGGAAAGGGAAGTAAAAATGATAGAAACCTTTCCCTCCCCCTCCCCTGATCAAAAATGTCAAAATGAATAAATAAGTAAAACTAAGTTGCTGTAAAAGTGAGCAGAGAAAGGAACAGACAGAAATAGAATGGGATACAAAAATTAATTGTATAGTTGTTGTATTTTAAGGTTCTTTTGATGAATAATGATAGGAATATTGCCATTGGTTTAACACATTGAAAGGAAAGACTCCAGGTTCATGGTTTGTAAAAGGTCTCAACTGGATCAAAAGGTGGAATAGCAGAACTCATTTATGCAAAGAAGAGAACAGCTTGTATCACCAGCACCAGCTAGGCTGTTTTCCTTTCTCTCTTTTTCTTCCTCTCCTCTGTAAAAGTGTAGATTGCCAAAAGGATGATTGTAAGGTACAGAATGAAACTGCATATGCACTTAAGAATATCTCTACTCCACTGTATGCTCTTTAATGATCTGTTTTGGATATATCATAAAATTGCTGCAATAAGAAGCACTTTGGACCATAATTTTAAGTTGTTCCCCCAGGATAGGGACAGACATTCAAAAAGCCTGAATTGATTCAATCTTTGCAGGTTAGTTTAACCTGCCTAGGTTGAACCAATTTGCAAGTGTACAGACATTCCCTCTGGACTGAGGAAATGCAGGTACATGCCTGTAGTGGCTCAGGCTAGAAGCCGGGTGGCACTAAAGCAGTCCTCCCTCTCTTTCCACAATGCTGAGCTGAGGGGGGGGCGTGACCAGGCCTGGGAAGGACCTCTGATTTGGGAGGGGTTTAAACCCTCACCCTGCCTGTACAGTCCCAGACTTTTCCTTGTTTGCTGCTCAAGGCTCAGGAGTGTTGTCAGCCCCCAGCTAGCTTTCTGAGGCAAAGAGGGGAGGGGGAGGGAGGACTACTTGTGTGTAGTGCATGCATCTGTTGATGATAAGGAGCTTTTCAATCTCCCTCTCCCTGCTTCTTCATACTGTCTGCAAACCTGACAGGCGAGGGAGGCAGCAGGGAGCTGATAGGACAGCATTTAGCAGCCCATCAACAAAACAAAAGCCTCTCTCACAAGTTCAAGCTCTTCTTAAATAGCTTTTTCCAAGGAAGGAACAGAGGGACATTACCAGATGCCCTGTTGATTAGCTTCAAAAAGCCCTGAGCAGACACTGTTTTGTCTGCTTTTGTCCTGTCCCGGTGAAATTAGAGACGCGCATACACAGACACCTCTTGGCATTAGCTAGCATACCACATGCCTAAAGGTCATGGGGCTGAGGTCAGTTTTGTGGGAGATGGGAGGGAGGGATCCCTGCTTGAGCAGTGAGGAGGGGTGGGGCAGGGGGAAGCCAGGCAGACCCTCCTGTGCCTGCAGTCTCCACTGGAGCTCCAGCTACGGAGCAGAGGAGCAGGGCCAGCCCTGCTCTCTGGTGCAGAGAGCCCAGCCCAGGGCTGCAAAGCATCTGGGATGCTGGGGGACTCTCATTTAACTTAAACCAGGAAGGGGTCTGGGGCAGACATTGCATAAACCGGCTTGTCACAAATCAGTTAAGTCTGATACTACAATCAACTAGGTTTATCTTTAAACCAGTTTCAGCCATTTTGAAACTGGTTTATGTGCCCTGAATTTATATCCAGTTACAGGTTTAAACTGGTTTTAAACTTGTAACAGATCCCATCTCCCACAGCACGGGCCTCAGCCCCACAGACTCTAGGCATGTGGTATGCTAGCAGGGGAGGACAGCAAGGAATAGAAGATGCTCTATTTACTAGGGCATCTCCTGGAGTAACTAGGAACAATGGCCACAAATTGACGGAGAACAGATTTAGGTTGGACATTAGAAAGAACTTCTTCACAGTAAGGGTTGCCAGAATCTGGAATGGGCTTCCAAGGGAGGTGGTGCTCTTCCCTATCTTGGAGGTCTTCAAGGGGAAACTGGACAAGCACCAAGCTGGGGTCATCTGACCACAGTGCTCTTTCCTGCCTAGGGCAGGGGGTTGGACTTGATGACCTACTGAGGTCCCTTCTGACCCTAACATCTATGAATCTATGGTTCCTGGTCACTTAAACCAGTTTATGTGTAATGTTTGTCCCTAGCTCCCCCTGTTAAGAGATGTAGCTTCATTCTGATTCCCTTTTCTGGGCTGTGGTAAACACCTAATGTTATTGTTTAAATTCATTTGAATGTGCTGTTATGGTGCTTGCTACCAAACTGGAATGTACTTTTTCAAGTTAATTTAAAATGAACTTTGGATGAAAAAAAACAACTTTACCTTAGGCTGGACAGGGAAAAAACAACATTTTATTGGCTTTATCTCGGGGCATTCAAGTATCATAAAAATGTCTCATGGTACAGTTTCAAAGTAAAAGAAAATGAAGTGAAGGCTGCTTGTGTTTTAATGGTTTCTTGTACATACATATTGCTAAGTAGAAGTGGAATAGCAAGACAAGAAGGTTTTTGATAAGGGAAACATTTTCCTTGTGGCAATTTTTAATTAGTGTTACAGATGTCTTTTTCCTACTGAAGGCTGCCCTTACAAAAATAGACAGGGAGGAGTAACACTAGGAGGTCCAGTATTTGCAGAGAATGTTCTGCAGTAATGAGTGATGGAGGTGTTTTGTATTAAGCTGTTGATGCTTTCTCTGATTTCCAAAGAAACATTCCCATGCTGGATGCTAAAAGCCCTCAGCTGAGCATGAGCCAAGTTCCTGACTCAGATGTGACACATGCAGAGAGGCATACGTAGCATTGGAAATAGTGTATAGAAAGCTTCAGAAGAAAAGGAAATATAATAGTGCATCCATAGCATGCATATTTAGAGCTGGCCTTTCTTGCTGTGGTTGGGTCAATAAGCAATGTTAGTATACGCTCACTGAAAAGCGAGGATTTTTATTGTACTGCAAGCGCTTATGTGTATCAGAAGGAAAAACCTGTCTATGCCTAAGAATGTAAAAAAAAAAAAAAAAAAAA
>NW_017728995.1:62051185-62092316 GCF_001723915.1 Gavialis gangeticus
AAAAAAAAAAAAAAAAAGGGGGGGGTGGAGGTGTGAAGAATTAAATTTTGTAATGACATGACTTTTCTACTGCAGTGTACATCAGTGCAGTCTGCCAAACAAGTCTCCATCAGACATACTTTTGTGTGCATACAGTTGTGTGACTTGCATCATCATATCTTGAAATTTTCATTATTATTGTGTATGTATACAAACATAAAAGCAAGCCTGAAAAAGAAGATAGATTGCAGTGCACGTCATATATTTGGGACTGGAAACTGAACCTGCTTATCATCACTGAAGTTGCATTCTGCTATTGTTGTCAGTCCTGGTTGAATCTAAAAGACATGTTTTCAGTTGTTCAGTACTTGTCCTCATTTTTAATCGAGAACACAAGACTACATTAAGAGCCTGGAGGCAGGAAGGGGGGTGAAATGTAACGTGCACTAGAATTCTAGAATTAGATTATATTCATGCAGTAGGAAAGATCACGTGTATGCTGTATTGTAAAAATGTATTCTAAATACGTCAGTTTCCTTGTGAAAATAAAGGGAAGCTAATAATGCAGAGGAAAGGAAAATGCATCTAATTCCAGCACTTTTGTTTGCATTTCCTTAAAGCATTGAGTGGATTCCCTGATGGCTTTGACCTTCTGATTCAACTGATGCTTCATCAGCAGGGACTGCCATGCTATCAGTGCCATGAAAGGAGCTGTGTGTTAGCTTGGAGTCATCAGTTGAACATGCTGTTGTTGCGAGGGAAACCATAAACTGCATGTCTTGAGATGCATGAGCAATAAATCCTTAATATACTTTGTTATAAACATACAGCATTGCTAATGGCCTGAAAATATCTGATTTGTAAGAACTGAAAACATGCTACTTTTTCATCATTCTTAAAAACCTTATTACATTTGAAAATGCAGGAAGCAGCTGTACTATACCTGCCTGAGCATATCTGCAGACATTTTTAGAGAATCTAAAAGTGTAAGTTTGTGTGCCCAATTCTGAGATTCCCTTCAATTTTATACTGGCATAAATTAATTGACTGTAGCTTGAACTGTTGCTGATTTACAGCTGTTTAACATTAACATTAGATTCTGTTGGTCAAACCCTCTGCTGCAGTTGAAGCACGTAAAGTGAGGGTTGGCTCTGTATAATTGAGGGCACCATATTAGCTCACCTTGCACTCCAATTAACTCTGCTGTTGGCCTCTGCCAGGATGTTTCGTCTCTCCCATTTTATAGCATCCTCAGGGCTAGGGACAGACATTAAAAAAACCTGAGTCTGAATCGATTCAACCTTTGCAGGGTAGTCTGACCTGACTAGGCTGGGCTGGTTTGAAACTGAACAGACATTCTCTATGGACTGAGGAAATTCGGGCACATGAATGCAGTGGCTTAGGCTAGAAGCCAGGGGGTGCTAGAGCAGCCCTCCCTTCCCTTGCACAGAGTTGAGCTGAGGGGGGTTTGGCCAGGCCCTGGCAGGACTTTCTCATTAGGGAGGTCTGCCTGTACCATCCCAGGCTTTTCCCCGCTGGCTGCTTAAAGGGTGGGAGGGTTATCAGTCCCGAGACCCTTGCTAGCACTCTGAGGCAAGGGGGGGTGTGTACAGTGCAGGCATCTGTTGATGATGCAGCGCTTTTCAGTCTTCCTCCCTGCTGGTCAGACTGTCTGCAGCAGACTGCAGGCAAGCAAGGTAGCCCAGAGCTGATGAAAGTCTTTATCACCCAATTAGCAAAACAAATAGCCTCTTTCCCATTGCTTCAAACTCTTCTTAAACAGCTTACTGTGGTGGCCTGTTGATTAGCTCCAAAAACCCTGTTCTGTCTGCCTGCCTGCCCCAATGAAATTGGAGAGACATACGCAGACACCTCTCGGCATTAGCTAGCACACCACATGGCTAGGGTCCATGGGGCTGGGGCCTGTGCTGTGGGAGATGGGAGGAAGGGGGCATATTTCTTGCTTGAGTGGGGGGGGGAAGGGCAGCGGGAAGCCAGCAGACCCTGCTGTGTCTGTATTCTGCTGGAGCCTTATATAGTGCTAGCTAGCATACCACATGCTGGCTGTGGGCCGTGCTGTGGGAGAAAGTAGCAAGTGGTGAGAGGGGAGGGAAAGTGGGGCATGGGGCCCTGTGTTAGCAAGTCTGTGCCAAAGGAGCTCTGCCCAGGGAACAGAGGGGATGGACCAGCCCTGCTGTGAAGCAGAGAGCCCCGTCCACCCAGAGAGCATGCCGGGATGCTGGGGATGTCTGGCTTATCTTAAACCAGCAAGGGGTCTGGGACAGACACTGCATAAAACAGTTTGACCCATATCAGTCAAGTCTGATACTACTTCCAACAAGGTTTATCTCAAACCAGTTTCAGCCATTTTCAAACTAGTTTATGTGCACTGAACACCTCTTTTGTTACAGGTTTAAACCAGTTTCTGATCACTTAAACCAGTTTGTGTGTAATGTCTGTCCCTAGCCCAGGGCTGCTATGACTCTTGACAGTCTGCAGTTATCACTGGAGATCAGGAACCCCCTGTCCTCAAAAAAAATAAAAAAAACAAAAAAACTCTTACTATGGACTTGTGTGAACTGCAGATACACTGGCAGCATGGATGGACAGGGAAGATGGACCATTGGTAGAATGCCCTGGAATGGATGGCCCAAGTCAGTTAATATACCCTTTTAAACTAGTTTACCACAGTGAGACACTCTAAAGTAGTGCAGGACAACCTTTCTGGCAGGTGTGCAATACATTAGCCCTCACCCTACTCAAGTGCCATCCCCTTTCCATGCCCAAACAGCTACTCTGCTGTCTGTTCCCTGCCTTGAGCCCCTACCCAATCTGCTGCTCTGATCCCTGCTTGATTTGATACTCTGTCTTCTGCTCCTTGTCTTATCTGCCCCGTGTTGCCTGTCGCCTCCCTGGCCTGCTCCACGCCACACGCAGAGGCTGCCTGTGCTACTTGTGGCACACGATGGCCACCCAGCTCTAAAGCAATTGCACTATGTAGGAGAAGCAAAATACTTTTTGAGGATGCCACTTTCTTTCTGTAAATAAGTAGTTCCCAAACCAATGTTCCATAGGACATTTCATTCAGCAATGCATTCAAATTTGGAGACGTTGAACTTAAACAAAGATTTTTTTCCTGGTCGATTTAGAAAGCCAAATCTAGTTGTTCTGACTCACAGAGATCATCCTTCATGACTTTGAAATTATTCTCCACAAATCAGCACTGAGGGCCAGGGCCAGGGCCAGGGCCAGCAAAGCACATCCAGAAAATATCTACAAAATTTGCTCTTTATACTGTGACTGTAAGCGGCCAAAATTGTTTAATCTCACTGCGATTTAAGTAAGTTCCTTTTTTTTCAGAGAATCAGGATTGAATGAAAACTGACAGGCTTTAACTTAGTCAAGCTAAAGGCAGAGATGATTCTTACAGACTCAAGGTGTAACTGGAAGAAATGGCAAAGATTTGATCGCTACCTTCACTTGCTTTTTCACACAGGTTCACAGTGCATTGCTGGATCTTTGTCTGCTTCCTGATCAGGTAGCAGTGAGAGCCAGAGGCCTTTTTTTCAATCTGCATTTGTCAAGAAAGACTTATTCTAGTTTGTTGCATGTTGACCTTGCTTACCCACACTTTTGCCACCTACAAATTGAGAAACTGGGATGTGCTCCATCTCTGGCTACCCTGGGACAGTTGAGCTAATGGAGAAATTTTCTGACTTAAAGACTTCTCATAAGGGGCATATTCCTGTGCAACATCATTTTCATGGGCTGCCAACTTGTATCTGGGCAAGGTGTAAAGTGCTGTTTCTGAGCTGTTTAAGTACTAGCTATTTGGTACCATGCCCACCTTTAAGAAAACATTTTTCCCTGTGTAATACCATAAGTCACAATTGGCTTTGGCACTTTACTTGGCATTTCCTCTGTTTAAGTAAAAGGGGCAGGCAAAATTACATTTTGGAAACCGCGAAATCCAGTTTCAAGAATATTCTCTCATCTTAGTTGAAAGCCTAGATTTACTGATCATTGGGGCATGCTGCCGGCCTCCAAGTCATTTCTTAGAGCAGTGTGTTGGTTAGGTGAATGCCCAGGTATAGAGGATATTATGGAGATGAGGTGGATTGAAGGGGGATAACTTTGTTGGGGTTACAGAATCTTGCATTCATTGATTCACTGGCATTTTATACTATGCACCATATATGCATTTGTAATATATACCAAGTCTATGTTGGAGATGGAGCAGAGAAATAAAAATCATATTAATTGGAGGAGTAAGTTAGTTTTTTTTCAGCTTTTTTTTCTTAGCGTAAAACTAAGATTGCACATTTTTTCATGTTGGCTTTGATGTCAGTCTGACTCCTACTTGTTTCTACTACTCCATTCAAGTGAACTGATATCTTGTAAATTCTGATATCAGAATTTCCCTTCCTTTCTGATAGTAGTTGCAGCTTATTATCCAAGTTATAGCCTTGGACATGTTCCAGGCCAGATTCAATGCTCACATGAAATAAATGCTGGCTGAGGGCAGAGTTCTTGTTTACGTAAGGAAAATCACATGAAAGCATACAGGGTATATGCTTAGCAAATCAAATTAAGACCAGTGCATGCTTATAGCTATACACACCAACTTTATTTAGCTTCTCTATTTACAGCAGTCAATAAAAACAAGTCATGTCATAGAAGAGAGCTGCCATATTAGACACAGCTGCTCATTGTTTCACTCCTGAAATACTGTGGTTATTTGTTAATCCCAAAACGCTTTATGAAAGGGCAGTGTGCTAGTTAGAATGGGCGCTTATGAGTAAATTCCATGGATAACCCAATTTTAAACACTGCAGCCTTCAGGCATGAATGGAGTCCTTTGTCAGCAAGCATGTGGTGCACAAAGGTGTCTATACAATCAATTTAGAAATAGTTCTTATGCAGTGCAGGCCCTTACCAAAATGGTATTTAAATAGCTGCTTTTTAAACACCGGTCCAACCTTTTCCTTTCCTCTTCCTACCCAAGCATAGGAAGAGGCATCACATTTAAAGGTCTCATAGGAGTACTTTCTCCTTTTAGAGGCTTAATGGAAGGCATGGAATAGAGGCCCTTGATTAAACTTTTGTCTTACTTGCTCTTCCCTGCAACCCTCTTCTCCCTCTGGTTTCCTCCCCTACGAAGTCTCAATGAAAGGAACTTTGCTGTCCGCTGCCTCGGTGATTAACAAAGGGAAAGAAGTTTGGGCTGAAACCCAGCAGCTCAGACCTAAGTGCCCTGAAACACCAGCCTTGTTAGCTCTTGACCTCTGACCCAGATCAAAATTTCCCATCACTACAGTGAGGCAGGCTGAGAGAGAACCTGGTTCTGAACATCCCAGAGTGAGGTGCGCTTACCATCCCGGTCTGAACAGAGTGTGCCTCTGTTTAAATACATAACAAAAAAAATGTTGCCACCTCAGACAAAGCTACAGGAACTTTCCCTAGGTCATGGAGTCCCCACCAGTGCTATTTACTGCTCAAATACTGGTGATACACCCGCAGAGCACCAGACACAGACGGGTCAGCGGTGCTCGTTGCCTGAGCCCCATGCACATGTTGCTGGCTTACTCTCTGGCATAACGCTAATCTCATTAAACTAGCACAACATTGTTTTGGGCACTTGTAGGAGCCAATCAGAAGTCATCAGTCCTTGTACCTGCTTTAAAGTTTTGCAGCAGGGCCTGATCCTGCTTGAATTGGTCCTACTAGTTACATTTTCCAACCACTCAGGTGAAACCTCTGTTTAAAAATGTAAAGGCGTTTCTCATTGTGGGTGTTCTGTGTTTTAATGCAGTTCTAAATATTCAGCTTGGAGCCATGTGATCTGTCCAACTCCGCAGAGCATTTTAACCTCTGTGCATCTCTTCTTTCTCTGTGCATTGAAGTCACACCTCTATATTTGGAGTGCCGTAGTCTGTTGTCATGGAAATGATTGTATTGACACAACTACAGCTGTGTGACTTTATTCCATGCAGAAGGACCAGAAAGATGCTGTCCAGGAAGGGAACACGTTTGTTCAGTAATATTAGGACTTCACACTGACAGCTACAGTTAAAAGGCATAAAGATGTTTGATTAAATAGTGCGACTGCTGTGTGTTGAAAGAATTGTGCAACATGCTCCTCAGCTTTTTAAAAAAAATTTAGTTTTGAGCTGTAGAAAATAGTGCACAGATACAACCTGGGACACTATTGCTATATCCCTTCAGTGGCTTCAGAATGTCCAGCCATAACATGCTATCAGTTATAATTAGTTTCCAGCAGTATCACACCCACTTTGTACTCAGAATCTAAGGATTTCAAGCCAAAAGCTTGTGAGAAAGATATCCTTGGATTTTTACTTGATTTCCATGGCTCTGCCCTCTGGGGAGATAAGGGCTGGTAGAGTATATGAGAGGCGTGGAAAATTAACCTTGCACTCCTGAACTGAATTTCACAGTTGCAGATCTGTGGGTTTGTACACTGGAATAGGACACACTGCCCAGTGGCATCAGCCAGCAGTGGTGGATTAAGGAAGAAACCTCCAGAAGTCATTAAGGGACTTTCTCTGTCAGACAGTAAACCCAAACCATTTTTGATTAAGATACCTATTTTATTTTACTTTTCAGTACATGTATGTTTTGTTCCAGCTATTCTACTTCACTGCTATGTGTCTTGCCAAGTATTTCCAGCCTAGATCAGGTCTCCTTACATTATGCGTGGTAAACTGAGAAAATGCTGGACTCTGTTTCACCATGATTTATGTAGCACATTTTGATACTATATGTAACTGAAGACTTTGGAGACTGTTGGCTTGTTTTTCACTTGGCTAGCATCCTGGAAAATGCTGGTACCCAAAGCATTAAACAGGGAAAATTTAAAGGATACAAATGAATTATTGTGACATTCAAATTTAATGACTCTGGCTCTTTCCACTAGTGTCATGGAGCTCTGCACCTTCCAAAGGCAAGATGTCAAGGAAATATTGGGTAGAGTAGATATACCCTTGGAAGGGGAAAGATAGACTTGGGCTTTCACAAGGGCATTGAATATATTTGCTTATAAAAAGCATTCTCACAAGGCACTGCTTGGCTCTCAACCACTCATCTCAAGGAGCATTGTAAGATCAAAAACTTCAGAAGCAAAGAGAAGCTGTATCCTGGATCTGGGAGCTTAACTCTGCAGGGAGCTCTTTCCTCCTGGGTTTGCATCTGCAGGAAGTGTTCCTCCTTCTTCCTGCACTTATTTCTGTTGTGCAGTAGACAAACTTGTCCTGTGGATAGTAGTGCACTGTTTGCATTTTATCACAGAGGGCAAATCTTTCAGCAAGAGCCAGAGGTAAAGGTGTTACATGCCTTGAAAAGCCTTGCTCTATTCCCAGAACAGCCATGTTTTCTAGATTGGGCTGAAGCCATGTGGCATATTAGCCACATTTCCAGCAAAAGCACAACCAAATTTAATCAGAAAGGTGCAAATTACTAACAATGAAAGCATCCCAAAGTTTGTTTCTTTGTTTGTTTTTTACATTTTGTATATCTTACACTGAAAAAATTGAGATGAAGAAAATCCCATTTCTATCTAAGAGTGGGAACATTTATTTGAAAGGGAGCTTCTAGCTTTTGGGCTGTTTTGGTGTAAAAGCTATTTTGTGATGCTGTCTGGAAGCCAATTTTTGAAGGATATGAAAATGCTTGTCAAGTCTAAAGCAGGCACTCTTCCTAGTTTTGCAAAGCTTTCTTAATGTAAATATTAGAGATGCATATGAAAGAACTGTTTTGCTTCAAATAGAGAAGGCTTCTGCTCTTTGGCAATATATTCCAATCTTAAAACAATCGCCCTTTTTAATGAACTGGTATATCACTCTAATATTAAAGGTATTGCCAGTTGTGTAATAAGGACAAAAACAATATGGAATAATCTTTGAAAATTCCTAATTTTCTTCAGATAAGGTCAGATATTGAAGCCTGTATGCTAAACATGAACTTTAATGGCAAGCAGATTAAAAGCAAGGCAATTCTTGAATATAGATTAAAGAGGGCATTACATGAGGCAGCAGTTTAATTTCTTGTCCCTCATTCCAGGAAGTTAGTCCTCAAAATATATATGTATATGTGTTAATGCCTAAGCACAGTTGATGAGAATTTTGCAGTGCAGTTACCTTTAGGCTATGGTTATATTGTAATAATGTGATGATGAACAAATACGGAATAGGAATTATTGTCTAATCGCAACTAATCCTGAAGTGGTTTTGAGTGTTCTACAAGATACTCTCTCTTGAAAAAGAAAAAGAGGAAAAAAAGAAAGAAAATACTGCTGCCAGTAGCTTTTTCAGCTTTTTACAATCTCATTACAAAGAAACAGACAGAAAAGGCCTTCTTTCAAGCCACCTGCTGTCATAAAAGGATCTCCTCCCCATATCATGAAGCCAGATCCAGTACTGTGTGACTTATCAGCCAAGAGCTCAAAACTCACCAATACATCCCATATAGTTGTTTTTGCAATGAGTGCTGGTACACATGGCAAATAAAACGTATGCTTGATTTTACATTTTACTTACCTTGACATTTGCACACACCACACTTCATTTTCTTGCACTGTGCAATCTCAGGAGAGGCAAATGTCATGGGAGCATTTGACATAAATCTAATGACTGCATTGACAGCTTGTTGACAAAACTGATGTGGGGACTGCTAGGAATATGGATGTATGTTTTTATTTGAGCTGTATGAAGGCCTTAACAAAAAACTAAGGCAGCATGCAAACCAACATTTTATAAAGATGATAAAGGTACAGGCTGCCGTCAGCTTCTGTCTGGCCTCTTTCAGCTGAGGCAGATAGAAATATTTCTCGACACTGTAGTGGCAAATATGATAAAGTGCAGGAGCAGAAAATGCCAAATGCAAAAATGTCACCGTTAATACTGTACGGTGCCAACTTGGCTGATTCAGAAAGTCCAACTCTATTATTTAGCACTGTGAGGCATTTGACATATAAACCAGTTAGCTGGGCCAAACTCTGTTCAGTTACACATTGCAACTCCCACCATTTTCAATGGAAGTCTCGTTTCTCAGTCACATGGTGAATTGGGTCTGCAGTGTGTGCTGTGGCAGGCCTCCAGACAGAGCTGCTCACAAACACATTTGTCAGCCAGAGTTTGAGGAGGGGGGGCCCATTCACAAGAAATAAAGTAAAGCTTTGTAATCAGATTCCCAGCAGGAAACAATATACTCCTAATGTATTTGCATAATAATTGTCTTCTCAGTGATTACCTGGTCTGTTTTCTGCCCACCTCTTCAACAACTTTTCAGGTAAGAGATGAAGGAAGGACTGTTTGGAAGATGTAGATGTTTCTGATTTAGCATTCAAGTCCAGTACACAGCAGACTTTCACAGTACCTACTGGATACTGATTCCTCTATGTAAACCTAATGCCTCTGTGATTGTCATCTTCTGGATCTGTGTCACTGCATAATGACCACTTCTGTCCCTCATTCTCCGCAGGAGTCATGTCTGTTCTCCTTTTACAATACTCTTGTCACCTGCTTCAGTGTCTTTGTCTTTAGTTACCATCTGCATGTTACTGGATGACAGATCCACATTACTGCTGATCTCTTGGTCTTCCCTTTCAGCCAGCCTGATTGTCTCATGACCATTTTGGCTAAGGACAGATGTTACACTTATCGCATGATAAGTGTGCAGAAAGTGCTGTACAGCTGTAACCGAATAGATGTTCACAGCACATAGAGTGCTTTAAAAATGGCAGATCCTGCTCTAAGGTAATCCAGATGTGGTATCAGACTAAATTGCTTTAGGTTTCAGTGTTTTATGGAACATCTGTACCAGATCCCATCGAGACTCAAGTTAGGTTGCAGTCCCTTTGCATCCCAGGGGCCCCTCACAGGGTGACATGATAGCCTCAGCCAGTGCTCATTTGCTCTGGGCAAGCTCTGGCTCAGCCCTGCCACTGTGCGCACCCTGTTGGAGTCTGGGGGGCACATGCCCCCTGATCCACATGCAGGACAAGGACAGGGTGCTGCTGCGGGCTGGATTGTGCGCCTGCTGCCCCTGACCCAGGAGTGGTGCGATGCCATGTGCCTGCTGCGCCTGGGGTGCAGAGCCCAGCCCACAGCGGCACCCTGCCCTTGTCCCACACTCAGATTGGGGCGTGGCACATGCCCCCCAGGCCTCTGCTGGGGTGCATGCAGTGGAAGGAGACCCACTGCACCCCTGGACAAACTGCCTGGACTCCAAGTGTCCCACAACCTGGCCCAGGGCCCCATTTGCCCCAGCCCGTGCCTCTGCCCCACTCCCTTCCACATTACTATCATCATCTCAGTATGCTGGCAGCAGGATTGCTGCAGGTTTAGAGGCAGGAATCCTGTCTACTAAATGAAGTTGTAGTACTAGGTTATCGTAACCTTGTTAAAAAATATAATGGAGATGTTATTTGAAGCTGCCTTAGTCCTCAGGGTCCTTTGAAATCCTCAGACAATTAGTTTTATGTAAAGCTCCATCTTTCATTGCAGGAGAACATAACATTCTCTTCTGCTTCTGAAGCAGGTGGTAGCCAAGTTCATGCTCTTCCCATATGGAGTGAGCTTGCATTGCCGATGAAGTTAATTCCTGGATCATGATGTTTTCATGTGGGCACATGTGACATAAACAGAAGCGATCAGGCAGAAACTGTTCAGCAAAACAGACATGGAAGATTTGTTTTGGTACCAGCTAGGCTTATTGTACCCTAGAGCAGATGCATCCTGGGACACGCAGGTTGCTGCCTGTCATTAAGGTTTAACTGGCTGATGGTGTAAAGGAAGATGGCTTTAATTTTGCTTGGGCTATGTAGGAGCTCTGTGTCTAGCATGCCAAGGGATGTTACATTATCTGGGTTCCAGAAACCTAGGCCATATCCTCCTATAGCCTTAAAACCTCCACCCTTTCTGGTGTCCCCTTAGCTGGCTATGACTTATCCTCTAATCACACAGCTGTCCCCTGGGGGGGGCATTGAGGGCACATGCCCCCTCAGATTTGTGTGCCCACAGCAGGACATGGAATTGCAATCTGGCTGCCTCCATGGCCCAGTGGGTGGGACCTGGCATGGGAGGGCAAATTGGGGTGGGGAGGCTCGGTGTTGCCACTGTTGCACCTGGGAGCCCCGTGCTAGCAGCAGCAGGGGGACACAACTCTGCACAACTGCAGCTGCCCCCACTGTTGCCAGGTGGGCAGGGAGTGCCTTGCCATGGCAGTGCAGCAGGCGCAGGAGTCCTGGCAACAGTGGCACCAAGTCTCCCCATTCTGCTCTGCCCTCCCATGCCAGTTCCTGTCGTCTGGACTGTGGAGGCCCCTGCGGGGAGGGTAGCAGGGTAAGGAGCCTCGAGCCCTGCAGAAGGCAGCCCACATGCTCCCCCTGCCCCCCATGGGCTCTGCTCAGCTATACTTTGGCCGCGCCACCCACTGGGGGGTGGGGACCCTCTGGGCTCGGGCACTGCTGGCTGGCTGCAACTGGTGCCCACAGAGTAGGGAATAGGCAGCATGCAGCCACCAGGTCCTGTAGCCAGGCAGCTGGGAGCCCCTTCTGGCAGGGTGGGGGTGGGGCAGGGGCTGTGAGTCGGGAGTCAGGGGCACCAGCAGGAGTGAGGGGCTGCGGGTTGCGAGTGAGGGGCAATAGCATAGGCAGGGGCAGGGCACTAGCATATTGGGGTTTCTCAATGCTGCTAAGCGGGGGTGGGGGAACAGCAGCAGCTGGACCCATGTCCTGATGAGTGAAGAGGGCAGGGGGTGCTCTGATTTTTCCATGATTTAAAAAAAACAAAATCTAATGCCAAAATATATTAGTATTTAGAATTAATTTTATAATAATGATTAGGCTTCCAAATTGCTAAAAAATGTAAATATATAAAAAAACCCCCGTTGTGTTCCATTGCTGCATACATAGTGGCATTTCATTTTAATAATGGAAAAACACAGGTTTTGGGTGTTTTTAATCAGAATTTGGGGGTTTTGAACAGAGAAAACCAGACTCCCTGCTTGTTGTATGTTAATGTGTTTATTAGTTTTATTTAACTTTTCTCTGAGAATGAAGTGAAGAATGGCATTACATTGTATTTGTAGTCAAGTCTGAGGTTTACTGTGCCCTTTGGGCCTTATTCTGCTGAGATTTGGAAGCAGCTCCTTCAGGGAAGTCAGTGAAATGACTAGCATAAGTGAGAGCTTTCTAAGTTGAAGAAATGAATAATTTCTAAGCCAGTTGTTTAATAGTAGGGGACATGGATAATTTAAAAGCTAATTTGCCTGGGAAGTTAGCACTAACTCATTTAGATGTGCATTATTCAGCTCTTAACATTTTATATGACTAAAGGTACCCATGTCAAAAATGCATCCTGAAATCCTCATGCTGTGGAAAATAAATCAGTTGCTGGCTCTTTTATGGTCAGTAAAATGTGTTCCTTAATTTAATAGGTAAGTGGAGCTATACTGTAGCCTAGCAGCAACAGTAATGCATATAGCTTAGGTAGCTACATTTTTATTTTGGTCATATTTACTTACTTCATCATTCACAAAGATCATGCATTTAATATATTTGCTCTGGTCTTTAACATCCCACTTTGAATCTGTAATTTTTCTTCCTTTTATCAAATGCCGACTGAAAATCACATGAGCCAATATGTCCAATTATTTGGTGTACAGAGCTGCTATCATTGCCTTTCAAGGGCTTGTATCTGAGATGGGTGACTTGCTCAGTGAATTGGTTATTAGGATCCTGGTTTAGAAAGATGAATTGGATGCATTTGAGTGCATGGAAAGGAAGACATTCTGTGGAATCAGCAGGCAGTATCAGTGGTCTAATACAGTCTCCAGTGGATACTATTACTATGATGCAAATCGACACTTGTTACATGTATGGTAGGAGGAAAAAATCTTAACTGATGCATGGAAAAAAAGGTGCAAGCATAAAGAAAAATAATTCAATGAAAGCACTTGCAGTACTCTACTTCTGTCAAGCACTGCAAATGTTACTTAAAGAGACCATGACTGTTGCACAACTTTTGACCTGCTGGCACCAAAGAATTCTGATGTACGTTGACTTTGTGGTCAGGTTATTTGTGGTTGACACTAATTTGCAACATAAAATTATCTTACCTCTGATGCTCTGTGACAGCTGTTGCCCAAGAGATGGTAAGAGGCTGAGACAAGGCCAGGCCAGTGTATGTACTGTGCAGTGTGGTTTTGTGACTAAGACTGGAATTTCTCCCTGCCAGTGGGGCCTTCCAAATTAACTTCTTGTGATACTGGTTGGGGTGGATTTGTTAGCTATTGTGCTGGTATAAAGTGGCTGTATCCCCTTCACCTAAATAATCGCAGGCATTTATCTTCTGGGATTGCTCGTGCAGGAGGGAATTCCAATGACAGGTAAGCATTCATTTCGGATGCTTGTTGATTTTTGACATGTTGATAAATGTAGAAGAGTTCACAAGATCTATCTGATAAGAACAGGAAAGAGCATCTTGGACATTGTCTGGCCAACATAGTAAGGAGGGCTTTAAATTAGGTTCTACAGAGGATGGTGATCAAAACCATCCAGCAACAGAGCACACAGTCCAGAGGGGAAACTTAACTCTGAAAAAGGGTCAGAGAGCTACTGGACTGCAAAAGGGGAGCAAGTAGGTCAAAATGCAAAATACATCCAACGTGTGTATACAAATGAGAGAAGTAAGGGGAATAAACAAGGTATGCTAGAAGCTGCAGCCTGTGAAAAGGACTATAATATTTTTGGCATTACAGAGACCTGGTGGGACAGCTTTTATGGTTGGAACATCAACACTGAGGGCTACACTCTGTTTTGGAAAGACAGGATGGGGAGAAAATGTGGAGGTGTTGCTGTGTATGTCAAAAAAGCATACACGTGTTCCCTGGTACAGGAGGAAGAAGACGGCAAAGAAGAATGCATTTGGGTGAAGATATGAAAGGTGAAAGATGGAGCACCGATATAATGGTGAGGATTTATTATGGGCACCAAATCAGAAAAAAGGGAGTGGATGAGGCGTTCTTCAAGCAGGAGATAGATCTGTCCAAAAGCTATGAGATGGTACTGATGGGAGATGTGTGGAAAATAGAAATCCGCTAAAAAAACAATAAAGCCAAATATAAAATGTCAAACTGGTTCTTAACTTGTGTGGAGGACAACTTTCTGTTCCAGAAGGTGATGAATACAACCATGGGATCATCTAAAAGATCAGGAAAGCAGGATAAAGGGTGAGCTGTACTTGGCAAGGGAGGATAAAGAGACCAAGAAAAGGTTCTACAAATATGTTGGCCAGAAAAGGAAGACCAAGGAAGCTGTGGGTTCACTGTTAACTAGCCCGGGAGAACAGAAGATACAAATAAGGCAGAGCTATTCAACAGCTAGGTTACCTCAGTCTTCACAAAAAAAAGTTAAGCTGAAGCCAGACACGTAATAAGGAGTATTTGGATAAGGAAGGGGTCAAGCTGAGGAATGAGATAACAAAAGAGATGATCAGAGAGCTTTTGTTGGGTCTGAATGAATGAAGTCAGCAGGGCCCTAGGGCCCTACTAGGAAAGAACTAGTAGAGGAGATCTTGGAGGCCTCGGCAGTGCTGTTCACGAAATCATGGGAGATGGGCCAGGTACCAGGGGACTAAAAAAGGTGCAATATAGTACCCCTCTTCCTTTTTTTTCTTTTTTTTTTTAAAGGAGGACTTGGGGAGATACAAACTGGTTAGCCTCACCTCCAGTACCTGGTAAATTACTGAAGCATATCCTAAGGAAGGCAATTTGGAAGAGGAAAGGCTGATCACGAGTAGCCAGCATGGATTTATGAAAAATAAATCATGTAAAAAAAAAAATTGATCTTCTTTGACAACAAGAGCACACTTGGCTCATTCAGCTTGTTGTCCACTGTAATCCCCAGGTTTTCTGCAGAGCTGCTGCTTAGCCAGTTGGTCCTCAGCCCATAATGGTGCATGGAATTCCATCCTAAGTCCAGGACTTTTGCATGTGTCTTTATTGAACCTCATGAGATTTCTTTTGTCTCAGTTTTCCAATTTGTCTAGGTCTCTCTGAACCCTAGCCCTACCCTACTATCTATCTACCCTACCCTATCTACTATCCCCTGCAGCTTGGGTGGTGTACTCTATGCCATCTTCCAGGTCATTGATAAAGATATTGAACAAAACTGGCCACAGGACTGACCTTGGGGCTCTCCACTTGATACTGGCTGGCAACTGGATGTAGAGCCATTGACTACTACCCTTGACCTGATGATACAGTCAGTTTTTTTTATCCACCATTCATCTAACCCATACTTCCTTAGCTTGTTTATATATACCACATCCATGGGTCTCCCCACATCCACAGAGCCGGTCACCTCGTCATAGAAGGCAATCAGGTTGGTCAGGCATGACTTGCCCTTGGGGAATCCATGCTGAATGTTCCTAATCACCTTCTCCAAGTGCTTAGCAATGGATACCTTGAGGACATGCTGCATGATTTTTCCAGGGACTGAGGTGAGGCTGACTAATCAGTAGTTCCTGGGAGCCTCCTTTTTCCCTTTCTTAAATATGGGCACTATATTTGCCCTTTTTGAATCATTTGGGACCTCTCCTGATTGGCATGAGTTTTCAAAGATGATGGCCAGTGGCTCTGCAATCACATCGGTCCTCTCCCTCAGCACCCTTGGGTGCATCTCATCTGGCCCTATGGACTTGTATATGTCCAGTGTTTCTAAATTAGTCCCTAACCTGTTCTTTCACCACTGGGGGCTGCTTACCTCCTCCCCAAACTGTGCTGCCAGGTGCAGTAGTCTGGGAGCTGATCTTGCCTGTGAAGACTGAGGTGAAAAAAGCCATTGAGTGCTTCAGCCTTTTCTGCATCCTCTGTTACTAGGTTGCCGCCTCTGTTCAGTAAGGGACCCACATTTTCCCCGATCTTCCTCTTGTTAATGGCACACTTGTAGAAACCCTTCTTGTTACCCTTCACATCCCTTGCTAGTTGGAACTCCAATTGCACTTTGGCCTTCCTGACTTCATCCCTGCATGCCCAAGAAATACTTTTATATTCTTTCTTAGTCGTTTATCCAATTTTCCACTTCTTATAAGCTTCCTTTTTGTGACTTAGCTTATGGAAGAATTCCCTGCTAAGCCAAGCTGGTTTTCTGCCATACTTGCTAGTCTTTCTGCACATTCGGATGGTTTGTTCCTGCACTGTCAGTAAAGCTTCTTTAATGTACAACCAGCTCTCCTGGCCTCCTTTTCCCCACCGACTGGCCTCCCAGAGGATCTTGCCCATCACTCGCCTGAGGTGAGTCAAAGTCTGGTTTTCTGAAGTCCAGGGTCTGTACTCTACTGCTCTCCTTCCTTCCTTTCCTCAGGATCCTGAACTCAATTTTTTTGTGGTTGCTGCTGCCCAAGTTGCCATCCACTAATACATTTCCCCGCCAATTCTTCCCTGTTTGTGAGCAGCAGATCAAAAAGAGCATAACTTGGCTGCTCCAGCATTTCCACCAGAAAGTTGTCCTCAATACTCCAAAAACTTTCTGGATTGTCTGTGCACTGCTGTATTGTCCTCTGAGCAGATGTCAGGATGATTGAAGTCCTCCATGAGAATTGGAGCCTGTGATCGGGAAGCTTCCACTAGCTGTTTGAAGAAAGCCTCATCCATCACATCCTCCTGGTCTGGTAGTCTATTACAGACCCTCACCTTGACATCGCCCTTGTTGCTCACCCCTCTGACCTGAACCCAGAGACTTTCAATAGGTCTATCTCCAGCTTCATACTGGAGCTTTCAGCAATAACATGGCTCTCTTACATAAAGTGAAACTCCTCCTCCTCTTCTCCCCTGCCTGTCGTTCCTGAACAGTTTATACTCATCCATGACAGTGCTCCGGTCATGTGAGCTCCCACCAAGTCTCTGTTGTTCCAGTCACGTTAATTCCAGTTTTGCCTGGGGGTTGCCAGTGCTCCTGCCAGGACCAAAGCTGGAGGTCTCTGCCTGGAGGCTCAGACCGATCACTATATTTGGGGTCAGGAAGGAATTTTACCCCGTGATCAGGTTGGTACAGACTGTGTGGGTGTTTTTGCCTTCCTCTGTGGTCGACAGCATTGTCCTTTACCTGGGATCTCATGAGCATATATTGACAAGTTTTACAGAAGCAGGACATTGGCTGCCATAGTTCCCCGCTTTACCTGTGGCAGATTAGGGCAGTATGTCTGTGTTGAGGATTGATAGTAATCTTATGTAGAGTTTAGATTATGGATTGTACAGGATGGTTTGGATAGGGATGATCCTGCTTCAGGCAGGTGGTTAGAGGTCCCTTCCAGCCCTACTTCTCCATGATTCTGTGATTTATTTAGAGGTCAGTTGAAATGCTGGCGTTGGTGAAATGTTTGAACTTTGTCCACCCCCAGCTCTTGCTGGAGATGGATTCTGTCACGCTAGCTAGAAATGACAGATGTAGTAATATGACCAAATCTCTGTGCCAGAGGGGTACCTGTGTATACATGAGTTCATTAAATCTTTGGTCTGCCCCTCAGGATGAACATACATACATTACCCTAGGGTATGCATTCCTCTCAGACCCTCTAGAGACTTCTTCTGTATACTACCATTTACCGAGACTGCTTCTGTACTACTACAGAATGACTCAGTTGCAGAATCCCCCATCACAACCATTTGAGTTTATCAGCAACCAGAGTTTCATCTATCTGTATATGCCTTTGTGGAATTGGCACACCAGACCTAGTTATCAGATGGAGAACTATAATTTCTATGTTAAGGGCCCACATCAGGTTGCTCCTCCACAGGCAAAACTTTTATTGATGCAAGTGGGAGTTTTGTCTGATTGATGACTTCAGGATCTTGTCACACTTTTTCAGATGCAACTATCAGCTTGAAAGACTTTAATTAGTAGTTCTGGACAATTATATTTTAAGGCCAACAGGAATGTTTGACTATGTCTTTTACCCAAGAGTTATTTTTTAAGGACATCTTCAAATTCTGAGCTTGGCACCTGAAATCATCACAGAACAGGGCAGAATAAAAAGCTGCGATGTTTTAGCTTCCTAAGCCAGCCAGACGGCACTTGAGAGAGCAGTCCTTGGAAATGTAGTTAGGTTTTGTCTGCTTAAGTTTGTTCATTTTCTAAGACTTATGATTCTGAGATCAGCTGTATTGCTTCCCTTAGTGCTTGGAATTTAGTTAAATTAACAAGAAGATAAAAATCCAAGCGGTGGTTCTCATGAGAATAATATTTTATAGAGAAAAAAGGCTCTGTGAAAAATCCTATGATTCCACTTTTCAGTGCTGGTTGAGTATTTCCCTCCGCTTGTGTCCAGATGTCACAGCAAAGCAGAACTCCAGAGTCTTGGCTGCAGCAGATGTGCAAAGCAGAGATAATGTCCTGAACCGCTAGGAAGCAGATTTTCTGTTTGCATCTGAAAAAATGATGAACCTGAGATTCTTTTCACAATGCAGATTTGAGATAGCTTTAGTGAAATAAAGAGCAACTGGCCACCACAAAACCTGACCTCAATGTTTTCTGGGTAGAAAAATAACATGCCATATTTACTTGAATTCAAGACAAGGTTGTCCCCCCTCCAAGTAGCATGGGGGGAAAGCCCCTTATCTTACATTTTTCATATAAGAAAACCTCATTAAATACATTGTCTATCATTAAACTGCTGCCAGAAACAGCAAATGTTTAGTCATGGAAACCAACTATGAAGATGATTTAAATACAACCATTGTTGAGAGTGACTGACTGTAAAACACATGGAACCTACCACAGGAATAGGTTAGTGCAACCTATCTGAATAAGATGTGTTAGTGCCCATTGAGTACAGTCCTCCTCAGTGCCGATTTCTTTTCAAGTCATGATGAGACACTACACTGACTGTATTTCAACTTCCTCTTCATTCCCACAGCCAAGTTGTGCTTTTCTTTCTGATTTTTAGTGATTCCTGTTTCTTCAAAAGCCTTAAATATATGGCAAACATCACCAAGCTGACCAACCCTAACCCCAACCAGTTTATCTAGAATCCCTCTGTCACCCCTCTCTCAGCCTGTTGCATATGATTAGTTGGCCCCACCCTCCATGAGGTTAAGCTGGACCAGGTTTCCCTGCACTTCATCTACATATAAATTTTTGGAGGATCCCAGGACTCATGTCAAGAACGACTTCCAGTCGTGACTGAGGGGCTAATTAGCATGTGGATCTTTTGTGCACATGGGGGGTGTCACAGCGTCAACCCGTGAATAGTGGGGGATGCTTTGGTAAATATGCCACAGTGCCAATTTGTGAAGGATACGGATGCTACCGCTTTGGCAACGTGTAGGGGCTGCACGTGAACCCCCTTAGCATGGTGGTGCACCCCCAGTGGAAAGGTGCCACCTGTGGGCAGTCACCACTTGCCACCCCTACTGCCGACACTGACAGCAGTGTCTGTGGGCAGTCTGCAATTGCCGCTGGCTGCTGCCACCAGCGGTGTCTGTGGGTGGTTGCTGACCTGATGGCACTTGTCGCCCTGTACTGCTGAGAGTGCTGCGGCTGCCTGCGGGAGCTTCCCACTTGCCTCTGCCATGCTCCTGCCACCAACAGCACCGCTGCCGCCTGCAGGAGCTCACTGTGCCCCCCCAGGCTCCGGAGGCACGCGGCATTCATGTGCTACCTTTTCCCCAAGAAAATTCTGTTTCCTGCTGAATCTCTCATTTTTCACAACTTTTTGTGTATAAAAAATAAAAGAAATGATTCTGCTAGGAGGCAGTACTTTGCTTGGAGAAAAAATGTTTGTTGTCCTAGTTTCTGCTACCAACCAAAAGAAAGGCCTGCTGACTTGACTCTTATGGGGTCTGTATTGGGAACTCCTTCACCCAAACATTCCCACCTCAGGCCTCCATGTGTCTGTCCAGGTCCCAATACCAGCTGTGACCATGATGTTGGCTGGGTGCTGGGTTGCTAAGAATTGCCTAGGCGCAATCCCTAACTGAGCGCCCTAGGTTTCATGCAAGGAATCCTTGACGGTCTGTCTTTTTTGAAAATCAAAAAGTATGGGCAGCTTGGCTGCCTCTCACCCTGTCATTTGCCATCTGATGATCTCACTTTTCCATTCTGGCATCTTTGTTTTACCCTCCTGCTGGGGCTCCCAGCCTGTCAGTGGCAATTTCTGTGTCCAGCTCCTGCTTGGTGTCCCTGCTGATGAACCCACATGCCACTTATTAGGGCTGTGGAGCTGCCTGGGCCCTGGGATTCCCATTGGCCTGGTTTCCAGCTGGAAGAACTTCCCTCCTTGACCAGGACTTCCTCTGCCATGTGCCATGGTATTCAGCCTGGCAGCTCCTGCCTGGTCAGTCAGAAGCACAAGTCCGGTGCCATGGTGCTTGCCGCTACCACCATCTTTGCGGCTGCCAGGAAGAGTGTCTACTGCTGGGCTGCTAAAGGGAAAGGTGCGAGCAGGGGTTTATTTTCTCCCACCTCACTGACTTTACCACATCCTGGTAGGGGGGCTGGATTCAGTGATCTCACAAGGTCCCTTCCAGCCCCTAATGTCTATGAAATCTATATCCCTCCCCTTAAACCATGAGTATCTCTGCCTCTTTTACTTATCTTGAGGCAACTTGTTATGGATCAACATTTTTAAGTTTCCTTGGTTTTCTTTACAGGGATGTTTTCTGACTCATGTTGGTGGGAGAGGAAGCCCGCCACTACATTTTTCTTTCCTGGCCGGTATCCTATTTTGAAATGATATGGCTAGAGGACTAATGCTCATCTTGTAATCGCTGCATTATCAAATTTACTGTATTGTGACCACTAAATTCGATACCTGGAAAATTCTAACAAATTCATAATTTTTTCCATATATAGATTTTGATTATTAGAGAGTCATTTTATATTCAGGGTTCTCTTATATTTGAGTAAATTCAGTACTTAAAATTTCTTGAGAGAAGAGTTGGAAATGTATTATAAAAGAGAATATATTTTCTTGAGTGCAGTAACAGAGTTCTCTCATAAAGGTGAAAACATGTTTTGTCCCCACAAGCAAATTTTAACTTTAAGTGACACAGCCTGTTTTTGTTTCTCTACCCTCCTCCCTGAAGAAATTGTTGGCTATTAAAGCATAAAATAGCCTTTTGTCACACATTGTACTAAGACTTTAGGGCAACAAGGGCACAAGAACATGAGAATTTTAAGACCTGGCTCAAGCCTTATAGGGGGAGAGTGCTTAAATTTAGCAATCAGACAAGCTGCAAAAACTTCTGCTGCACTTTTGCTTATTATTGTTTGATATCATTGGTTGGGTTGCACAAAAGTGCTTTGATTTCTCTCCTGCTCTTCTTTTTATTCTAATTTAGCTTCTCTTGGCTGCAGCTGGAGCTTTGAGTGTTCATCTAGGTTCCAGCTGTGTCAAATGAAGCAGCAAATATTCCCAGGAAGTTTGAAAAGTGGGTCCTTAACCTCTGTATCATAGGCCCCCGACAGATGTTACACTTAAGATGTGATCAGTCTGTTAATCATGTCTTAAATAGTAACCCGGCCTCACATTCAGGCAATTAATGGCACCACAAAAAGGGAATCCAGCCACAAAAATATTATACAAAAAATGTGTATTATTTTTTGTGGTTGGTTTCCATTGTACCTTAAAGTCAATATGTAGCACAGTTTGGACTGCACCAAGGTCTCCATCTGGCCCTGGTGCAGTCCACATCATCCAACAATCAGCTGATTGTAAGTCACCTAGCTTTCAATTTGCTGATGCAGGGGAAGACCAGGAACATGATCCAGAACTCCCCCTGCATTGGCAAATAGGGTGCAATTAGGATCGGATCCCTACCTGCAAAATCACATGTCCTGCCATACTTGTGGCATGGTAGGAGGAGCAATTATTGGGCTCTGGCACCAGATTCCATCATGCTTTAAATGAACCTCTGTCCACGGCCTTAATTTTCCTGTGTTACACAAATACCTAAAAGTACTAATTCTATTTACTGAGTGCTATAGAGAAGCATGCTATAGAAAATAAAGATTGTACTCTTCGCATTTGATGCAGCAATATTCTTCTCTGGTTCTGAAATGCCATACAAGGAATTGTGTTTTAAGACACAGGGTCAAACCACCGTATCTCAGTCAATGGCCTTTTGGTTATTTATTCCTAAAGCTATAAAGAAACTGAGCATGCAGTGACATCAGTTTGCCATATATAAAATATATATGTTTTGGAAGGTTATGACACTGTTTTTGTTGATCATGTTTGGCAGTTGAACATAAATACTTGACTTTTGGCTGGTATGAATGTAAGGAGATCATAGGAAGGAGAAGGACAACTAGACTGCAGAAAGAAATAAGGAATCACTTTCAGGCTTTTTTGCACAGGAACTGCTGATGAGGAAGCAACAGATGGCAGGGACTGGAGGCAGACTTCATTACCAGCAGGACAATCTGCAAAGTATCGTTAATGCTTATATACAAATAAGAGGAGTATGGAGAACAAGGAGGATGAATTGGAAGTCATAATATGTAAAGTAAATTGTCTTAACTTTAAAGAAACTTGGTGGAATACCATATTTACTTAATTCCAAGATGAGGTTTCTCCCCCGCTTAACATGGAAGAAAAATCATAGAATCAAGTGGGTGGGGGAAGGTGGGGGGGAAGACAAGTGGCAAGCTGCCTGCCCTACCACAACCTCCCCCCCACATGCCGTATTGCCTACCTCTCCCACTGCTGTATTGCTTGCCTCTCCCAGAACCTCCACACCACCTACCTTCCTACCACTGCATTCCCTGCTGCACTGGTGGTGGGGATGGCTTTAAGATGATCCTCCAATAATTAATTTCTATATGTGGAAAATTATAACAATATATAATGTTTTTTGTATATTGAGTTTAATTATTGGGTGGGGGGTCATCTTAAATTCAGTCTTCTTGGTTTCAGGTAAATACTGTAACTTTCCTGATTGGCACTGAGAGAGATATACACATAACACTGGAAGCATAGCTTCAGGGGAAAAAATGGTATTTCGTGATGCATCAAGAGTATATACACTTTTTCTGAGGTTCAGGAGGAAGAAAGCAGCAGATCTGTGGGGTTCACATGGCTGAAGCTAAAGGAGGAAACACTTTGGAGGACAGAAGTAAAATTTAAAAAGACCTTGATAAGTTAGAGGATGGATCCATAGATGACAAAATGAAATTCAACAAAAACAAATGGAAGGTGCTACACCTAAGGATGAAAAACAAATTCAGAATGGGGGAAAATTGGCTGTGAAATAGCACTGCTGAGGAGGATCTGGGGGTCATGGTGGAACATAATTTCAACATGAGTCAGCAACAGGATGCTGTGACAAAATAAAATTGCAATTTTGGGCTGTGTTAACAGGAGCATTTTATGCAAGGAATGAGAAGTGATAACACTCGTTCCACTTGGGGCTGTATGGCCTCATTGGAATATTATGTCCTTTTCTAGGCACTGTATTTTAAGAAGTATGAGGGAAAACTGGAGAAGATCTAGAGATGAGTAACCAAGATAAAGGGACTGGAAAAAAAGCTATGTGAGCAGAAGTTGAGAGAACTAGTTATGTTTATTCTGGATGAAGAAGAAACTAATGAGGGACGTGATAGCAGTTTTCAGATATTTGAACGGCTACCATAAAGAAGAGGGAGAACACCACCTTGTCTTGCCATAGGGGACATGGCACAAAGCAAGAGGTTTAAACTGCAGGAAAGGAAATTAAGGTTGCAAATCAGGAAGACATTTCCTAAGAACAGCGGGATACTGGAACAACTTGTAGAATCTCCTTCATTGAAAGCTTTGGAGGCTGGGTAGGTATGTGTCTGGAAAGACTTAGGAATAGTGCATCATGCAGCCTGGCAGGGGGTTGGATTGGTTGACCCTTGAGCTCTTTTCTAACGCTTTGTTCCCAATAATGTTTATACTTCACAGTAGTTGGTCTAGTTTAATGGATTTTTTGCTAATTAGATTTAAAACAAGATTGTGGGTTTGTATCCATGTTCCATGTTTGTATCCATGGTTCCATAAGGAGTGGGGGAAGAAGGCAAGGGCTAGAAGCATTGTGGGGGGTATGATATTTCTGATGAGGCATTTCTGGGTAAAACATCTAGGGTTTACTTAACAATTCTGCTCATTTAAGCATGAGTTAGATTAGAATCCTCATCATCCTCCCATAGTTACTTTTGTTGAGCTAGCAGGGGAAAACAGTCTGGTTTTAAATTAAAATAATCGGATCTGACTGATTACACTCAGCAAATCATTAAAAAAAATAGATTGCACCCTAAAAGTATATACAAATCTCAAAATGCTATGAAGTCTTTACCTCATCTAAGTGTAAAAGGCACACAGAAGAAAAAAAGATGTACTTGGAAAAGAATAGAGCTGCTGCTTGTACTGTTTATAAAGGATGGACTCAGGAGGTAGACTCAGCAGGGAGCTCAGTGAAGGTGAATTTACCGTGCTTCACTACTTGTTGGCAAATGGGGGGAGGCTGCAGCCTGCGCTGAGTTGCATGTAGCCACAGTTAGATTGCAACTGGTACCAAAACTAGATCATTTAAAGTTGGCTTGAGTATGTCTACAATTCTCAGCAGTCATAAATTTCATAGGCACTACAGCTGGAAGGGACCTTGGAAAATCTTTGAGTCCAGCCCCAGGGGCAGGAAGTCAGCAGGGGTCATAGGATCCCAGCAAGGTAAACATTCAAATGTCTCTTGAAGGTGTTCAATGTAGGTGCTTGAACCACCTCTGGCGGCAGTCTGTTCCAGACCTTGGGGGCTCGGACAGTAAAGAAGTTCTTCCTTATGTCCAGCCTGAAACAGTCACGGAGGAGTTTGTGACCGCTAGACCTTGTCATCCCTCGGGGCGCTCTGGTGAACAAACGTTCCCCCAGATCCTGGTGAGCACGCCTGATGAACTTATAGGTGGCCACCAGATCACCCCTGAGCCTGCGCTTTTCCAGGCTGAAGAGTCCCATGGCTCTCAGCCTCTCGTTGTAAGGTCTGTTTTCCTGACCTCTGATCACACGTGTGGCTCTCAGGCATGCATGTGCTGAGTCATGGCACCAACATCCATTACTGTTTCATACCTACTTTTTGGGGGATGAGGAGAGGAGGTGTGGCAAACTTGGGAGGGGGAAAAGCCACACACAAGACTGGGAGGGTAATTAAGGCAATCAGCTGTGAGAGCTGGGAAGGCAATGAATGGGACGTTGCCATGGCAAATGCAGCTGATCTACGTGGGAGAATTAAAGGAGGGGCAAGAGGAGCAGCCAGGTCTCCGCAAGGAGGAACACCTGGATGGTGACCCACGGGAGCAGGGGTGATGGCACGTGGCCGAAAAAGAGGACTTGGAGAAGATGGACTTACCTGCAGACAGGAAGAAATGATTGCAGTGGCATCCAAACCGGTGAGTCGAAATCCAGTGGGCATGGGATCCTGCCAAGGAAAGAGACGGAGCTGCGTGGAAACGTGAGTTTTGGGATGGTGTCCTGGCATACCCCTGTACTGAAGGATAAGTGCAGGGATGAGCAAGGAAATGATTTGCTTGGGACCCGTACGGAGAAGGATGGGGTGAGCAGATGGGGAGATCTCAGCCGAGAGACTGAGCAAAGCAATGCGGAGGATGTAGCTCCCTCCGAGGAGACATAATAAAAATAAAGTGTAACATCTGGTGTGGAAAGGACAGGGTATGGGGATGGTGGAGCCCTATGAAGGGAAGTCAGTCTTCTAGCCACAGATCTAATATCAGCCTTATCTTGTAGGACTGCTTTCATCTATGGTCCCTTCCCTTTTTCCATCTTAAGTCATGGTGGGCGAGAAACGAAAAGAGACTACCTGTACTCATGAGAGCGAGAGATTGCAGTTTTTACCTTGCGGGCGTGACTCATCTTCCCCAGAGATCAACTGGATCAGAGGGGCATGAGCTTTCACAGGCAACAGCCTACTTTGTCAGATGAAATAACCTGTTGCTTTTGAAAGCTCACTGCTATTTGAACCAGTTGGTCTCATAGGTGCCACCCTGCCCTACTGTCTGCCTTAGTTCACACTACTAGGGCTAACCACCTCTGTGTTTACTACCTATGTAAAGCATGCTACTTGCCTCAGTTCTTAGTAGCAGGTGTCCACATCAGAATTATTATCGGGTGATGTTCCATGTTGTCAAACTCTGGAGAGATCAAGAATTGATTTGCTATGAAGACTCTTCTTCCCATCCCTGGGGAATCTCTCTCCCTGTACTAAGGCTTTCTGAGGTTATGCAGACTTTCTGCATGGCTTCCATCCCTTCTGCACTTGATCTGTTCACTTGGCTTAAAGATTCTTAAAATAATGGTCAGGATGGGTGTAAACCCAAGTGTTTTACAGTATGTTAGTTCGCAACAAAGAGTCTGTGCAGTAACACTTGAAGTTCTTCGTTGTTAGGTGGAATTAAATTCCCAGGATGTCAGAGTTCATGTCCAGAAGAGCTGAAGACATTGGAGATAGGCATTTATAGCATTATTTTCAGAGATTTTTCTACATGAAAAGCACACAAAGGAATGCCTTCCTTTTTAAACTGACCTCTTTTTGGCTTCCTTCATTCTTTAATGACTAAGGACAAGTTCCACCAGAAATTCCCACAATCCTCCCTTTCACCCCTAGCCACATAAAAAACACTTGCTATTTCTGTCTTAGCAGTATTGGTAGAAGTCTTCCAGGGAAGAGGAAGGATCATTTCCGACTAGAAGAATGGTTGATAAACAGCAGTAATAAGAGGGGAGGATCAACAGCCAGAGATCTGAGATCATAAGACTCCTTTTACCTATCTCAGGACCATCCACCAGCTGGACACATAACACTTACAGTATGGCAAAGCATGGAGTTCTTGTTACCAGATCACTTCAGCTGAAACATCCCTAAAGTATTCAATTAACAAGGTTAATTTAGGATCTCAGAGGTTTCCTATAGGTCTTTGAACCATTTGTCCCTGTTTGGCTTGGCATTGTTGGATTTTCAAGCATCCATTTATCTCCTTAAAAGCATGATGCCGGAAAGAGAAAGCAAATAACTAGATTCTCATTTCTTACTTGCACTGCTCAGTACCTCGTTGACTGTATTGATTTCAGTGGAATTCATTGAGCTAAACTATTCAGTTGAGTAAAGCTGTTTGAAATTAGCTCCATTGTATTTTTTAAAATTTAAGATAAATAGAAAAGGAAGATACCAGTGGCATGTTTTGGGGAAACCCCTTATCTTCCCCAAAAATGGCAGAGAGACTTCAAGAAATGAAAAATAAAATGTGGCTTTTGAAGCTGTATTTTGCTTTTTAAACATTATAGATATGCCTAGGTATGATTTGTACCAGAAGTTCAGCGGACTTTTAAGCAAAGTTTGTTTTAGTTGACGACTTCTGCTCATGCATAGACCTATTTACCAAGACCAATTCAAAGGCATATCTCAGACTGACAGGTTTTTTTAATGCATCTCACCTGCCTTTGCTTGTAAAGCATGTTGTTTAATAGCGTTGTGAGTATACATGAGAAATCATTAAATCTGGAGAATGACCTCTGTGACAAGGTAAGTTTCTATAATTAGTGAATTCAGTGGTAAATCATAATAAACACTTTTAGGATAGTTGCCTTGGGCTCTTTATTTGATCTTTAAAATCTAAACAATCAATCTTGCATTCACAACTCCCAACCTTAGGCTAAGCAGTAGACTCCACTCCACTCCTCAAAAAACCCCAAAAACAACAACAAAAAAACCTGTTTGGGAGAAGCTTAATTTGAAGTACATAAAAAAAAGAATGGGGGAAAAAAAGGTTGGTATTTGAGATATGTGGTATTCCTGAATCCAGATTCTGTTGCTGCACATATGAGAAAAGAGTGTTTCTTCCTTCTGGTTAACACTTGGGGAATGTGTGCTGCTCCTTGGGCGTGTCTACATAAGACGCTATTGCACAGTGGTTCTGTGCATTTATTTAGTATTTATATAATCAAATGCTACATACATGCACATTAACTGGAGTTACTGCACAGTAGTGCTGGCGAATGCCTTTTTAGTGACACTACTGCATAGTAGCCTAATAATACTGTGCAGTAGCATATTAGCACTGTTTGTGCTGTGACGTGCTACTGCACAGTATTATTTGGCTAGTGTGCAGTTAGCATTTCATGTACACACGCCACTTTTGTGGTGTTTTCCTTCTTTCCTCTCCAGCTAAAGTGCCTCTTTGATACAAAAGCAAACCTCAAAAAAGACCCTTTCAAGGTATTTCAGGTATCTTCATTACTCTGTAATAAATTGATAAATAATATAAATCATCACTTCACCCAGGGTAAAATGGTCAAAAATCCTGTTGAAACTGCAAAGGTTTCTTGATACCATAGGCCAAGGGTTGTCAGCCAGGGGTAAGCATACCCCTGGGGGTATTTGGGAAACCCCTAGGGGGTACACAGCAGTGTGGAGAAGCAGGGGGGCACTTCTGGTTTTGCTGCCATCACTTCTGGTTTTGACCCCTTCCCCCCAACCACACTTGTCGATCAGCCACTGGGGGACCTGTCCCCTGCTGATAGACTGGCTGGGGGACTCCCTGCTTCTCGACCAGCTGCTGGGGGTACACCAACCAAAAAAGGTTGAAAACCCCTTCCATAGGCATACAAAATTGTTACTATACACTGTGTCTTTGGCATTTTTTATTTATAACTTAATGGCTGGACCAGCTGGATAGGCTCGGCAGTGCTACTCTGGCTAGCACTATGGATGAAAGGGACTTGGGGGTCATGATTGACCACAAGATGAACATAAGCCTTCAATGTGATGTTGTGGCTAGTAAAGCAAGCAAAACGCTGGCTTCCATCCATAGATGCTTCTCAAGCAAATCCTGGGATGTCATTCTCCCATTGTACTCGTCCTTGGTGAGGCCGCAGCTGGAGTACTGCATCCAGTTTTGGGCTCCACAATTCAAGAAGGATGTGGAGAAGCTTGAGAGAGTCCAGAGGAGAGCCGCGTGCATGATCAGAGGTCAGGAAAACAGACCTTATGATGAGAAGTTGAGAGCTATGGGACTCTTCAGCCTGGAAAAGCACAGGCTCAGGGGATCTGGTGGCTGCCTATAAATTTATCAGGGGTGCTCATCATGATCTGGGGGAACGTCTGTTCACCAGAACGCCCCAAGGGATGACAAGGTCAAACAGTCACAAACTCCTCCATGACCGTTTCAGGCTGGGCATAAGGAAGAACTTCTTTACTGTCCGAGCCCCTAAGGTCTGGAATAGACTGCCGCCAAAGGTGGTTTAAGCACCTACTTTGAACGCCTTCAAGAGAAATTTGGATGTTTATCTTGCTGGGATCCTATGACCCCAGCTGACTTCCTGCCCCTGGGGCAGGGGGCTGGACCCGATGATCTTCCGAGGTCCCTTCCAGCCCTCATGTCTATGAAATCTATGAAGCTTCTTGCATCCAGAAGAAAAAGGGTGAGTGGATCCAGGTTATAATTAGAGGGCTTACCCTACATTCTTTGTGCACCCAACACTCCCACCAATGTTAGGGGAAATTTAATGTGCAGACTTTACAGGGTTATTGCCTATTGCTGTAAAATGCATAAATGACAGAGTCAAAACTATGCTCTTTGAAAGATACCTAGATATTTTCTAAAAGTTGCTTAGTCAGTGAAAATATCTGATAGATGGGTGCAATACAAGTTGGGTTGGGGAATCGAGAGGTATGGGTGACTTGAGTGTGATGTAAACACAATCTCATGCCTGGGACATTGCAGAAGTATTGGAATCTTGGGATAGTTGTAGGCATATTTAAGTACATACTAGTCTTGGTCAAGTGAAAGAATGATTTAGTCAAGGAGCATCATTGATTTTAATTTATCAATGTGTATCATTTTGATAGACATTTTTATACCTTTAGTCTCTTAATTAAGAATGCTTTTTAGCAAAGGTATTAGTGTTTTTGACAATAATTAATGAATGCTTCTGGCACTCCAAATCTTCTGAATTGCATAAGCTCATTATTCAATAGTCTGATGACATTTTTGAAACTGAAATAATTCAAACCATTCTCACCAGCAATGCTTCTCCTTTGTCAGTTGCTGGCAAAATCATTTGTTTCTATTTGCTCTACTAGAAGCTGTGATATATATGTTCTCCTTTCATGAAAACTTTCCCTTGCCAGAAAGAGAAAACAGATTTGACAATAGTGGTGAATTGTCAGTGGTACATCAAAACCAGTTCTGGTTGAGCGTAGTCACAGAGATAGACCCCCCCATTCCCAACTCCCCCCTTTCACAAATGAGATATATAACAGCTGAGCTTTCCTAGGCTGTCAAACCTAGTGTTGATACCTAGCTGCAGAAGAGTTATTTAGAAATCTTAGGCCTAAAGTCACTTGATTTGAATTCTAGGACAGGGACAGCAACCTATAACCCACAAGCTGGATCTGACCAGCAGAACCATTGGATCCAGCCTGTGAACATGGGGTTTTGGCAGCAGGGGGCTTCAGCTGCAGGCAGTCCCTGTGCTGCCAGGGAGAAAAGTGATGGTGGTGGCTGGGTCCTAGGGCATGCTACCTGCCTCTGACTCATGGTGGGTTATTCTTGTTTGCAGCTAGAAAAGGTTGCCTTCCCCTGTTCTAGGAGATTTTGCTAGAGAATGAATTAAATGCAACCGCCAGTTATTGGTGAGGTTACAGTAGTGGACTTATTATTGATCAGTTGTTACAGCTATAGTTTTCTAGAGACCCTATTCTTGAAATCCAAGCTCAGTGCACTTATCCATCTTTCAGAAAGGCCCTCAATCTAGTTACTAAAGTCTGACTTGTCAGAGATTTTGTAGGGCAGGATAAGCGAGGGTAAAACTGAAGGCGGTTCTGGTCAGAGAGTAGATATCATGTTGACAGACTGTGCTCTTCAGACTATGTAAAATCAATTTTTTCCCCTTTAGGGTCAGCCTAAGCCAGCCTATCAAATCTATTTTCTTTACACATCACTAACACTAATAGTATGGTTCCTGAACCTCAGTGTATTCCCTTCATTTGCCCATCAGACACTCTGAGGAATTCAGAGCATATCTTCTTCCTGTGGGATAAACCTCTAGGCTAAGAATGTACTTAATTAGTAGGCTGCAGATGACAAGAGAAGGCTAAGGGAACATGCGCTACTATAAAGGAACCTGTTGAACTAGTTTCCTTCCCTCCAGAGAAACATTTTTTTTCTTTCTTAAAATCAAATGCAGTATGCAAGAAAATCGCTAGAATTACACTGGTGAAAACTGTCTGTACTCCACAGGTTCTGTAACAGTGCACCTACCAGACACTGCTGGAGCAATCAGACCAGAGGGGGAAATGCCATGGAAAGGGAGGAAGCAGGGACCCAGCACCCCGTGCAGACACTCTCTACAGCTGCTGGCTGGAGCTAGAGCTGGAGCTGGGCAGGAGTGTTTCTGGGACTGCCCCCACCCCTCGGTCAGCCAGGGACAGCAGTGGTAGCGGGCTAGTCTGTTCTTCCTTACCTGATCTCTATTTAGATCCCTGGTGTCCCACCCCAGCCTGGGGCTCCAACCCTGTCTCAGCCATCACAGGGAACCCAGGCATCTGGGGTTGTGAGGGAATGCTGCTGCTGGCATGCAATCTTCGTGCTGTACCATTGCAACTCCCCACCCTGGATTTACCCTGACTCTAGCCATGTCCCATTTAGCAGGGGCTGTCTGGGAATAGTGGTGGGCAATTAGAGGCAAATGCATTAGTGACATTTGTGCATCACTGGTTCATCTGGCTTTGTGGTCTCTGTGATTGGAGTGGAAGGTTACAGACCACAGCAAATGCAAGAACTGAAAGACTACCAAGCACCCAATACAGCAATAACATTAATTCCTCCCTTCAATTGCATGGAGCGTCATAGATGATCACTTTATCTAATCTGAGACTATAAGTTTCCCTTCCATAAATCTAAAACTTGTGCCAGCAACTCAGTCCACTTTGAGCTCCTGCACTATTTAAAAAGCACTGAAATAGGAGCTGTTTATAAACTCCAGAATACATAAGGAAGATTGCCTCTTTGCATGCAGTAAAGCAAGCCTGTCATGGTTTAACAACATTTCTAGGCCAGTAAAGCAAGAACATGAGTGACATTTAAAGATGAGCAGATGTGAAGTACTCCACTGAAATTCAATGCACACTGCATTGCTTTAGCTGTGCGGCTGGGGCTGGAGAACTTCTGGACAGAGGAGAAAACAAGAGAAACAAGTAGTAGCTGGAAGGTCTCAAAGGAACAAGGAATAGGTAATTATTGATTCCAGACCAAGTGATTTGTCTTTAACAACAGGAACATCTTGTGCTGCTTGAAAATTTAGCCTTTCCAGTTCTAGCAAGCCAGTGCTACATTCACTGCTAGTTTGGTAAAATTGAAGTGTGGGTCACGACCGATTCGTTGCTTAGCACGTGCTACATCAAGAGTTTGTTGCTGAGGAGAAGAGAAGTAACAGATGACTCTTGGATGAAGATCTTTATATTTGCTCTTCAGTAGAACCATATAAGGCCTATGATTTCAATGACCTCCTGTTTCAGTGCTGAGAAGCAGGTCTCACTTAGCAACTCCTATTTGTGTTTGTTTAGATTTATGGAGGGGGAAAATGGAAAAAGTGTTCCTTGTAGGCCCCTGGGTTAGGGTCAGACATTACACATAAACTGGTTTAATTGATCAGAAACTGATTTAAACCTGTAACAGAACAGATGTTCAATACACATAAACCAGTTTGAAAATGGCTGAAACTGGTTTGAGAGAGAACTTGTTGAATGTAGTATCAAACTGATTTGACCCAAATCAGTTAAGTCTATGCAGTATCTGTCACAGACGCATTGGCGACTGGTGCCACCTTTGTCATGCCCCCCCTCCTCTTCCTCTCCCCCGTGACCAGTCCTGCTGATCTGGGGTGTGGGAGGGTCCCCCCAATGACCGATTGGCTGGGGGCTGGTCCCCAGAAGTGGCTCTGGTCACTTCTGGGAGTGCAATGGTGCTCCGCTCCCCAGCCAGCACTTGCAGGGGGCATCGTTGCTCCCACCTTCCCTTCCCTGCACATCACCTAAGCGGCGAGTGTGACCGGTCAGGGGATGCATGTGCATCCCCATGTACCTCCTATGCATCAGCACTGCCCAGACCCCTTGCTGGTTTAAGTTAAATCAGAATCCCCCAGCATGCTCTTTGGGCTGAGTGGGGCTCTCTGTTCCACAGCAGAGCTGGCCCCTCCCCTCCGCTCCCTGGCTGCAGCTCGGCACAGACTGCAGGCATCCCTGCTCCCCACCCTCCTCTCCCCATCCCCTCTGCCTTACAGACACCTCTCAGCATTAGCTAGGAGACCACATGCTGATGCTGGCTATGGTCTGTACTGTGGCAGATGGGACTAAGGAAGAATCAAAAGGGAGCTGGCAATGTCCCTCTGTTGTTTTCTTAATGAGGTGATAAACACTGAGTTAGGGATGATAAATACTGTTATCAGTTCCCTGCTGGGCTGGTCAGAAGTGGGGAACCCCTTCCTAATTGGAGCATCCTGCTGGGGCCTGGCCATGCGTCAGGTGTCCCTGACTTATTGGCTAAGTACAGACAGTTAAAAAGCCTGTGGCTGAATTGATTTAATCTTTGCAGCTTAGTCTAAACTGCATAGATTGAACCTATAAGCAAGTGAACAGACATTTGCTTTTGATTCTGGAAATGCAGTCACATGCCTTCAGTAGCCTAAGCCAGAAGCTGGTGAGCACTAGAGCATGCCTCCTTGTTCAGCAAGAGCTGACAGCTTGGGCAAGGCTAGCCCACCCACCCTGTGTGTGTTGTGGGGGGAGGTTGTGCAAAATATCCTGGGATGCTGGGGGACTGAGTTAACTTAAATCTGGAGGGGTTCTGGGATAAAAGTTCAATAAACTGATTTATCGTAATACAGTTAAGTCTGATACTATGTCCATCCTGGTTTATCTTAAACTAGTTTCAGCCATTTTGAAAGCAGTTTATGTGCACTGAGCTTGTGTTGTGTTACAGAATTGAACTGGTTTCTAATCACTTATACCAGTTTGTGTAACTTTTGTCCTTGGCCATTAGGAAATGCAAACTTTGGCAAAGGGTCATAGGAAAGTAGGGCAGGAAAGGACCTCAAGAGGTCATCTAGACCAGAGCCCTGGTCAAGGTAAATTCATCCCTGAATAAACTATCCCAGTTAATAGACTGTCATATAATGGCAAATCTGACAGCACATCGTCCTTGTACAGGCTACAGATTAACTTACAGCAATCCACCAAAGAACATACCCAGGAGCTGTGCATTTTGAGGGAGAAGGCATGGTAGGGCCTATATTAGGAAAGAATTTTAGACATGCTTTCCATGATCAATTCTTTGCATGATCAAGACCTTGACATATGAGGAGAGGATACAAGTAGTCTTCTCCTCTTTTGTGTCCCTGCCTCAGGGTGGGCAGCACCTTGTTGAGGAATGTACAAGAATTGCTGGAGGTAGGCAGCCAAAATAGGCAGTGAGAAGATATGTCCCCTTAGTGACTGGGGATTAGTGGGGCATGCAACAGCCACTGTTAGGGTGATGGAGCTGCTCCTGAAGAATGCATTTCCTAACAACTTCTTCTGAGTTTTCTGGGTAAATCATTCCAAGTGCTTTGGATGGTTTACCGTTCCACTGAAGGCAGCCTCTTCCATAGGCGACATGTGCCTCTTGAGGCTGGAGGGGGCATAGCGACTGCCCGCAGGTGGTGGTGGTGGTGTCAGCAGCATGGCAGTGGCGAGTGGGGACTGCCCACAGGTGACCATGCTGACTTCAGTGAGGGTGGTCTGAGCGGGTACATCCTGCCCCCCCTACCCATTGCCTAAGCTGAGAGCACTAGCTCTCTGGAGGGGGGGCACCAGCACGCTCTGGGGGTGCACAAGAACACCTGTGTACCCTCCATGTGCCACCTATAGCCTCTTCTGAACCACTGTCTCAGTGGAAAGAAGTATCTAGCTTTTAGAGATTTAGTGGTCTTTGTAGAAATGAAAACTGAGCTTCCAGAGAGTGAGTGGAGATATAGTGCTGGATTCTGTTTAGGATTTAGAGAGAAATTAGTACAAACCATGTTGGTATCTAAGGAGTAGGAAGATAACAATGACAAGAATTATGTGCTCATTAGAATGGGCAATGTTGTCAACCTTGCATACCATAATGAGATCATCAGTCCCAATTTCCAGATAATATAGAACACTCATTTCTATCTCTGATTGCTTTTAAGTGGGATGATTGACCTGTCCCTGCAGCCTCAGGCAACCAGTGCTTTTTGGCAGTAGTCAATGACCAAACATAGCAAATACCTGCCTATAATGGTTTTTATACATATTTTACTGTCCATGGCCTAAGGGTGTTTTCTTACTTGAGGATTTTAGCATTTTGGAGAGGTTCAAAAGTTTCTCTTTGTGTGATACAAGTTTTTAAAATATTTATTACTTATTGGTGGTCTAAACACACTGAAACCATTGGGAAAAATGTTGGAAGAAGCTGGGAACACTTAAACTGAAAGTTTAAGGAGACTGAAACGTTCCTCACCCAGTAGAGAAGTTTCAATCCAGCATAATTCTAGTCTGGCTTTGTTTTGGGAGGTAGGGATCTGGCATAGGTATCCATAATAATAGGGTGGTACACAACCTGGCAAATGAGGAAAGAGCCATTGATAGGAAACCACCTCTCAGCACTCTAAACGTAATGCTGAGCATCAACACTCAATCACTCATCCTCTGGAGTTGCAAGGACTCTGTACTTCAGGGTTCAGCCCAAAGTAATTGAAAATTCATTGTCGCTGTTACTTTTGTCAGCATTCAGATCACATTTCACATAATCTCAGCAAGAGTTTTTATGTTGTTGAGTTACATGAGAGTGCCTGTTGTTTTTGTGATATACAGGTAGTAGAAATTCTTATGGGTTTTAACATACCGTTTGATACCCATAATATGAGTCCAATCCAACACCCAGTAATTTCAGTGGGGGTTGGATAAGGGCATGTATATTTAACATCCCATGATAAGTTGGTACATTCATAGTTGCTAAGAGGGAATTTAATACCTAAGCCTTTGAATTGCTTGTGAACTAAAATTCATTCCCCTCTGTGCACCAGTATTTAAGTTGTCTAGAGGGAGCAGTTTACTAGTTCTTTGGTAATAGACATGAACATTTTGTGCTAGTAAAGCATCCAGTCTGATAGCAGGCTGCCAAATTAGTTGAACAAGAAGGTTAATTGGCAGGTAGAGAAGAATACCAAGTATTTGCTCTCTGCAGAGGGTTCAGCCCCAAATATCTTGGAAATTGTATAAGAGCCAAAATGTTTGTTGAAAATGTGTATTGAAATGGGCCCAGAAGCAGATTAGTCAGGTAGTTCTGGGGTGAAAAAGAGACAAAGAATAGTTTTCTGTAGTGCTTTTGGTCTCTTTGCATCACTATTCATTATCAAACTTAGCTCTTTAGTAGATTGCTAATTAAAATGGTCTGTACAGATAGACAAAAGTATTGTACCATTTTCTGTGCTGAGATAGTCATATATCCTGAAGAAGTCATGAAGTCAGCCAGACAGCCACTTTCTCTTCCTCTAGGGACAGCTGGTTGATGGAGTGCCACACTTCATTTGGCTACCTGTCTGTTATGATGAATCCTTCCCTTATTTTGTCTTGATTTTGAAAATTGTTTTTAACATCCATTTCCAAGGCCAGAGTGCAGCCTGGCAGTTTCCTCTTGACATGGTTGAGAGCTTTTAGTTAGTCAATGCCATGATCCAATTCTGGACTGAAAGCGTTATAGCACTTAGTGTGAAGAATAAAGACAACAAGAAGAAATAGTTGCCAGCAGGAACATCTGTTGTTGCAGCTTTCATAATTGTAAATGCTATCCCAATTTTTCAAATCTACTGAACTGCACATTCTATTTGAATGAAGGATACCTGAACTGGGGTACCTTACAAATACTGCCATACTCAGGCTTAGACACATAGCCAGATTCTTAGTTGGTGTAAACCAGCATGACTTCAGACTTGCACCAGTCAAGGGCTCTGGCCTACCGGATGATAGGAAAGCAGGACTGGGAAGGACCTGATAAAGTCATCTAGTCCAGCCCCTTGCTCAGGGCAGGATCATCCTTGACTAAACCATTCCAGTCAAGTGTGTGCATGTTTAACCAGGCAAAAAAATTGCCTCTACCCCCTGGGGTAGAGGCAATATCTTTTATTAGACCAACTAGATAGTTGCAAAAAAATTTTTTTTAACCTGCTCTTGGAAATTTCCGTTGTGGAATTTTTTTATATTCCCCATTATGCTTTCAACAGTTAACAAAACAAAAAGATTGAGGGAGGGGGACTTTTTATCCTGTAATTTAATTGTGCAGTCAGACCTCCCTGTGTCAGTGTGACTGTGACTACTAGTATGCAGTTTATCTTGTCCCAGTGAAATAAGTTACCGATCCCAGATCACTGTGGTGAGCCTGTTAATCTGCCTTACCTGCTGTTAAACAGCTCTTACAGTCAATTGTTCTACCAACCGATTTGCTGTGCTTGCCTATTGCTAAGAAATTACAATACAAGTTTATGGGGTTTTTGGTTGTAGCTGTGTTGGTCTAAGGACATGGGCAGGCAAGCTTCTTTGGGTAGATGTGATATCTTGTATTAGACCAACTGAGTAGTTGGCAAAAAGTTCTTTGCAAGCTTTCAGGCACAAGATAATTCCCTCACTGTATTGCCTCTACAGAACAGGATCCTGGGAGAACTATGGATATGTCACTTTTGCTTAAGCAAGTTAGGAAGTATGGGTTGCATTTTGTACCATGTGCAATTTAGTTTTCAAGTCACATTAACAAGAAAGTCCCTTGAGTATCAAAGTTTACATCACTGGACAAGCTGGAGAGCAAGTGCAAAGCTGTAGGAAATTATGAGCTTACTCAGATTTCTTCCCAGTGACTGTTCAATTCCAAAATCCAGTTAAAAAGTGGGGTGAAAAACAAGCCACATGTATGGGACATTTGTCTGCTATGCCATCTGGCTAGTACTTGACCTAAGTTGTCTTTTGCATTTATTATTTTACTTCAGAGTGTCTTGATTGCTTAGCTTTGAGGTAAAAATGATTCTCTTACCTGAAAAAGTAGACTCTTTGTGAACCCTGTTTAGTCTAGGTGTGTTCCTCAGGAACATTCAGGGGCTGTTCCACCAGTTTTTTTAGTTAGAATTTTAAAACTGAAGGCTAGACAGAGGTACTGTTGGTCTGCAGTAAGTACAGTCTGTTAGTCCAGTTTACATTTTAAAACAATTCAGAGATCTGAATTTTGATTAACTTAAAATATTCTAATCAGCCTTTAGTTCTGCCTGTTCTCCGTAGAACTAACTTTCTTTGACATAATTCTCAAATCTAATACATGAAAATTCTGTTAGTCTGGTTTTACTAAAAGTAGGGGATACAATTCCAGATATTTACTTCCAGATGTCAGCTTGGGGTTCACTCATTACTCTCTGTTTTGATCTAGGAAAACATTGCATTACTTAAGCTTCTGTGGCACAGATGGAGCCTCTTTCCCATCAAAGTAGAACTCATAAAAAATGATTGCTATAAAGGGCTGATTTAATGTTAGAAATTTTATAGTGTTTAAAAAAAAAAAAGCATTAGTTTCAGCATCAGTTTGAGTTATGCATTTTTGCTAGAGGAGGAATTCTGATGTGAAGACGCCTACATTGTGCTATTAAAACTTGATGCCAGTTAATAGAAACAGCGTGAATTAAAACCCCCTGTGAAACAGAAAATTGGGTTTAAAAAAGTTTCAGCAGGGGGAAAAATTGCATGGTTGTGCTTAGAGAAATTATACCTTCAGAGAGTTCATCGCATTGAAATTGCTGGAAATTGCTGGAAATTGATTGGGTTTTTTTGTGTGCAAGGAATGAACAGGCAAGCTAAAATTTGGCACATGACAGGTTGATTAATAAATTTAACATTGTGACAAAAAAGTAGGTAGGCCCTTGTGGAAGATATACTGTGACTCTAAAAACATTTTTTTCCCATTCCAGGGTTCTGTAGCATATCTGTTACCAGAATGACTAAGATGTAGTCATATTCTCCTCAGCTATTCATATCTAGGACAATAATTTTCACTGTTTTCCATTGGCACGTTAGTGTGGTTAAAGAGAATTCATTTGACAGTGGCTTTATTAAAACAGGCGAATCTCATCTTGCATTAAGATAAGTTCATCTTTCCTGACAAAGAGGAAATTTTTGAAATTATCACATTGGTTATAAACATCTTTCCACCAAACTACACCCTCTACATTTGTGATACGAAATGAGCATTAGGTAAATTTGGAGTACCTCTGCATAAAATTGTTCCATATTATGTGTCTAAACCTGGAAGAAGAATGTAGGGGAAAGTAAGTACACAACTGTTTTACAGGCCTGCACTGAAGATGCTGTTTGAAAGTTATGCTAGGCTGGCAATAATGCACTGTTGAAGCACCCATTATTCTGCTGGCACTTGCTGCAAGGGTATCTCTTTATTTTGTCTACCAAACAGTGCTGCTAGAAGCCCAAAGATCACACTAGGTACTTCTGCCCAGCCCCAACAGACGCACACAAAATCACTTTCTTTTCCAAGAGTAGATGTGAAGGAGATAGAGCCAAACTCCATCTTCAGTGATAAGAAGTGAAAATCTCAATTTACCACCTAGCTGACTGGTGAGGGATCTTCTCCTAAGCATCCAGTCAAAACAGCCAGAGACGACCCCACCTGGCTGTTCTGCTGCTGCTTTAAGGTACAGCTGCCGGGTAGGGGGGCCATCTGTCACAGACTCTAGGCAGTGCCCCTGTGCCTTCAGTGAATGGAAAAGATGTGAGAGGCATAGAAACATAAGGTGAAAGAGTACTGAACTTCCTGCTTTACTTAAAGGAACAAGAAGAAATTCACTGGTGACAATATATCCCTTTGTGAATGATTGATGCAAGAAATTATTGAGGCAAACCCCCAAGATTTAAAAAATATTGTAGAACTGGAAGTTCAGCAGTGCTCCATTGCTTTCATCCCTATGAAATTCTAGAATCCTTTCCCTTTTAAGACATATAAGGATATAACATTTTTTTGAGGGACAATTTTACTTATATTGGTGTTTTTAAAGTAGCCAGACTCATATTGTGTTATATTTTATAAGAAGTTAAGCACATAAAAATTCTGTTAAGGTTCTGTGAACCACTTTCTATATTTTGTGTAGTACCATTTAATTGTTAAGGCATTCTATGTGTATTGAAGCTGTTTGATAGCTACCTTCTTTCACTTAGTCATTTCCTTTCAGGGAAGTTGCAATGGTTTTGGCATCAGTTGTAGCTGGGATTGATTAAACACAATGTCAGAAGTTATGGATTTTTAAATCACAGTGAAGGGTACATACAGATCTTCAGGGAGGTTAGGGTGGGGTTAGATTGCACTAAAAATAACCACCCAATCTAAGTTGGTTCACTCAAGTGTGGACCTTACACTTAGATCCTTAGCTAGAGTTGATCTAAGTGCAAACTGTACAGAAGTTCAGGAAAGTTAATCAATCTAAAAATGGCTGACCTGATCCAAGTTAACTGCACCTCCCAGATAGTCTCACCTGACCCAATCTAAGTTAGACTGATCTAATTGAACTTTTGTACAGTTTCCAGCATAGCCCCAGGGCTGGGAAAGCCCAGCTGCTGGTCCCAGCTGCAGGGCTGTGCTTTTCCTGTCCACCCACTCCCTGACACTAGACTGTTTTTAGCCCACCAGGCCATCATCCCACCCCCAGATGAACAAGCCTCCTGCCCCCATAAGCCTGCCAAACCTGCCATCCTACAAGCTGCACCCAGTGCTAGTTTTACCCAAATGTGTTGATGCCAGGAACCAATGGAAGTAAAGTCGGGATGGGGGGAGGAGCAGGCAGGATGTCAGGGGCTATTTTTCCAGTGGGAGGGTAGGGTTGTTCATATGGGAGTGGGGAGGGAAAGAGGACCTAAAAATACTCTTTGATTTTTGAGGAGGGGAGGCAGAAGAGAGGGTCCTTCCATCCCCCAACCCCCCAACTCTGATTTTCCCTCCAATCCCCTAAGCCCTCCTGGTAAAACACACTAAGCCCCCCCCCCCCCCCCCCCCCCCCTCCCCCCCCCC
>NW_017728995.1:62097316-62114518 GCF_001723915.1 Gavialis gangeticus
AGAACAAGGAACAGTGGTCTCAAGTTGCAGCAAGGGAAGTTTAGGTTAGATATTAGGAAGAATATTCTCACTAGGAGGGTAAAACAGTGGAACAGGTTACCCAGAGAAGTGGTGGAAGTTTTCAGAACCGAGCTAGACAAAGTTTTGACTGGGATGATCTAGTTGGGGATGGTCCTTCTTTGAGCAAGGAGCTAGACTAGATGACCTCCTGAGGTCCCTTCCAACCCTGACTTCCTATGATTCTGTCATTACACAGCTGCCTTTGTAAGTAGTTTTGAAGGGGAAAAAAAATTACAGGAAGCTTATGAGCATTTGGTGGGCTCCTTCAAATATGGATGAAGGACCTTATCCTGGAAGAGCAACCAGACTGGAGCTGGCATGAAATGTGAGCCGATGCAACAGAGGGGTGGAAGGAATGCTTTATGAGATCTCCTATTTAATAATGGGCTTGTACATCAGAGGTGGGCAGTGTTTGGCCCATGGGCCAGATCTGGCCAGCAGTGGACTCCATTTCCCAGCAGCCCTTGCCCGTATGTCTGGGTCTGGTCTCCATGGTGACCCCAGCTGCCCTGTGATAATGCAAGGCTGGGGTTGCCATGGAGAACGGCCCCAGCCGCACTGGCAGGGCAAGGGGCTGCTCTGGAGTCCTGGGATCTTGTAGCAGTGACAGCATGGTCCCGAACTTGAGTAGAGCCATGATCCGCTGCCTGTGCACCCCTGTCCCAAGCATGCAGGCTGCAGATTGCAGGTCTGCCCTGACCCCGGACCAAGCTGCCCCCACCGCACGATACCAGAGCTCCAGAGCAGCTTCATGCCCTGCCTTGCTGCACACCGTACCAGCGCAGCTGGGGCCGCTCTCCATAGCAACCCCAGCCTTGCACTATCACAGTACAGCTGTGGCTGGGGTCTTCATGGAGACCGGCCCCCCCCATGTAGGCAGGGGCTGCTGGGAAATGGAGGCTGGCTGCTGGCCGGATCTGCCATTTTGCCCACCCCATTGTACATAGTTTTACTAAAGTGTCCACCCTAAACTCTTTATATTGCTCCCTGTCCTTTTTAAAGTCCATCTGGTTCCAATACTTTGAAATGTATTTTGTGCTTGGCATTTCCTTTTCATCTCAGGATACCAAAGTGCTTTACAATGATCCCATCATAAATGAGGAAGCTGAGGAAGAGGCCTGACTGGCCTGGCTTAGTACAAAGTCACAAACCTGGCCCATAGTAGAAGTAAGCATAAAATACTGAAGTGAATGTTTTTGGTTTTCTTAGCCCTCTATCAACCTTGCCAAAGTTCTTTGCATCCAGAAAATTGCTCCACTATGTCTGGAAGATATATTTGGCTTCCACAGCAGAAGGGACTTGTATCCTCTTTATCACTTCAGAATGAGGGTCCTAAATGGTAGGATTATGAGGCTGCTTATAGGAGAATGATGCTCCACACAGCTATTTCTCACCAAGTGTAGGAAAGAATTAGTATTTCAATTGGTATTGCATGGGAACTGTTGGTTAGTGCTGACATTTGTTAAATGGTGACCGGTCTTTATCTGGACATCTCCTGTGTAAATAAACTTAATGAGAATATAAGACAATGGACTGGCAGGGTCCTGCATCACTTAATCCAGGCCCTTCCTATTGCCACACCATACAACCCTATTAATAAATGATATTTAAGATCCATTATAAAGTTAGGTAACTTTTTTATCCCCATTTGGAAGCCTACTCCAGAACATCTCTCCTGTGGCTAGAAACTTGTACCTGATTCCCAGACTAACTTTACTTGTGGACAATTTTTTCCATGTGTGTTCTTATGCCAGGGGTGGGCAAAGTCTGGCCCATGGGCTGGATCCAGCCAGCAGGGGACTCCATTTTGCAGCAGCCCTGGCAAGCTGCTGGTGCACCGGCAGTGGCTTCAGAGGGCTATGGGGAATTTTGGGGTGGCTATACCTTCACCCAGATCCCCTCCCACCCCCAGAGCTGGCTCTGCTGGTAGGGTGCATGGCAGCTGCTCTGGAGCTGGGTTAGGATCTTGTGGCAGTGACAGTGTGGTCCAGAGCCAAGGCAGAGCTGCAATCTGCAGCCTGCATGTCCTGGGCAGAGACGTGCAGGCAGCAGATAGTGGCTCTGCCCCAGCTCTGGACCACGCTGTCACCCACTGCTGCAAGGAGCTGGGGCAGAGCTGTGATCTTCTGCCTGCATGCCCCTGCCCAGGGTGTGCAGGCTGCAGATAACTGCTCTTCCCTGGCTCTGGACCACACTGTCACCATTGCAAGTTTGCAGCCTGGCTTTGAATCAGCTCTGTGCACTGCCAGCACTGCTGGGGCTGATCTCCACAGAAACCTCAGCCTTGCACTGTCGCAGTGCGGCTGCCACATGGAAACTGGCCCCAGCTATGTGGGTATGGGCTGCTGGGAAGTGGAGTCTGGCCACTGGCCGGATCCACCATTTTGCCCACCCCTGTATTATACCATTGCTATTCTTTATATTAAATAGCTGTTCTCCCCTTCTGGTGTTTACCATTTGAGGTACTGGCTGAGACGGGCAAGATCTGCTCTCACCCTGTGCTTTATTAAGCTAAACCAGCTCAGCACTTTGTGTCTTCTCTTGCTGGATAAGCTCTTCATTCCCCTGACCCACCTGTTTAGCCTTATTCTGTTCCAGTTTGCATTCCAATAAAATGGGATTCAGAATACAGGTCAGTTTATTCCTCAACATTAGTTTTAGCATGGAGGAAGAATATGCCAAAAGCTGAATGTTCCTCATTTTCACATTACCTCATGGGAAGATAATTTCCAGGGGAATATGCTGTTTTCAGGAGATTTTTGAGGGGCAATTATTTATTTATTTGTATTCAGGCAGCCAAGAGCATCCTTTGGTAACTTGCATCTCAGGCGTTTTCAAACAAGGAAGATGTTTGAGTGCCAGGGTTTCAGAAATCACAGGGAGCCAATCATTAACATTACTGTTGTTCTGTTATTGAAAGACTCTCACAATTGCATCTGCATAACTCAGGAGAATTTATTCTGGAAAAATGCAAACAAATAAATTATTTGGGTTATAGCATTTGGCATCTTTTATCCTACAGACTTTTCTGGTAATTACAATTACTTACAAATTAGAACCAATGCAGTTTTAAATCTCTTGAGCCTTGTATCGTTGGTCCTGTTTAATTCTTTACATTCCTGGAGGAGTGTTGTGTCTATGGAGGTTAGACAGTTTTGATAATGAAAGAGTCTGTATGCCGTCCCAGGCCTTGAAAGGCAGGGTCATAATCCAAGATTTCTTACGCTGCATTGCATAGGATTTTTTCAGGGTGGTCTGAATTAGGCCACCTCCTTTTGTGAGAAGAGGTCATTTAACAGTAATTCACACTGCACTGTGTTTTAAATGATTCTAGGGATCTTAATGGACAACTGCAGTACATATTTGGTTTTTGTTTAAATATGACACATATGGAATACAAGATGATGCAAAGCTAGGTCCTTAGCGTACATTAGTGCTTTGATTTTAGGCATGCAATTCACATTAGTAAAAACTGGAAGCTGAACAGCCACCTCCATCAGAACTAGATATGTGTTAATCTTGTACGAGAACCAGCTCATAGCATAACCAAAGGACTCTGAGGATGTTTTCACCTTTTGGTTTAGGCAAAGCTAGGGAATAGCAAGTCCTAGTTTATTCCAGCTTCTCTTTATATGAAACATGAAGTGCTAAGACTAGTCAAGTTTGACCAGACAGTGCTACATTATGTTTATAGCAGCCTATAATACCTCGCTTACATGCAACTGAGTTGAATGAGTTTCCTTGGTTTGTCTTATTCTTTAGTGCTTCAGCCCAATTTATTGCCTGTCCCTCACAGGGTCAGTGAGCCTTATCCCTTTGTCTTGCACTCCATACACCTTTACCCCAGAAAGAAAATCTTTATAGAAGGAATAGAGCAGTTGAGATGATGTCAGAAATATAAGGAAAGATGATTCTCAGCTTGGGGGTTCTGACTCCATCAGGCAGTCTCTACTATTTCTCCCAGGCAGTCTCTCCTATTTCTGGAGCACTTTTTAACCTTTTATTTGCCAAGGGAAGAAAGACGTACCCCACCATGGTATCTTTCATGAATGAATTTCAATGCTGATAAAACTCATTCTTGTAGCAGTATACACAGTTTATATATTGGTACCACCAAAGAGAGATTATTTTCTTAAACTGTCTTTGTACTCTTATGCAAAATGAGCCAAAATCTTTGTGTGCATTATGCAGAATGGCTTGGAAAGGGTTTTTCAGAATTCAGAATATATTTATTTGCACCAGATCATCCTTAGTACCATATAATATATAACAGGAAAAAATGTACATCCAGCTATCTGGAAAAGGCTCATGGTAACATCTACTTCCTTGAAGGAGCGTAAGTCACAAGGGATAGGGACAGACATTACACACAAACCAGTTTAAGCGATCAGAAACTTAAACTGGTTTAAACCTGCAACAGAGCATAAGTTCAGTGCATACAAACCAGCTTAAAAATTATTGAAGATAAACCTGGTTGAATGTAGTATCAGACTTAACTGATTTGGGTCAAGCCAGTTTATGCAATATCTGTCCCAGATGCCTTCCTGGCTTAAATTAAACCTGAGTCTCCCAGCATCCTGGCATGCTTTGCAGCCCTTGGCTGGGCTGTCTGCTCCCTAGCTGGAGCTCCAGGGAAGACTGGCATAGCAGAGTCTGCCTGGCTTCCCCCTGCCTCACTCTCCCCCCTCTCACTGCTCAAGCAGGGATCTCCCCTCCTTCCCTCCCATCTCCCCAACCCCACAGACCCTAGGAATGTGCTAATGCTGAGAGGTTTGTGTGTCTCCAGTTTCACTGGGGCAGGCAGACAGAACAGTGTCTGCTTAGGGCTTTTTGGAACTAATCAACAGGTCAGCTAGTAATGTCCCTCCATTCCTTCCTTGGGAAAAGCTGTTTAAGAAGAGCTTGAACCAATGAGAGAAGCTTTTGTTTTGTTGATGGGCTGCTAAATGCTGTGTTATCAGCCCTCTGCTGGCTTCCTCGCCTGTCAGGTTTGCAGACAGTATGAAGAAGCAGGGAGAGGAAGATTGAAAAGCTCAGTATCATCACCAGATGCATGCACTGCACACACCCCCTATGTCTCAGAGTGCTTGTCTGGAACTGAGGTGTGGCAATACTCCTGCCCCTTGAGAAGCAAGTGGGGAAAAACTTGGGATTGTGCAGGCAGAGTATGGGTTTATACCCCTCCCTAATCAGAGCATTTTGCTGGGACCTGGCCACAATCCACCCCCAGCTCAGCACTATAGAGGGAAAGGGAGGGCTCCTCTAGCGCCCCCTGGCTTCTAGCCTGAGCCACTGCAGGCATGTGCCTGCATTTCTTCAGTCCAGAGGGAATGTCTGTACAGTTGCAAACTGATTCACTCTAGGCAGGTTAGACTAACCTGCCAAGATTGAATCAATTCAGGCTCAGGCTTTTTGAATGTCTGTCCCTAGCCAAGATGCATAGCCCGTGCAGCAGACAGCTAAATGGAGAACTACCTGCGCATGTATAGGAACGGTGCTGCTCAATAATGTACTTCAGTTTCTACAATAACACCTGAGCAGAATGAACAAAGGGCCCAGGACAGGAATGATTGAAAAATGTTTGTTTATTTTTTCCTTGACCAGCAGGAGTTCTTGGTAACTATGGCATCCTAGTGTGTTTATAGAGGAAGCAGAGCAGCTCTAGTAGAAGTGTGCCACCTGTACCCCTAGTATGATCATTGTCAAGCCACTCTGAGTGCCTGGCTTAGGTGTAGGGAGTTGAGGCCACAGGAACTCGAAGGGAGGAGAGAACAGTTATCCATGTGTTGGCATCTCACTGATTGACGCTAGGGGCTGTCTCTGCACCTGCACATTTCTCTCTCCCTTGTAATTACTGCTGGGTCTGGGACCCAGTTTGCTAGCACCTCAAGTGATTAAGTGTGATGTCTGTTTTCTGGAGCAGCTGGGGTAGCCTGGATTTCGCCTCTTTCCTGCAAGAAACCACGGTGAGAGGCCCATAGAGCAACACAACAAACATTGACTACTGCAAGCGCACAACCATTACCTTCTTTCCCACCCTTGCATACCAGGCAGCTGAAGCCCAGAGACTAGTGCAGTTTATCCTTAGGCAAGTGATGTAAACAGCTGTTCTCCCATCTGAGGCTCCATATGCAACTCATGAAGTCAGGCCCCAAAAACTCAACAAAAAATACTTATTTTTATCATTCTGAAATTTGACATTCAAGTAGAGGTGCAGTCCAGGAAGGCCAGAGTCCCTTTCTGTTAAAACAACCCACCATAACAGAATTTCCTAGGCAATGTAGGACTTATATGGTTGAACTGCATTGAGTACAACAGAGCACAAGGTCCACTGTTGACTCCATCAGACAATAAGTAGATCAAGTCAAAAGTCTTCTGTCTGGCCCAATTTATTTTTATAAAGTTTCCTTTTCATTTGATCTCTATAGATAAATTCAAGCCTTTGCCTAGTTATTGTATTAATATTTTGACAAGTAGTGGAAGGAAGAGTAGCCTGAGGCTGATCTTTCTTTTCTGCCTTTCCCAGGACTTTATAAACTAAAGGGATGCTGTCAGGGTTAATAGCCATTGTGTAAGATGATAAAAAACCAAGTCTGATTTGAGGCCAATTTATAAAGCCGGTATAATTTCTGCTTTTTCTGTCAGAAGTGTTCCAAGATCCTTATGGAAAATATCAATAAACAAGTCTATATTTGGGCCTCATCCTGGGTGGTGGTGATGTGCATGAATTGCAGTGTGGGTCCAGCAGAGAGCACCCAAATAAGACTAGGGAGATCTCCCTTCTGTTCAAGCTCCAGTTTGAACTTCTGTTCACCATCTTTACATCAATTTGCATCACCTCTACACTGCCTTTGCACCAAAGAGCTTACAGTGTGTTCAGTGTCTAACAGAATGGGGTGGTTATCTGGAACAAGGCTCCTATAGACAGTGTGATAATACAAAGAGCAATCCAAAGCCCACTAAGATCCGTAAAAAAGGTATTTGTTGACTTTGATGGATTTTGGATCAAGGTTATACTAAGTAAACCTACACTGGGAAAAAAATAAAAATCATTCCTTGCACTCAGGGAAGGCGGAAGAAAATTGCACTTCAAACTTCTGAGGTGGGATAATGGATGGTAAATAAAATGCAGTTTTTAAAATATACCTCTGTGTCCTTTAAAGCATTTTAGACTTTCAGAGGTCAATCTAATATTTTATAGCACTGGCATCCCAGATGTTGTTCATAGCAACTCAGCAGGCCCAGTGACAATTTTATTTTAGCTTTCCCTATAAGCAGCTTTGGGATTATATTACAGAGAGCTCTGCTGTTCCTGGATTTTATGTGCTTGCATTAAAACCCAAAGATTCCAGGAAGTGCCTGAGTTCTTGTACTGCCGATCATTTGTCATGTTCATCCACTGAAGAATATGTGGAAGAGAGCAAGACTAGTGATGGTTTAAATCATCGAAGCATGTGGAAGTCTGTCTTCCCTAATTACTGTGAAAATTAAGTCTGCTGCCTGAGCAGGCTTTACAGGCACTAACCCCTAGTGCTTTCAAGACATTGATTGCTTAAGCAAGGTCAAAAAAACTCAAACTGCCACATCTTTCAGGGCTCACAACCCAGTCAGCTCTGACTCTATTGGATTCAGCTGCTCCATTGGGACCTGGAAGTATAATTGTAAAATAATGCAGATGCTGGGACAGTTAGGGTCTAACACTTATGAAGGGGTTGAAAAGCCTGGATTCTCTTCCAGACTTTGGTACTGGAAATGATGAGCAGTCACCGACTGATGTAGGGTCAGTGCTTCCAATGGGACTGCTGTAATGAGTAAACAGTTCACAATCTCACCTTTGATGTAGAACCTTGGACGTCAGATAAACCTGTTTGTTACCCCATTTTTACAATGGGTTTATTTGTTTATTGTAAGGATCTGTGGATGAAAAACTTCCTGTATGAATCAAATTTAATTTTTTTTATGGAAACTCACTGAGGGCTACTGCATGTGCACTCTCATGGGAGATCACCCATGCAATGCTCTTCAGAAGTTTGTCTGTAAAAGGGGTAGGAGTCAGGAAAGTGATATTTTTATTCATGACCCAAAAGATCCCATGCATTACAGCAGTACCATGACTTCTTGTTGCAAAACTCCTAGCCATTGTGTTACTCCATCTCCACTCTCTCTGCTGGGGATGTCACCACATAAGGGTAAAGTTAGTGAGCACATTTCTGGATGGAATAAAGTCTGAGCCAAACCTAACAGAAGCTATTTCTGTTTCTAGAAATACAGTGTGTTCAAGGTTAAGAGATTTTTTTTCTTTCTGTTTGCTTCTGGCTTATCTGTTCAGCATTCCCTTCAGTTGGAGACAAGCTTGAGTGGGAGTATATTCTACTTAGCATAAATTCCTGCCCTAAACATTCCTTTCTGTGAGCCATGACCCCCGTTGGCCATTTGATCTGCTACGTTGCTGCAGATTGTCTGCTTCCCACGTCCCCTGCTCTTTTAGGATCGGGGGAGCTGAGGCAAATAGCCAGCTGTATGGTCTAAGTGAGACCAATCAAAGCTGTACCAGTAACTCGTGGCTAATTATTGAGGCCGCTCTCCTTGACCTCAGCCTACAGTGCAGGAGGCATGAAGTAGCAGCCTCTTAATCTAGGGCATCTGTGCCTTACCATGATATTTGACAGCCAGCATTCAAGGGGCCCACATTTCTGACCACACTGTGAACTTTAACTTGCACAGATAATAGTAACACAAGCAACTTTACCAGTGACTGATTGAAAGGCAAATGTCATAGGATTGTGTAGGCTGTGCTCTCCCCATGTAGAAAGTGTATGCTGGTTTGGTGGCAGCAGTTAATTAGATGAGGTAAATTGGGTCTAACCATGGATATTTGTCAATGTAATCATGTTTATACCCAAGGCAACTGGACTGAAAGAGATGGAGGGGAAGGGAATGCTCTGGGTGCCTCTTGGGACTGAGGAGCATAGAACATGAAACTTTGCAGCTCTTTTGCAAGACAGGAATCTTGCTGTGCATTTTCCCTGGAGGGATCCAGCTTTGTGATAAACAAAACACGCAGCAGCGAGAGTGTCCTCTGAAGGCCACTGAGCTACATACAACAAGAACTGACAGGCCTTTTCCAGGGGTTGAGATAAATAAGAGAAAATGAGACGCAAGCTCACAGAAGGACTGTGCGCAAAATTCAAGCCATAGTAGATTTCAGAGGCTATTTGTATTTTCAACACAAATTAAGATAGGGGCAGTGGATCAGAGGGTCTTTTCTGTATTTAGGATGCAATTTAGAAAGGTTTCTCTGGGATTTGAAGAGTAGCTGTGTAATTATGGCTAACACCCTTTTCTTTCAGTAATCCTGCCCCAAGTTAAGCATGCGCTTAACTTCAAGCATGTGAGGAGTCTTGTGCAGTCAGTGAGGCTCTTCACATGCATAAAGTTAAGCATGTGTGTAACTGTTTACAGAATGGGACTGTAATTTATACTGGAGTGCTGCTTATGTCCTTGCATAAGTGTCAGGCTTTTAATGTCAGGCTTTTAATTGTTCTGAGGTGTAATGTACGCCATTCCATTGATTTCCTACCCTCCATCCTTTTACTGCCTGAGTAAATAATTTGGTCGGTGTCCAAAATCCTTTACTTTGAAAAAGCCTGACTTATTTGACTAAAAATATTGACAACTTGAGACTTTTCTGCAGTTTTGTACTCATTACCTATCTCATTTAAATAAATTGCTCTTCTCTGACTGGCTTTCTACCCTTGTATGGGTACAAGAATGTGAAAACACATGAAGCCAAGGTAAAGGTTGGGCATTGTATAACAGTGATAATTATTGTCATTACTAGTAATGCTATTAATAGTATTATTGATGATGATGATAATTCTTAATTTAGGATTATTTATGTTAAAAATGTACAGAATAAAAGCACAATCTTGCCTTTCTAGCCCAGTAACTTACTGCCTAGAAATCTGAATGGTGAAAACTTCCAAACCCAATGGAATATTTATTAACACCAAGCATTTTGCTAAACTCAGACAAAGCATTGTGAGCCAGGGGATGGGGCACTAGACAGAAATTAAGAAAATGAGCATCTGTTCCTAGCTCTCTCCCTGACCTCCTGTGTGATCTGGGAGGATCACAGTCTTATTTCCCACATTTTGTCTGCAATTAGTTGAGATGGTCTTCAGGGCAGTGACTGTTTCTTGCTACATAACTATACAGCGCCATGCACAATAAGGCCTTGATATCAATTGATGCCTCTTAGACATTAACATCCGTGTGGCACAATGCACACAGGGCTGTGCAGAGATACTCCTAAGTTACTGAGAATGTGTCAGTGTCTACATGATATACAGCAATGCTTTGCACAGATCCCAGAACTAGCTCTGCCCACATTAGCAGTACAGCTGTATTAGTACTGGACTGTGCCCAGGCTAATAAGACTTGCTGCTTAGCAAAGCAAAGCACTGGGCATGGTGCTGCCTCAGCTGCAGAATTAATGCATGCAGATATAGATTGGGTATATTGCCACAGCCCTGCCTTGTACCATGTAGACTTACACTTGGTGAAAGTAAGAAATCAAACAATTTTTTCTCAAACTCCAGCCAAATCCACTTCAGAAACTTCAAGCTTCCAAAAAAATTTGTTTTGACAACCTGCTCTTCTGAGATTGCTAGGTCAGCATTTGGGATGGCACAGGGCTGACTACATATCAAAAGCAAGTCTCCATATTTTCTGCAAATTGCTCATCACTAGCACAGAGGCAGTACAGTTTTGCCCATTTAGTGATATCACTGAGTCGCTATGTAGCCTATGGACGCTAAACACCTTCAAGGAATAGCCTCAACAGCACAAGTCTCCTGTGTAGTAGGCGGCACTGGCAGATTTTGATGGGCTGACCCACAGAATCACCCACAGTTTCCTGCCAGTGTTGTGCTGTGTCTGAGTGTTTGTGTCCTCCTGACCTCCTTGTTTTTTCCATGAGGGCCAGCAGTTGCTAAAAATGGTAGTTTTTATCATTTAGACTAAGGGTTCCTTATCCGTCTGCAATGCCTCTAAGGCCATCTGTGCAAAGCACCGTCAAGTATTATCTCTAAGCCTCTGCAAGCAGCTGCAATCAGTCATTCTTGCAGTGGGAATGTAATAAATACAAATCACATTCTTGAGCAAAAAGAAAAGAAAATTGAAATGCTTCTAATTAGAGGCTTTGTAGCCATTTGTGGGACCTGGGAATAGAAATTTGTAAATCGTTCTCAAGCTGATGCCCAGCTGTTATGCTTGGTCATCCATAGTGAAAACATCCACTAGACAGAATTTGAAGGACTAGCTTTCAGTTTCTGTGTTTGTGCAGGTTGTTTTCTGGCCTGGTTTCAGCCTGCTCCAAGATTTGAGTTTCTAAGAGTCAGATCATGCCCTCAGCATACAGAGGGCATCTATACGTGTTGCATCTATCTGGTAGGAAAGCTGGGGATAGAGAATCATGCTCCCTTTGCGTCATTGCCACCAGACGTGTGGCTGCCTGTGTGTGTGTGTGTGTGTGTGTGTGTGTGTGCGCGTGTGCGCGTGTGCATGTGTGTGTACACCTCAGAAACCTGGCTTCATTGCCAAGAGACATCACCATTCTGAAAGCCTATTGGTAGTATATGAATAAATATTGCATGGAACTTGTCAAAGTTGCCTTACTTCCCTAGTTTGCAATATTTAACTCCTCCTTCTAGCAAATCAGTAGGAGCAGAGGAAGGCCCTAATCTGGTTGTGCCAGGATCCAAGAGTTTCTGAAATGGAATTTTCTGGCTTTTCCTTGAAGGTTGAACCCCAAAGTGCCAATGCAGTGGAAGCACTGTGAGTGGATACTCTGAGTTTTCTTCCTGTATCAGGCATGTTCTAGCTTCAGTGCAACAAGGCAACATGCACAAGGCTATCACATATGGTAGAGAGAGCCCTCTCCTAACAATAAGCAAAGAGCCCGGGGCTTGAAGGTGTCATTCAGGGGAAAAATAGCATGAGTGCTTTATACACCGAGTGCTAAAACACTAAATTTGGGATCTGTTTATGCTTGTGTCTTAAAAGCTTATATTTGATACGATTGATAGTTGTGGAAAAGGAAAACATACCAGAGTAAAACTAAAATAATGTTGTTGAGGATTCATTTGCAGCCTACTCCTCAATTTAGAAATCTTTTAAAAATTTGCTCCGTTTCATCCAAACCACAACAGAGAAAGGAAGTAATCCCATGACATGATTTGACAGTGATATTGATATAGAATGATAGCAGGATAAGCCCTTTCAAAGTAATCCTGTTTTATTTAGGGTTAAAGTTACAATGACTTTGGTCTGGAACATGCAGAAGTAACATCTAGGTGCACAGTCCTGTGTGATAAGTCCCCTTGTCCTTTGAAGTGGTTGAAAGTTTCATCTGTCCTCTGCCTGTGACATTTATAGGGCTCTAGGCATAAGTATGGTTAGTGCAATATTCAGAAAATAAGAGGGTTGTTGTAATGGACTGTCAATATTTGAGATAGAACTGGTTAGGAAATTGTAGTTGATCAGCCTCCACTGGAGAAAAAAATGATCGGTTGCTTAGTTTTAGCTGTCATCTGCATTCCAGATGTGCACATCTGTATGTGCACTTCTGTTGCTGCCTCTTTATCTACACATTATACCATTTACAGTTGCTTGGGGGTGTTTTCTTCTTGCAATTATCTTTGCATCTTTTGTAGTTTGAGTTTTGATTTTCTTGCATGCTGTGGAAGTGATGCCAGGAATTTTAATCTAAAAACTGGTCTTGCCCCAGACACTTATTTCCAGGTAATTAATTGGTTCCAGAGCAGCACCAATCAGATGATTTTGATGATGGGGAGAAGGGTGCTGACAAGGTCAAGTGAGTTTTATAAAAGCAAAAGCACAAAACAAGTGTTTCCTTTCCTGCATATGAGATTAAATTTGCTGTATTAAAGGGAGATGGCTGTGATTTGTTCTAGGAACATGTTCAACCTCTACAAAATAAGGCTGAGAGGGGATCTGGTGGCCGCCTACAAATTTGCCAAGGGGAACCAGCAGGCAGTGGGAGAGTCCCTGTTCCCCCGAGCACTGCCGGGAGTTACAAGGAATAACGGCCATAAGCTGACTGAGAGTAGATTCAGGCTAGATATCAGGAGGCACTACTTCACTGTCAGGGCGGCTAGGATCTGGAACCAGCTTCCTAGGGAAGCGGTGCTCGCCTCTACCTTGGGGATCTTCAGAAGGAGGGTAGACAATCACCTAGCTGGGGTTGTTTGACCCCAGCATCCTTTCCTGCCAATGACAGGAGGTTGGACTTGATGGACCTGCTTAGGTCCCTTCTGACCCTACCAGCTATGAAACTATGAAACATGAAATGGATGCTTGGTTGGGGAAGTAGCACTACTTGTGGTTGGGTGTCTTGGTTTAGTGTTTTCATATCACCTTTTTCAGTTCCCAGAAAGGGTTGGGTTGAATGGTGGGGGGGAAATAAGTGTCAAGCCAAACCTGTCTATACAGGTGAACCACAGTTAACCTGGTACAGGTTTCCCTTGCTTTATGCTATATATACGTCCCTGGAAAATGGTGCATAGCTCAAATTTACGTAAAAGAAACCCACTTTACAATGTAACAAATAGGGTTATGTTCCAAAACCTTGACTGTACTGACCTCCAGACCCATTTCTGCCACTTTTACAAGATAATTTTGGTACTCACCAACAGCAGACAGTACACAAAAGCACAGGGTACTATCATAATGGGGATGGCAACTACAGAAACACCTGTCACAGACAATGAGTGAGGAGCTCAGGAGACTATATTTTGGTGCGTGTCACTCCCACAATGCACCACACAAAGCAGCTGACTGCAGGCTTCCACCACACCAATTGCATAAGAGTGAATTTACCTTGCATATAACAAAATTTTGGTAGAAAAAGGGTCATCGCATAAGAGCAAATTCGCACATACAGAACCTGTATAAAGCAAAGGAAACCTGTACTAGATTTCAGAAGAGGTCTAGCTAGCTGTACAAGTTTTTCCCATTGTAATGTCTTTCCACTTCCTGGTGCCATTATGCAATGTCCTCATATTTTGAGTTAAGCCAAAAGCAGATAGTCAAGAATGTTCTCATAGAAAGCCTGTTTCCCAACACTTCTAGGCCAGTTTTGCAGATTCCATTAGTTCAGAACTGAAAGGAACCAAGTGTTTTATGCATAAGTCTCTAAACAACTTTCCCTGTCCCATGACTTATCTCTCAGATCAATCAAAACTTGAAATCATGCCCTTTGGACTTCTTTGAGGCTGGCTTAAGCAGGATCTGTCTTGAAGTAAAACTTAGATACAAATTTTCCAGAATGCAAACCTGCAAGTTGAGCTACAGGCCCTAGTTCTAACATTAGAGGCAAATGATCTGACATCCATAAAATTTTTGTGAACAAGCCTGAAAACAGTTCAGGTTTTGCATCTGAAGACAGTCTTGTTTTCTGTTCTCTTTTTCTTCTCTCATTTTGTTTCAGTCTCCACTGAATTTAGACAAGATTACTTTGGGTTCATGGACTGGCAACACGAATTTTAAAATGAGGGGAAAAAAAAGATTCAACCTGGCTGACCAGGCTTCTCTTTCCCCATAATCTTTAGGGGTGTGTGAAGTGGGTACTATTTGATTTGGATTTGGCCTGATTTGGGGGACAGTGATTCGATTAGCTGATTCAGATCACTGTCCTGAATTGATCAAGCCAAACTTGAATGTGAAGATTTAATTCTGATTTGGAGAATCAGTGATTTGGCCATAGATGCAGCTTTATATGTTTTTTTTTCTACATGCCTCGAGGTACCAGGCGTGGCTCATGAATGCTGGGATGCTGGGGCAGATGGAGCATCCTATGGGAGCATGGGGAGTCCCTTGCACGCTCGGCAGCAGACCCAGAAGTGGGCCGGAAGTACTTCCAGACTTCCAGTCCGAGTGAGCGGGGGATCGTCCCATGTCTCCCCAGCTCAGTGATCAGCTGCAGGGGGGATCCTAGGTTCCCCCCCAGACCCAGGAGGCACCAGTTGCTAAGCTGGGGGGCAGAAAGGGTTCTCCACGGCAGACCCAGAAGTGGACTGGAAGTACTTCAGGGTCCACTTCTGGGTCCACCACCGAGCGCACGAGAGACACCCCTCCACCCCCACCCCTGCCCCCGCCCCGCACTCCTGTGGGACACTCCATCAGCTGCATCTCAGCATTCACGAGCCTCCTGGTACCTTGAGGTACATAGAAAAAACATATAAAGCTGTGTCTATTGCCAAATTGTCGAATCTCTCCGAATCAATTTGGCAGCTTCCAATTCAATTCGAAGAAATTAAAGGGTCTCCTGATTTGATTCGGATTTGGAGATTCGGCTACTGAATCAGGCGAAATCTCCTCTGAATCAAATCGGCGACCAAAGCTTTGCACAGCCCTAATAATCTCCTGCTAATATCCTACTCATTTATGAATAGGACTTTTATTTCCCCTCCCTCATCTCATTTCACTATTCTCACCTTTGAAAGACGTGTATCTACATGGAAAGGTATCTTTCCTTCACCTCTCTGAGATAATTATTTCCTGCTGTTATCAGTTTGGAAATGTCATGCTCTAGGAAAACCCAGACAAGCTCTCAACTTGTGTTTACTTTGATTGCTTTGTGTGTACTGTTGACATTTTCAAGAAGGCAACTCAAAGATCTGAGCTGTGTGACCAAGAAAATGAGCTCAAACTTCTAAGGTTACTGTAAAGCTGGTAATGAGAATTCACACAGCTCTGAAAGCATGTCCGGGAATTGATTGGAGACAGTCTTGTGTGCAAAGCAATTACTGCCCAGAACAACATTTTCAGTTCAAACAAGTCAAGGCTTATTTATAGAAAAGGAATATCAGAGACAAGAGGATTGTTTTAATTGTGATACACTTTGATGACAATTATCAAAGTTGCAGCAGGAAAGACAAGCAGACATGTAAAACAGTTTTGTAAGGGCAGAATTTCCTGCTTTGAATGTCGCTGCACCTGCTGAGCTAAGAGGAGGATTTGAGAGAGAAAATCCCATTTTTAGTCTCTCAAATGCAATTATGCTTTAAAGGAAAGAAGGCAGACACCAAAGGAATGAGTCAACTGACTAGGAAATGGGAAGATGGTAGAGAGGTTTATGTCTGTCAGACAGATTCTGGGCTAAAAGCTGTGCAGACTCTGAGTGAACAAGATGTAAAATGCTGCCCTGAGCAGGTGTTTTGGGATTTTCTTTTTGTGGGAGGATCTCTGGGAACACTGTTCCTAAGCCACACTTTTCACCTGAGAATTTAATACTCCTTTACCAGATGATGAAAGTTGCAGCATCTTCAAGGCTGTACCAAGTGATTGCGCAGGGCTCCAGTATGAAACTGGAGATTGACCCTAACCCAGAGTCTTTCAAAAGGTTTGAGGGGAGAAAAACAAGGGTGATGTCATGGTGGGTGTCTGCTATAGACTGCCAGACCAGGAGGATGAGGTGGATAACACTTTCTTCAAATAGCAAGCACAAGTTTCCTGATCACAAGCCCTGGTTCTCATGAGGGACTTCAGTCACCCTGATATCTGCTGGGAGGGCAATACAGCAGTGCACAGGCAAGCCAGGAAGCTTTTGGAAAGTGTTGGGGAAACTTCCTGGTGCAAATGTTGGATAGGCCAACTAGGGGCCATGCTCTTCTTGACCTGCTGCTCACAAACAGGGGAGAATTGGTGGGGAATGTAGTAGTAGGTTGCAGTTTGGGCAGCAGTCACCATAAGATGATCGAGTTCAGGATCCTGAGAAAAGGAAGAAGAGCAGCAGACTATGGACCCTGGACTTCAGAAAATCAGACTTTGACTCGCTTGGGGAAATGATGGGCAGGATGCCCTGGGAGGCCAGCTGGAGGTGAAAAGGAGGCCAGGAGAGCTGGTTGTACTTGTTACTCACAGTATAGGAACAAACCATCCCAATATGCAGGAAGACTAGCAAGTTTGGCAGAAGACCCGCTTGGCTTACAAGGGAACTCTTCAGTGGGATAAAACACAAAAAGGAAGCCTGCAAGAAGTAAAAACTTGGACAAAAAACTAGGGAGAAGTACAAGAGTATTGCTTAGGCATGCAGGGATGAAATCAGGAAGGCCAAAG
>NW_017728995.1:62119518-62123135 GCF_001723915.1 Gavialis gangeticus
TGGGGCAATTGGCAGAGGTCCCAAACAAGGGCATACATATTGCCCATTTTTAAGAAAGGGAATAAGGAGGATCCAGGGAACTACAGACCAGTCAGCCTCACCTCAGTCCCTGGAAAAATCATGGAGCAGGTCCTCAAGGAATCCATTTGGAGAAGGTGATTAGGAACAGTCAGCATAGATTCACTAAGGGCAAGTCATGCCTGACCAACCTGATTGCCTTCTGTGATGAGATGACAGGCTCTGTGGATGTGGGGACAGCAGTGGACATGATATATTAACAAGGCTCCCACAACATTTTCGTAAGCAAGCTAAGGAAGTATGGGCTGGATGAATGTTCTGTAAGATAGGTAGGAAATTGGCTAGATAATTGGACTCAGAGGGTAGTAGTCAATGGCTCAATGTCTACTTGGCAGCCAGTATTAAGTGGAATGCCCCATGGGTTGGTCCTAGGGCTGGTTTTGTTCACGTGCAGTTAATGCGTCTACAGTTCTCAGCAAGAAACTCTGGTGCATATCGTGCAAGAGTTTATTGCTCTTGGGCACACCATTTGAACCCAGAGGTGCTTGGACCCAGCTCAGCATGCTGCAGAGGGGCTGGTTGGGGCTTGAGGGTGCTCTAGTGCAGGGCTAGCCAGCAGGTGCTCTAGTTAGGTTAGCATGAGGGTGCTCTAGTTAGGTTAGCTATTAGGAAAAACTCTCTCCCTAGGAGGGTTGTAATGCACTTGAACAGGTTACCCAGAGAGGTTGTGGAATCTCCATTTGGGATGTTTTAAGACCTGTTCAGACAAAGCCTTGTGTACAATCCTCTAGTTGAGGATGGTCCTGCTTTGATCAGAGGGCTGCATTAGATGATTTCCTGACATCGTTTCGAAGCCTAATTTTCTATGATTCCCTAAAACTGCACAGGGGGCTGGGAAGTAGTTTTGCATCTACCTTCACCCAGTGGTTCAGTTCTGTACCAATCACAGCAGGGCTGGGGTGGTACTGTGTTTATACACAGAAGGGATCTTTAAAGGCTGGCCTGTTGCTTTGGGGTCAGTCTCTTGACAAATCCTGCCCAGTGGTGGTGCCTCATTTTTCCTCCTTCATTTTCCCTTTGTGCATCCTAACACAGTTGTAGCCCATTCAGTGCTCTGCGTAAAGCTTATGGCTGCTAGCAAGACTGGCCCACCCAAGTGAGACCAAGGAGTGAGGTCAACTAAACCAGGAGTGTCCAACTCCCTTGGTTCTTGAAACAGGGCAGGCTGAGCTCTGTACCAGGTTTCCTTATCCCTGTCAGTAGTACTAAGAGCAGACAGTGGGTTGGATCCTCAACTGGTACATAGCTGAAGCAGATACAGCCTACGTTTAAAACATAGGGCAAAACAAGGCAGGCAAATCAGGCCTAGCCCATGCCTATTTCCAATAGACTGTTAAATCTTTATTTTTATAGGATGATTGGTCCTCGTTTATTAGCCAAGTCTCAAATACTTAATAAACATTTTTCTGATTTCCCAATTTCTTGTTAGGTTTATGCATAAAAATGAAAAATCAGGATATCCCATATAAGTGGATAGGAATGGCATCATGCTTTACTTTTATCCATCAAAATTCCCCTTTTCCCTGGCCGCCTCCAGTTCCCTTCATCCTGCAAATCAAAATAGCTTTGCTGGGCTCTTTTCTCCTGATGCCAGTGGTCTTGGTGCCTTTATACCATTTCAAAGCAGACTTCCATGAAAATCAACAGTATTTATTAGAAAAGGGTGTTTTTTCCCACAAGAGATACATCTGTCACTTGTTATGCAGTGAAAGAGCTACTGAAAAGGATTTGTCTTTTTATAAATTGCTTTCCGAGTGAATTGAGCTGAGTGTAAATACAAGAGCCAAATCTGTTTATAACACATTCCTGTGATATTGAGGTGTTGGCCAGTGTTCATCTTTAATGTGAACTGTCCTCTGTGCCTCTTTCAATAGCATCGTTCTCTCTGCTGGAACACAACTCATGCACTGGTCTTAAATACTTAAAAACATTGACTTTGTTTTCTGCTTTGTTCATATTTCTCTCTTTATCCGAAGCCTGATTGCATCATTCAGTCATAGGCTATGCAATGCAGGATTATTAAATTAAAGGACAGCAGAGGAGTATTGGTAAATGAAAGAGCCCCCTGAGGGATTACCAAAGGAAATAACTTTTTCCCTCTGACAGGAAAATAAGCTTCCAAAACAAACTCCAGAAGGCTTCTATCCGTGCAGTAACAGCATCTATTCCTGTTCTTGATGGTGATTGATGCTGCTTAGGATCTCAAAGAAATGTTTTATTTTCTGGCCAGTATGGTGCATTTGAAAAAGGGGTGGAGGATGTCATGATGCAGTGATTGAAAAGAAAGGGTGACAGGATCATTTCACTGTGATTTTTTGCTTCTCTGGGCCTGATTTCACTGTTAGTAAAATGCTGGTGTAAATCTGAAGAAACTCCATTAATTTCTCTGTACTTACACCTGTATAAACAACAGCAGAATGTAACCCACTGGCTCTGCATTGTGAAATTCACAGTTTAGTGACATAAAGGACTCCAGTTATACTAGCACAGCTGTTTTCTATAGGGGACGGCATTGCTTTAAAAGCCAGTTACTCATGTAATTAAACTTGTGAGTGAGGCACATGGCACAATCTTGGAATTGTGGAAGAAATCAAACTTCGCGCTGTGGTTGAATCAGAACTGGCAGAGCCAGCTTTTCTTTATTGAGGGCTATCCTGTGATCACAGGGAGAACTCTATGCAGCAAGGGGAATCACCCACTTGCCTGTTTCAAAGGATTTCTCGGACTCTAAGTCAGAGAAAGAGAAAAAAAAATATGACCGTGGAGAAATAAAATGATGGTAAATCACGCAGACATGCAGGCAGTTTACTTAAAGGAAACATCTGTATACAGGTAATATATCAAAACTGAACAAGGCATGCAGGAATCTGTATCTCAGAACATGTAACTGAATTAAGCAGTATCAGCACTTCTGGTGTCTGTTTTTCTAGTCAAGTAGGCCAGAAGCCCAACTAAATTTACTACCACAGAATGATGAGATTTTATCATACCGGAAAGCTAGCAAATCTTTATGGTGCATCCTACATCCATATGCTAAAACCATGGATGCTGCTAAAACAGATATGCTCCATTCGTATACATCCTAATCTGTGTCATGCTGCACTAAATATTTGGCTTTAAACTACGGCATATGGCTCATGGTGCTAAAATGAAGCAAGCACCTCCATGGGAGTTTAAAGAAGCATGTTGTTTAGTTCAGGGCTGTCCAACTAGAAGCCTGCAGGCTTCATTCAAACCATGAGTGGCCTGAATTGTGGCTTGTGGGGCTTGTCAGCAAAACTCTGGAACCCAGGAGGTAAACATCTCTGCTGCTCATCCCTGTCTTCCCTCTTGCTTGCTGCTAAATTTTGGGTTTTCAGTCACTGTTGGCAACTAAAATTGGTAGCAGGGAAAAAGGGGCAGGGAGGAGGAAGCAATGGCCATGTGCAGATCCAGGATCACGGTGATGATCCTAGATCTGCCTCTTTGGTTGCGTGGCGCAGGGGGATGAGGATAAGACAGCACAGGGGGAAGGCAGCAAGGGGGGCCAAGTTGGCAGG
>NW_017728995.1:62128135-62140949 GCF_001723915.1 Gavialis gangeticus
CGTGGTGCATGTGTGGTGAAGAGTGATCACTGTGCATGTGCCATGCAGCCAAAGGTGGCGTGGCTGCAATGCCATGTTGTGAGAGCTCATGTCAGCACAGCTCTGCATGTGTGGTGAGCTATAAGCTCACCAGCACAGAGTCTGCCTTGAGTCTCTGATTTCAGCTCCAGAGCCTGGTGCTGTTCTCTCTTCCCCCACCCCACTTCTCTCCCTTCCCATTCCCCAAGAATTTAGCAGCAGGGGAAAGGAGGGGAGGAGCAGCATCAGTTCTCATTCCCTGGGCTTCCTAAAAGCAGGAGCTGAGCATCCCTGCCCCTGCTGCTTGTCTTCTCCATTCCTCTGCTGGTGATTTCAGGGAGGGAGGAGGAGGAAGGAGAAGCAAACAGCAGCAGGCTCCAGAGCTGGTTGAAAGCGGGGCCTTTGGACAGACCAGCTGGTGAGCTTACGATGCTCATAGTACATATGGAGCTTCCATCAGGAGCTCAGCATGCTCACTATGCGTGGCTCACCATGCTAGATCTGCCCCTGGAGGTGGCATTTGCCTAGTTTCTAGAACTGTGCCAGCATCACAGCTCTGGCAGCCCCACTAACAAGCCACCACCAGAGATGGGTCATTTGGCCCAGTCTGGATATGATGGAGGCAAGAGACATAAAAAAGCAAAAAAAATGATGGCAGGAAATATAAAACATAGGATTAGTTCTTTTAGAATAACAAACACTTGCCGATAACTTCCTAAAGCTTCTAAGAGCATCAGTAGATTTTCTGCATGGGAATACTCCTCTTTTTTGCATGTTTCTGGCATGCCATCCTTATTTAGGTCCTTCAGGCAACATCTCCTCTACTGCTTTCTCCAACACAGACTATGAAGTAGGCAAGTCTCTTTTACCATATATTCATCCCTGAAGTCCTCCCATTTCCAACAGGCCTTGCTGAAAGGAAAGTAGTAACTAGGCATCCCCTCCTTGCAGTTTTTTCTTATTTTCTAGCAGTAGAGAGTCTGTTATACATCAGGCCTTGCGTCCATCTCTGACATAAGCATAAGCTTTTTGAGGCTTAGTTCCTCAGAAAATGGCCAGATAAGTTGGGGACTGAGGAACTCTGCCCCTCTTCTGACTATCTGTCCCAGCAATTCTCAATCAAAGTGTTGGGGCACACCACTAGACCCTTTCAAAGGTACCACAAGATGTGAGGAGATAAGCTAAGTGAATAAGCATTGACGCAGGCTGCTCCTGCCTGGACAACCTCCTATCCTTCCTGCCTGGCCCCTCTGCAAGGAGGTAAGCACAGTAATATACAAATTAGTTCTTGAAATTGGGTGCCACTCAATTCACCAAAGTTATGGAGGGGTGCCTCCAGCCTAGTTGGGGGGGGGGGGGAAGGGGATGACAAGGGGAGGGATGCCTTGAGTCCAGTGAGAGATGTCTCAAGTCCAAAAGCATTGAGAACCACTGCTATATCCCATGTTCTTTCCATCAGGCCCATAAAGCATTTTGGGAGAATGTATTTAACGTAGCATACTCATAGCTTGCTGCTTCTCATTGTTCCCCATGATGGCAGCTTCAGATTTATTTTACAGATAAACCCACGAAACACCTGTGATGGGCTAGCTGGCAGTGACCTAGCCCAGGAGTTTTGAAAGGGTAAAAGATGATTGGAGGACTTGGGATTCCCTTTCTTCACCAATCTGGTAATGATTTGGCCCAGGTGTTTTGAAGGGGTAAAAGATGATTGGAGGACTTGGGATTCCCTTTCCGCACCAATCAGGCCCCAGAGACTCACCCCCCCCTCCCCCGTGTCCCCTGATTGGCCCCTTGGGTCACCTGGAGGGGGATAAAAGGGGCAGCGTGGGCTGACTCAGGAGAGACCAGCGAGAGACAACAAGGAAGGAGCTTCACAGAGCTGGCAAGAGCTGAGCCAGTGGGGCAGAAGCAGTGCCCCAGAAGAGCCTGAAAGAGCAGGAGCTGCAGGCAGCAGTGGGACCCTCAGCAGTGCAGCATGCAGCCGGAAGGAAGAGGCTCCCTGCTGGGCTCCAGGATCTCCTGGGAGAGGCTGCAGTCAGCGGGAGAGGCTCCAGAGCTGGTTGAAAGCCGGGCCTTTGGACAGATTGGTCGCTCCAACCAGGATCTGAGCAGTGACCTGAGGGGTTCCCAGCTCTGCTTCCAGCTCCTCCAGTCAGAGGCCAGGCAGCTCAACAGTATTCCTTCTTCACTTGTGTTTAAACAGTATATTCATGTAACAAATGTATTGGTCATCATCAGTGAATGACTGGTTGATTGTGAAAAGTGGTCTGCCAAAGGACATGTATGGCCACTGTGCACACCTTGGACACATCTACATGAGACATTTGCTGCAGAGTTGCCTAATTAGCTCTGCAGTAAACATCTTGGTATCTACACATGCAGCCCTATTAGGTGTCAGGATGCTAAAAAACTCCACATCAAGTTAACACTTGTAAATACAGGCACTGTCCTGCTATAGAGCTTTTCATGCTCAGCAACACACCAGTAGACACTGAACTGGCTAGCTGGGGCATGAGTGTGCTCCAGTGCAGGGGCTGCCTGCTGGCTAGCCCTGCACTAGAGCACCCTCAAGCCCCAGCCAGCCCCTCTGCAGCATGCTGAGCTGGGTCCAAGCACCTCTGGGTTCAAATGGTGTGCCCAAGAGCAATAAACTCTTGCACGATATGCACCAGAGTTTCTTGCTGAGAACTGTAGACGCATTAACTGCACGTGAACAAAACCAGCCCTAGGACCAACCCATGGGGCATTCCACTTAATACTGGCTGCCAAGTAGACATTGAGCCATTGACTACTACCCTCTGAGTCCAATTATCTAGCCAATTTCCTACCTATCTTACAGAACATTCATCCAGCCCATACTTCCTTAGCTTGCTTACGAAAATGTTGTGGGAGCCTTGTTAATATATCATGTCCACTGCTGTCCCCACATCCACAGAGCCTGTCATCTCATCACAGAAGGCAATCAGGTTGGTCAGGCATGACTTGCCCTTAGTGAATCTATGCTGACTGTTCCTAATCACCTTCTCCAAATGGATTCCTTGAGGACCTGCTCCATGATTTTTCCAGGGACTGAGGTGAGGCTGGCTGGTCTGTAGTTCCCTGGATCCTCCTTATTCCCTTTCTTAAAAATGGGCAATATGTATGCCCTTGTTTGGGACCTCTGCCAATTGCCCCAAGTTTTCAAAGAAAATGACCAGCAGCTCTGCAATCACATTGGCCAACTCCCTCAGCACCCTTGGGTGCATCACATCCAGCCTCATGGACTTGTTTATTTCCAGCTTTTCTAAATAGTCCCTACCCTGGTCTTTTGCCACTGTTGGTTGCTCACCTCCTCCCCAAACTGTGCTGCCAGCTGCAGTAGTCTGGGAGCTGACTTTGCCTGTGAAGATTGAGGTGAAAAAGGCTCCAAGTACTCAACCCTTTCTGCATCATCCAGCACTAGGTTGCTTCCCTTATTTAGTAAAGGACCCACATTTTCCCTGATTTTCTTTTTGTTGCTAACATGCTTGTAGAAACCCTTCTTGTTACCCTTCATGTCACTTGCTACCTGTACTTCCAATTGTGCTTTGGCCTTCCTGATTTCATCCCTGCATGCCTAAGCAATACTCTTGTACTTCTCCCTAGTTTTTTGTCCAAGTTTTTACTTCTTGCAGGCTTCCTTTTTGTGTTTTATCCCACTGAAGAGTTCCCTTGTAAGCCAAGCGGGTCTTCTGCCAAACTTGCTAGTCTTCCTGCATATTGGGATGGTTTGTTCCTATACTGTGAGTAACAAGTACAACCAGCTCTCCTGGCCTCCTTTTCACCTCCAGCTGGCCTCCCAGGGCATCCTGCCCATCATTTCCCCAAGCGAGTCAAAGTCTGATTTTCTGAAGTCCAGGGTCCATAGTCTGCTGCTCTTCTTCCTTTTCTCAGGATCCTGAACTCGATCATCTCATGGTGACTGCTGCCCAAACTGCAACCTACTACTACATTCCCCACCAATTCTCCCCTGTTTGTGAGCAGCAGGTCAAGAAGAGCATGGCCCCTAGTTGGCCTATCCAACATTTGCACCAGGAAGTTTCCCCAACACTTTCCAAAAGCTTCCTGGCTTGCCTGTGCACTGCTGTATTGCCCTCCCAGCAGATATCTGGGTTATTGAAGTCCCCCATAAGAACCATTGCTTGTGACTGGGAAACTTGCACTTTGCTGTTTGAAGAATGTGTCATCCACCTCATCCTCCTGGTCTGTACATTTTTACAGAATTATTTTCTCATTGTTAACTGTATGTATTCATTTTTATATTCTACTCCTTAATTTAGCAATGGAGGACTATCTGTTTCTGCCATATTGCTTTCTTTGTACCATTGTTTATTGTTTGTCGGTCAGATCCTATTTATGAAACTCTTAAGTTTGCTGGTTAGAATTTTGGCTAATCATGTGACAGGTTAAGTGTGTTATCTTTGGGCTGGGGAACATAAAAGAATTACTAAACAGGCTTGAAGTACCGTGTCACTTATTTATAATCACAGAATTCCCGCCCCCCTTCAACTCTATTTTTTGGATGCCTGTAGCCATTGCTGTTAGGGGGCTTTGTTGATTTTCATCATGTGTTTAGTCATTTACCCCAGCTGGAATATGATGTCAAATTTGCTTATGCTCCCTTGACTGCTGTCATTTTAATCCATTATTTCTATGTACAAGTGTGTTCTTTCTGATATTTATGAGCTAGTTAAGAGAATTGTTGGTCACAATGTTGGACTATATGTATTGGCTTCCGGCTGATATTTTACACTCTGGAAAACTTGACCCCCTTTCTTACCTTGCATAGTATGTTTAGTGATGGCTTGTCCAATCTGATTTTGAAGTTCTTTCTCATGACAGTGGTAAGATTACTTTGCTGCATGTGTTGTTTTAACATTCATTTACTTCATGTTTTACCATCTTCCAGTACTTTTTACTTTAAAACAATCTCCAAAGCTTTCAAAGTATTTAGTGCTGTTATGGGTAATGATCTGTAAGTTGCAGTGTGTCATCTTAAACTCCTAGATATGTACATTTAGCATCTCAGACTAAACACTTTCATAAGTGCTGATTCTACCAGTTTTACTATTCTTGTTCCTGTGTTGAAGCCTGCAGTTAATATCTGATGTAATGAGATATCAGATCAGCCTTTTGCTTCCATGTGTACACTGTTAGAGACAACCTTACCAATGTGATGACCTTGCCAGAGAGCTTTCCTTTTTTTTTTTTAAAGATATGATTAATAATGTCTTGGAATGGAATGCTCTATTTTATTAAACTTATTCCACTGGGAGGCTTTTTCTAGTGCTGGTTTACATTGTATATGACACATTCAGACTAGTTGGATGTTGTAGTGAATGTAAGAGGAACCTTAATAAGGTAACAGCCATTCTCACACCCATTTACTGGAAGTACACCATTATTGAAAGCAAGTTTTCTGTTTGTCAGGGCCTCATATTTGAAATTGTATGTCTTTTAATGCTTTTCAATCCATCATGATATTAAACCCTTTAAATGCCATGTTGTAAACATTTTGCTTAAAATGAGACCTCTAATGAGATGACATATTCTGTGTGTCCTGTGATTCTCAAGGGGCTCATTCTCAGTGTGAATTGCTGTCGTCTTTCTATACCTCTTCTGAGTCGAATGCATTAGTGACTTAAGGTCTTGACAAATTTTAAAATCTGTATTAACATAGTGCTGTCCAGTATATACTGCATTATGAACTCCAAGCAGTTTTATTTCAAGGCCTTTTGCTTCCATGTGTACACTAGGAAAGAAGCGTTGGAGATTTTGGAGAGATGACAAAATTACAGAGCCTACAGCACTTCCAAATTTAGCAGTTTCTTGGTAACTCTGCTTGTGGATGGGACATTTAGGAGTGGGATATTCAAAATCTTTTAGTATTAGGCTAAAATCCAATCCCATTGAAACTGATGATAACACTCCTACTGACGTGTGTGTGTGTTAAAGCCAACATCTAAGTGCTTTTGAAATTCTCTCTAAATTATGTTACTCTGGCAAGTATCTATTTTTCAGTGATATTTTAGCATAGGGATATTTGCTTGTCAGAAAAAATGAAGACTATTACTTTTGACCATAACCAACAGCCTATCTTCAACTCATTCAGACTTATTCTTCCAAACATGCCTGGGTTACACTAGTGCAGGGCATTTTTGATCATTTTGGGACTAATTCTAGCACCCTTACTCATATGAAGCTGCATAGTTTAAGTGTTTTAGCAAAAGAGTGGGTGAGACTTTCTTCATAGCCCATTGTAATTAACTAAACTTAATCCCAGATATCTTCTTTTTTCTGCAATAGCGTTCCTGACAATTTTATCTTAGGGATTTTGTTTGAACTGGCACTAAACTATAAAAGAGGGCAGGGGGGTTTCTAGGGGAAAGTAGTTGTAATTGTGTTTGTATGTATGAGGAAGTATAAATTCAGGAGATCTGCCATTTGAATAATCTTGTCTTATTTATTGTACCATCCTTTGTTGTTTAAAGTTCATAGAAGGTGCCCAGTTATCTTTTGGTAACATTTTAAAAAAGATTCTGGGGTATATGAGTGTATATTTAAATTAATTTTGAGACTGGAAAACTTCTCAAAATAAAGATTACATTGTGTACCTGAGATGCGGAATTTTGGGGAAAAATCAGGGTTATCGTTAAGTGCCCCAACCTAGGCTTCTACACCCAAATTTGAAGACCTTAATAAATTACCTGATTTTTGAGGCGTTTTACATCTGCACTTTCTGGCTATAAAACTCAGATTTGATTCTTTCAGTCCAGATAACCAGGACTGGCTGTGCTTACAATTGTCATGATTCCTTTTTTATCATCATTTTTTCATTCTTCATTCGCATGATGATTTCTAATTTGAGCTGTGCTATTACTGTCTTTAAACTCCAAAAAGTGGACTTAAGTGTTATGCTGTGAATCAGAGCATTCTGAAAATACTGTGTGAAAATCCAGTGGTTCTGTGCCAGCTTATTCTAAATAGGATGCAACATTTGAAAGGTAAGAGTCTTTTATAATAGGCAGTCCTTTTAGTGAGAATTCTGCAGAGGAATGATGGTAAGAGTACTTTATAGGGTGAACTTTCCTAAGCAGGTATATAAGGTGCATTATTCAAGGTAACCACTGTATTCCCCCTATATGACTTAGGAATGAAAGGTAAATCAGAGCAGGGGCTGGCAACCTTTTCAAGCTACAGGCAGGAACAACCCAGCTCCAGTCTGGTGTAAGCTGGTGGCTTCAGCGGTGCATCAGCAGCAAGTTGGTGCAGGGGGTTTTGCTTGCACCCATGCTGGGGCCAGGCAGCTGGCAGCTGTACTAGTACTGCTGCCACTTTTCCCAGCCTCCCACTTCCTGGCTGCAGCTTCCAGGTGGAAGGGAGCTGTGTGGGGGCTGAGTAGCTGGGAACTGCACCAATGCTGCTGCTACTGCCTCACCTCCTTGGCCCTTCACTCCCTAGCTGCAGTTCAGGCACAGCTTCCAGCTGGTGGGGAGCTGTGTACACACTGTTGCTGCTTTCTCCTACCCTACCCCCCTTCCTGGCTAAATGGCAGGTGCACCTAGGAGCTGCCCAGCCCTAGCTCAGTTCTCCACCTGCTGGAAGCTGTGCTTGCACTACATCTGGGGAATGGGCAATATTGGGGGTGGAGGAGAAGAGAAAGGTGGTGAGATGGGTGCAGCTTCCAGCTGCCCAACACCAACCTGGGCACAGGCGTGCACAGAGCAAAGGTTTCTGTCTCTGCAGGCCAGATGCAGCCTGCGTGCTGAATGTTGCTGACCCCTGCTTGTAGAGTATCAGTGATGAGTTTTGTACTGCACACTTGACTTTTGAGCCCTCAGTGCTTTGAGAAATTGGCTCTGAATCATAGAAAGTCAGGATAGGAAGGAACCTCAGGAGGTCATCTAGTCTAACCCCCTGCTCAAGGCAGGACTGTTCCCAACTAGATCATCCAATGCCCATTGAAAATGAATGAATTTGGGGAATGTAAATCAACCTGATTTTTCTATGGCATGTTTATACTCTCCTACTCTGTTTAATAAAATAACAAGTACAAGAAACAAATAATACAAGTGGAGCCCCTGGTAATTTGTAATGTGCTCCTGTGTATACACTTAGGAAGTAGAGAACAAAAGAAAGAAGCAAATATTAGCAGTTGGAGGAACATAATTAAAATAGATGAGGGCCATGTAGGGTTTGGAAAATAACTGCACCTGGGTTAGTAAAGTACCAATAAATCTTTTGAGAGTGACAGTAAAGTTGGAATTAGTGATGTCCCCCAAAAGGTGAGGGGGAGTAGGGGAGGCAGGCTTATGTGGAGCACTTACAACTGAAAGCTCTCCTGACCTCTGTGACTCCTTTCACTCAAACAACTCTGAGTTTCATTTGAGGCATGAACATGCTTGATCATGCTTGAATTGTTTCCTAATAGTATGTAGAGAGAAGAAGGATGAGCTTGGCTGGATTTATCTTAACTGCAACTGAACCAAAGCTCTCCAACAGGGTGAAATAATGGCAGAGCAGTAAAACCATGTATTGGTTTATTGTGTTGGGTGCTTTATCCTACTTCCCTGTACCTTCTCATTCAGCTGAGCTCTGCCAGTTGATAAATATTGCAACCATATAGCTCAATGTGTAGAAAGTTTTGAGATCAGATGCTAGGTTTGTTTGTGAATAAATCCTTGAAGATTTCTATTTCTTCTTTTGTATGACTGTCTTGAAGTAACAATTAAAAGTCCAGTTTAAGGTTAGTTAACCAGTCTAATGCTCTTGAGGAAAAGGAATGCATCTCTGCAATGTCACCGTCAAATTTGTATAGCGAGCAGAGTGTTATGTGGTCCAGAGTTTGATCGGGATTGCCACAGTCACATTTTGTAGAACTCCTAATACACTATCAGGTGACCACAGCGACCGTGCCCAGTTTGGATCTGATCTGGAGCCTTCCATTTTCTTCGTGGAAGGTCTAAACCAGGAGGCTTTATTGTTGAGTTGGAAATTAGATGTTTATTCTGATTGGTGGTTTTATTCCATGCTTTTCTTCAAGCTACTGCACTGTCGTGTCCTACAAGGGCTTAAAGAAAAAGAATGCATCTGACTTTGCTAGACTACCCACTTCTGGCTGTACCTGTACAAATTTGAAAAGCTGGGCAGATACACTCTAAAAATAAAACATAAATAAGTAAAATACTGGAGGCTGTACTAACAAGTCTTCCTTAATTTATGTTCCAGTTATGTTTGTTAGACATGTCAGCTGCACTAACCTGTTTGATCTTGTCTCCACCTCTTATGTCTGATGGAGGTGTCACCCACTGTAAATAACTAGTGTTCTAATTTTCTGGCTCATTTGCCTTAATATGCTTAGTCATTAGTCCTGTTTTTGGTAGGAAGGATTGGTTAGAGACACATAAATGGCATTTTCATTTTGGCAGATGAATTGAAAACTTACCTGGGTCTCTCAGTGAGGTGAATTGACTCAGATTATCTCTTTTCAACTAGACAATATCAAATGTATTGGTTGATAACTGGCAACTTGTGTGTTCTTGGGGGAAGGTTATTTGTTGATGGGAAGAGTTTGGCTTTTTGGACAGAAAAGAATTTGGTCTGTCTTTCATTTTAAGACAACATCTAGGACTAGATTGTGCTCCTTTTTGCTGTGTAACAGAGCAGAGCATAAGTTAAAAATTCCATTTCCATGCAGATTTTGTGATTTTGACAAAACACATACGAATATCAAATTTTCCATGGAAGAAAGTTCAGAAAAAATATTTCATGTTGATCAAACATTGTATTTTGAGCTTTGCTTTTCTGAAATTGTATATGATGTAATACAAAAAAGCAGCAATTGAAAAAATCATGAAAAATGTGAAATGGATTTTGTTCCAAAAACTAAAATAAAATTTTGCCAAGGTAGAAAGTTTAGTTTTTGAGTCTTCCTCAGAAGTAAAGCTTGATGATATCAACATGGTGTCACAAGATGGGTTTTGTTTTAAACAAAACTACAACCTGTGTTGGGAAAATGGCTGTGTTTTTAAGTTTTTACAACCTACTCTCCTGAACAGGAAGTTAATCCACAACCAAGTCCCATTAATGACAGACAAAATGACATGGCCTGAATCCCAGAGTTGAGAATCACTCAAGACACAGCAAAGAAAAATGCTTGTGCACTAAGGAGAAGGGGTTTGTTAGCTACTGATTCTGATTGATAGGATTGATTTAGCATTTATATTTCAGTAGTGCCTGAAGGTTTCAACTATATTGGGCTCCATTTGTGCTGGGCACATGCAGACATATAATAAAATGACAGCTCGTGTTCTGAAGATCTTACACTACAAATGATGAAATGTAACAGGTGGACAGGGATAGATAAAACAGCCTGGGTGAGCTGAGGATGCATATTTCTCCACCAGTCAGTAGGAGCGATCACAGCCTTGACCTGTCAGGGTGTAGCTTTATCCCTGAAGAAAGAGGTGAGTTTCAAGGAAGGGCTGCCCTGCGTTTCATATGAAGAGCAATTTATTTTTATCTAAAACTGTTCTGTTTATATTTTATCTGCTGCCCTCCCTTCTGCCTTACCTTTCTACCACAAGCTTCAGCACTGTCGATCACTAACAGAAATACAGTTAAGCCCACTACTTTCAGGCCCAGGTGCCTTCTCCGCTTGCTTGTCTTTGATACATGCATGCGAAGGGCAACACTGAAAGAGCTGCAAGCAGTAATCCTGGAATCAGAACTGCAGAGCCATTCATAATCTGTCTTTCTCCCTTCCTCGTAATTATCTTCACTACACATGAGAGCAGAAAACTCCCTCAAGCCTCATTGTGAATCATTTAGAATTCTAATTGGGATTTAAAAACTCTTGAAATCTGAGTGGGTGGCTCCGCATTCGAGCTGATGGATGTTACCCTGGGCTATGCGCCCCTGTAGACCAGGAGAAGGCCCACGCAAGCCTTTTATGAAAGAGCTGCATCCTCTTTGTTTTGAATAGTGGATTTGCTCCCTACTTCAGCTAATTAGTAACTAGCTTGTTCACAACAGTGTGTGGTAATGGTGTTTTATTGAAATGCTAATTCCTTTTGGATATACTGATTTACTTTGGCTCTTAATTTTTCTTTAAATATAAGAGGGGCCCCATTCATTGTTGCTTTCTCTTTCTGTACATTTTCTGTTTTATACCCACATGCTCTGCTTTCTCCCCTGGGATCCCAAAAGCATTGTTTTGTTATCAGTATAGATTTGCACATGGAATGGATCAACTCCATAAGGCTTGTATTTTACAGGATCACGCTTTCATTTTTGTTACAAAACAAAATTATTTGTTGTTCTTCCCTTGTCACCCATTCCCCACCAGACTGCCTTCCTATTAAACCAGCCCGCAGCCATAAGCAGAGTAATGTAAGAGGGTCCATTGGTACATTAAAGAGCCAGAGGAATCACACTGATGGAACAGAAATGGGATGACATCACTGTCTGATGGATTTTACTGTGGCAGCTGCATAGGGACCTCAGTATATCAAAGAGCTGATAAATGAAGGACATAATTCAAAGTAAAACTGCTGAATGCTCTTACACCATTGTTATAAGCTATTTCTATAGGAGATGAGAGCATAGCAGTTTGGAGTGGCTGAAGGAGCTCAGTTCACCTGGGCAAAACACTCTGAGGTTTGGTATTTCATTTCTGCAGCCTTTTGGGCCGTGTGTGAACTGCCCTGTTCACTAAATGTAAACCACTTTTCCTTTGACCACTCCACATCACAACTGGGAATCAACAGCAGTTTCTGGTCTGTGGGGACTGGGGAAATGAAGTCCTTAGCTCTGAATTCATTTGCTTTGTGAGTATAAATCAGACTTGAAATGTTATTTCAGTGCTGTACTTTAAATGTAACATTATAAATAGGCAAATTAAGCAGGTGGCTGTGGTACCCCAAAACAGCTGTTCTCAGACATCCTTCCAGTACTCAAAAATCAAATCCCCTTTGTGCTTAATTTTCATTCATCTGCTTCCATTTGAAGCAGGAATGATTCCCTAAGAATGCTCGGCCTTGAACACAATCAATAACCATCACAGATTCGGTTCCTTTCCCCTCGTAAAAGAAGTTATAGTCCTCTGGCAGTGAAAATTAATCTCCTAATGTTATTTAGAAAGCTTCTTTTTAACTCAGTTCAACAGCCACCCAAAGTTCACTATCCAACTTTGGGCCAGGTGCTTTATTGGAGTAAATAAGCATGGCCACAGGGAAGTCAATGGACCTGTCTGGATTAACACCAGCTGAGGATCTTATCCATCTGATTCCAAGGGATAGGTGAATCTCAGTTATTGAGGCCATTCCAGATTTTAGGCCATGTTTCTGCAGCCTTTGGCAGACACTCTGCTCTAGAAGTTAACTGCATTTTTCTTTATGAAGGCAAAGAGAGGCATGAAATGGAGCAAGTGAAAAAATAATAATTAGGCTATCTTAATTGGGTAGACAGAACGTGTTTTAAAAAGTCTGTCTAGGAGCTGCAGTAAAAAAAATAAAGCCCTTAATATGCACTAATTCTTAGGATTTAGGTTGTACACAGGGGCCTCTTCTGTTTGAAAGCAAAGCAGTCTGTAGACACTAGGCACTTGTCCACAGAGAGCATAAGTGGCCTTGTAGATAAGGCACTGGCCTGGAAGTTTGCTTTGCCTCAGGTCCTTTCTAACCTTAGGTAAATAATTTAATCTCTATTTCCATTTCCCATCTGTGAGAGTGGGATGATGATACTCTTCCCCCTTCTCCTCCCCCCCCCCCCCCCC
>NW_017728995.1:62141132-62151370 GCF_001723915.1 Gavialis gangeticus
CCCCCCCCCCCCCCCCCCCATCATCTCTTGGTTCTGTTGTTTGCTTAGATTGTTAAATTTACAAGTAAGAGCCTCTTTCTCTTTATGGGCATGCATTGTATAGGGCATATATGCACAACACAGCCCTAAGATCAGGTGAGGTTTTAGGGCTACTATAATTTAAATCATATTGTAATAACAGTACAGTTACACAGTGGCTATAGCTATTATAAAGACAAAGATACTAGCCAGATCCAAGAGACTTGCCTGAGTGAGGTCATGAAGTGAGCTGGGGATGGGAAATGCATAATCATGATCATCATAAATTTACATTTGATTTTCCCGTTCACCATGGCCATGAGAAAGGGACTGGTATAAACTGTGCTGCCCCAAGAGCAGCGCTGGTAGAGCAGTTTCCCAGTGCTTCTCTACAGAACAAGGTAAGGGATTAATTTGTTACAGTCCCTGTGTAGAGCACAGCATGTTCTTGCTTCCTTTCCTTATGTAGCTTTTAATGCTGTAGAGCAGAGGTTCCCAAATTTTTTCTTATTGTGTACCTTCTTCCAGATTTACCACCTGCCCACCAGCACACATTTTATAATCTAACCTTTAAATGCCAATTATTATTATAATGAAAATTAAATGTGCCATTACACAGTTTCTCCCACGTACCCGCCAGGGGTATGCATACTGCAGTTAGGGTGGGAACCCCTAGTGTAGAGAGAACTCCATAACTCTTTTCTTAGCCTTAAGAAAGCCAAGAGGCCAGACTGTCTTTTCCCTTGATGCTTCTCTACTGTTTCTAACCTATTTACTTGAGCTTCATTTTTATTCACATCTCCCATATATAATCTTCTTCTGTACTGTCTGCTGACAGGGCAGTATAACTAGGGGTAGCTGTGTTTGTTGCTGTCCTGAGTTTGCATGGTTCTTGGTAAGCCCTTCTCTGCTCACAGGTTGGGATATTTGCTGGTGGGGCTCAGACCCCTGTACCGTTCTTTTCCCAGTGCTGCTTGTTCTGGATTTAGGAGTCTGCAGACTGGTTTATGCAAGTCTTTTCTCTTCTCTCTAGGCAGTGTCTGCTTCCCAACTTAAAAGAATATCTGCTAAGCTAGCATGACAGAGTTATCCATTTGCTTTAGTATTTTTATGACATAAATCCCAAGTTCAGGCTCAGACTTATAGCAATAGAAAACTGCATTTTGACACTTGCACAAGAAGCCTATGTGGTAAATCATGGCATTTATCCCTCCCCATACTCTGTACAGTAAGATTTGTGCCTGAATTCAGTGTAATTTATCTGGACAGCCACATAAAATATGGAGAAATCTGCTTAAAATTAATTGGATACAGTTTGGAGGCTTGATTTTTGGGGAAAGTTTTTTGAGGGGTTTTTTGTTTTTGTTTTTTTTTTTTTACTGCTCTGATTTTCAGTTAGATTATTGGGTTTTGAGGAGAAAAAAGTAAAAGGCCAGCTGTGGCCACATCAGTTCATTTGAGTGTTAGATGGAAACAAGCATTTGGTGAGGAGGGGGAAAGGAGCCATCAAGGCCAATCTGCTTGTTGTACAGCTTAATGTAGGCCTGTCCAGTAGTTCCTGTGCGCTCGGTGACAGTTACAGGGGGAAAAAACTCATTTGCCATTTTAACAGTTTATATCAACCCTTCTCAAAAGACTTTTGTGCGTGTGTCTATAGTGCTTACTGCCTTTCTCCTTGACCTGGTTTGTGCTGTACATGTAAATTCTTTACATTAAAAACCTTCACTTCTCTACTGCTTTGACTGATTTCTAGTGCTTTGGGTCACTTCTTATTTTAGGTAATCAGCTTTCAGGGTTCTCCCCCCAATAAACTGTTTCAAAGCAAATGATTAGTAATAACCATTGTGTTTAATTTTTTCTCCTGGTATCTTATGCATCAGTGATTTTTGATTAAATGTCCCTAAAATTCTCCGTGGATTATTTTTCATCCTGGAATAAAAACCTGAAATTTCCTCCATGATTATGAGCAGCAGAGTTCTTTGCAGTTTACCAGTATCTTGCTTCTCTGTTTTTCAGTTAATCTTTAGCAACTGCATGTAATATGCAATACTATTTTTTTGAGATTGCAAAGAAAACTAATAAGGCTGATCTGTAGACCAGAATTAAGCAAGGCCAGCTAAGGAAAACACACACAAAATGAGCAAGAGGTTTAACAGAACATCTTGAATTTTAAAAATGAACCTTTCCCTTGAGTTTTGGGATTTTTCTCCTTTTTCATTTTAGCCAGATCATAGAACTGGGAAAGTCTGGGAAAAATCAGAAAGCTCTAAAGATGTCAGGAAACATTTTTCAAACTGACAATTATACTCCAGGTAATGAAACTATCATAGAACATATAGAAAGTAAAAAAACAATGGAACCCTGCAGGAAACAATAATGTCTCATGCTAATGGAGACTGAATACAAGGAGGAATTTTTAGCTAAAAGGTATTCATCACTGTGCAAAATAATTAGTTGTTTTTGGAAGTTTAACATGCAACACAAATTTGCCAAGAAAATCATTCATTAATGACCACATTAAGTATCACACACTTTATGCCAGGAGTTCTCAAATAGTGGTATGTGTACCACTGGCAATATGTGAATCAGTTTTAAAAATTGTATTAACAAAATAAAAATCCTAATTTAAATGATGAAGGTGGCACACCAAGTACTTCTGAGTTTTTACATGTGGTATGCTGTATCTCAATCCCAGAACTGCTGTTAAGGCAGCATGTGTTATTGGAGTACATTCAACAGGGAGCTTGTAGGTTACATATTAAAAAAAAATGGCAATGTCATAATGGGACTATGATGGTTTTTATCAAACATATTTTAAAATGTCAAATGCTTGGCCAGTTAAATATTTCTCCAGCAAGCTCTACTTCAGTCATAAGGGTGTAATCTCCCCATGCATATAATTTCTATTGATAGTATTTGAAGATTCAAGTGCAGATAATCAATAGATCTTTGTCCTGTTGCAATTATGTATGAAAGTCAATACATTTTCATTCAAAGAGTGAATAATCAAGATACTTCATTTGGGTCTGATACATGCTTCAGTCATTTTGAGGTAGAATAAATGTTTTTCTGACAACTAAAATAATGAATTTTCATGCTACATAAATAGAAATGACTGTTATGAAATCCTGACAAAACATGCTGTACAACAGAAGCATTGACAGACTGGTGCTGCAACAGGTGTTGTGGTCTTTGTGGGTGTGTCCCGATGAGTGCGCATGTGTGGTTGTGGTGCTGCAAACTGCGCATGGTACACGTGCACCCATTCACTGCACTGGAATTTGCAGCATAGCACCAAAATTTGACAATGGAAGATCCTGGGGTTAAAAAAAACAAAACAAAACACCTACTTCATAAAGTGGCATGGTGCATGTGGCAGCAGTGTGCACTGCCAGAAATACTCTGGCTGCCAGTTAGGCTCTGAGCTGCTGGATTGCTGCTGACACTGTCCCAGGAGGCCCCCAGGACCTCAGGTAAGGCTGCTGAGGTCTACCCCACTGAAACAATCTGTGCTGCTATTTTTGCCACAGCAACTGCACATCCCTGCATGGGTAATAAAGGACTGCATTTCTGGAGTATTGCCTGGCAATTGTAGGACCAGATCCTCAGCTGGTGTAGATTGGTATAGCTCCATTGACTTCCCTGGGTTACAACCATGCACACTAGCTGAAGATACTGCATCACTAAAACCATTGGCGGCTTGGCCAGTGACATCAAAGACTGAAGGATTGTGCTTTCAATGGTGTGGCTAAACCCTCACCTTTTAGACCTATTTACCTATATGCACTACGTGTGACTTGGCCTCATTCAAAGCAATGCATTGGACTGAAATCCTTGGAACTGACCCTGCCCCATTAATGAGAGTTTTGCCGTTGACCTCAGTGGGGGAAGGATTCTCTCTTGTTCTGTAGCATACCTAATCATGGCTTGTGCTTCAGGTAATTTGGGATGATCATAGAGTAAGTCCTCAAGAAATGCGTTGTGAAACACCTAGAGGGGAATAAGGTGATCAGGAGAGCCAGCATGGATTCACCAACCGCAAGTCATACCTGACCAATGTGATTTCCTTCTATGATAAAGTGACAGGTTCTGTGGATACAGGGATAATACTGGTTGCGATATATCTTGCCTTTAGCGAGGCTTTTGGTACTGTCTCCTGTAACAGTGACAGTAACCAGCTAAGAAATACAGACTGAATGAAAGTAGGGTGGATACATAACTGGTTGGATCATTTTGCTCAGCTAGTAGTCTTTGATGGCTCAGTGTTTTGTTGGGAGGAGGTATCAAGTGGGTATCAAGGTATCATGCCTCACCTAGAGTACTAGGTCCAGTTTTGGGCCTCACACTTCAAGAAGGATGGGGACCAAGTGGAGAGAGGCCAGCACAGAGCAACAAAAAAATGATTAGGAACCTAGGAAGCAAGACTTGTGAGGAAAGACTGAAAAACTAGAGGTATTTAGTGTGGAGAAGAGAAGACTGAGGCAGATTTTGATTAAAGCCTTCAAATACCTCATTATAGAGAGGATGGAGATGTGCTTTTCTCTGTAGCCATAGAGGAAAGGACTAAGAGAAAGGACCTTAAGCCAGAGCAGAGGAAATTTAGTTGAATATGATGTTATCTGTAGTGCAGTCAGTAAGAGTGCTACTGAAGTCCAGATGGTGATCTCTTTTTCTTAATTTCATTCAGTTCTAGCAATAACATTAGATCCATTAAATTATTCTTCTATCAGGTATGATTTTTTCTGCATAGCCTTTGATGTCTTCATTGTCTCATCTCCCTTACATTTTTTCAGATTTAAAGATCATTGGGGTATGCTTCTTTGTTTTATAAACTGTCTAGTTTTTATTCTACCAGCAGTTGCTAATCAGAATAAAAATGCCAATCAGTATTTGTTCAAATAAAAGCAATGTTGCCTTATCAGAGCATCAGGTAAATGAAATAATCTGAGTTAAAGAATCAGAAAACATGAATGTATTATCTTTCAAATACATGGGATATATATGTAAGTGGTCAGGACACAGTACTTGAGGCTGAAATGTATTTGGTAAAAACAAACTAATAAAATAAAACTTAACCTTTGAGGGTCTTATAATTAATAATTCTGTTCTCTAAAGCAGATTGGTAACTTTTTCTTTGTGTGTGAGAAGCATAAATGTAATTTTTATGCTGTTATGATATCCTCTCAGTGTTTTCCAATGATCTCAGAACTGGGTTTAGGATTTCAGCACTTGTTTTATTTAATGGGAGAAGATAGCCTTCTCAAAGGTTTGGCTTCATTCATGGACAACTTAATCTGGATGTTGGTAGTAGTGGATATTCAAAGACAAGCACATGCTGAAATCCAAAGTGTTATTAAGCACTTCATGTAAAATACATTGTAAAGGCATTGGATCTAGGCAAAGAATTTGTCAACTTGTCAAAAGTTTTAAAATGCCTTCAATTATATGAGTTTAAAATAAAGCGGAATCATAGAAAATTAGGGCTGGAAGGGACCTCAGGAAGTCATCTACTCCAACCCCCTGATCAAAGCAGGACCACTCTCAACTAGGTCATCCCAGCCAAAGCTTTGTCTACCAGGTCTTAAAAACCTCCAAGGATGGAGATTCCACCACCTCTCTCAGTAACCTGTGAGTCCTTTACTACCCTCCTTGTCTGGTTTTCCCTAATATCTAACCCAAACTTCTCTTGCTGCAACTTGAGACCATTGCCCCTTGTTGTGTCATCTGCCACCATTGAGAACAGTCTAGCTCCATCCTCTTTTGAACCCCACTTCAGGTAGCTGAAGGTTGCAATTAAATCCCCTCTCAGTCACCTCTTCTGCAGACTAAATAAACTCAGTTCCCTCAGCTTCTCTTCAGAAGTCATGTGTCCCAGTCCCCTCACCATTTTCATTGCCCTATTAATCAGCTGATTTCACAAGATTAATAGTCAAGAATGCCACATTCAGGCCTGGTGTATTCTTGTGTTGCTTCATGATATGTCTGTGTCAGTAGAGAACAATATTCATGTCACAACGTCATGAGGAGAGCATACACTCCACAGGCCAGTCTCCAGAACCAATATTCTTGCTTTGTTTCTCAGTTCTAATCTTCAAAGGATGAAGATGGAAAGCTTGGGAAAATGGGGCTCTTTCTGAAGGAATAAATATTTCTTTTATATCCTTTTCTTATTTTCTGTTCCTTGGTTACTAATCCATTTTAAAGCTTCCTGGAATTGTTCAGGCCATAAAATGAACAACCAAAAAAATAAAACCCCATTTTTTTCTGTGAAGTGTGCTGGTTTAGTCTGGTGTTTTCTTAAAATTAAACCTGTCTGCCTAATTGGGTGGCACAGCCTTTATAAATACAAAGTACTTGATTAATTGGAAAACATTACTGTTTTACACAAAGGAGCAAAAAAAAGAGGGACTTCCCAGATCTGTCTCTGGAAAAAGCTAATGGATAAGTTGAATCCTTATTGTAGGGCCCAATTTTGCCTTGATTGGCACCCTGTGACTACATATGTAGACTCTTAGAGGCAAGGGATATGTTTTCCTAATTGTCTGTATGGAGCCAAACAGCAGTAGAGTATACCATAATATAAAAAAGAATATAGAGCCTAGGTCCTTGCCGGTGTCGATCAGCAGACTCCACTGAGGATTTAGCTTTATATGTTTGGAAATAAGCCCATAGCACCAGATTTCAGTCTCCTTTATGTGAATGAATATCTAGAGCATGTCCATTTTCTCAGAGTAGAATGTGACCCACAAAACTGTGAAAATAGGAATAGGAAATAGCTGGTGGTACCTAACTGGCATTTCATAATGCACTGTATGGTAGATGAAGATAATTTTCTCTCGTCTGAATTGTGAGCTTTCCAGACAAACTCTTGAAGCATAAGATTACCTTGAAGGATGCCAGTGTTACTTTGTGATGATCTAATACACCATAAATGACAATAAATCACCTGGCAGTTGCACTGTACAAACCATGGTTATCAAAACAAAGTAAAAAATTGGTAATAAATTCAAATCCTGGAAGTTTATACCAAAAGTACGTTTCAAAGATGAAACAGCTTAAACCGCTCAGGATTTATACCGCAATCCAAACACTGGTTTGTCTTTCCTTTACTTACTTATTTGTTGGGTCAACTGTATACATTGCTTGCAAAAATTAGAAGAGGATTTGTTTTTTCACTAACATGATAGTGGCTGAGACTTCTTTTGCAGCTTTTGATTTGTTCATTTATTCCCTGATTCTGCAAACATATGGATGTCACTAAGCACATGTTCAGGGATCAGACCCACTGATCTCTATGGGAGTGTTTGCATGTGCAAAGATGAACTTATGGGTCTGTGTTTGTGGAGTCTGGCCATAGTGAGGTGGGATTGAATAGACATGCGCGTTCAACCACCCTGTCACAACACAGGTGATCCCTAAGCCATATATGCAGTGCTGTTGTTCTCTTTGCCATACCTGTTGCCTTCATGCTTGACTTCTAGCAATGTTTGACACCTTTTGATCATGCAAAAGTAAAATAATATAAGCAAAATAATATGAAATATGAATATCTTAAAATAAACCTATTGTAAAGCCCAAAATCAATATTTTTTCCTATCTGCTGTTATTCATGTCTGTGGTCAGCAGCCTCATTTACCCAGTCATGTGTTGTTGTTACAGTGATCACTGATGGGCCACTGGATAAGACAGCTCTTACAGATGATGTGGGAAGTGAGGAAGATCTATATGAGGACTTCCGGAGTTCCAATCACCGCTATGGCCACCCTGGAGGAGGAGGAGAACAGCTTGCTATTAATGAGGTATCATGCCTGTAGATCTAAGAATTAGTGGGGAAAAGATACTGCTTCTGGCTTTTAATTATAGGGGACATCATTGCCAGCAGGGTCCTGGATAAATAGGTAAGGCATCAATTTCAAATTTCATAGGTCAACACTTTTAGCTGTGACATTGTCCAGAGCTAGTGTTTTGGCTTTCCCTTGAGCTGCTGGATCCAGCATCAAGTGGATGCTGATATGGTGTCACATGGAACTGCAGCTCCCTTTACATTAGTTACGAGTTCCTCTCTTCTCATATATTTTTAGGGAATAAGGAAATACTGTATTGAGACACTCGTGTGCTGCACATTCCAGAGCTAGTGAAAATTGCTAGCATGATCAGAAGCTTGGTGTTTTCAGTTAATGAAGACAGAAAGATGAAACCAAAACCTTGAAGTGCTGTTCTTTATACTTGTTTGAACCTCTAAACTTCAGTGCAAGCATGTGTCCAGGGAAGCAATGTTGTTTGTGATAGTTTGGCAAAGGGCTCTTTTATTTATTTGTTTGGCATCAGTTGAATTTCTGGTATCAGATAAAAATTTATTTTTTAGTCTAACTGAAATGGTGAGTAGAAAATTAGTCAATGGGCAGGAATGGACTACAATTTTAAGGCAGATTCAAAGCCTTTTCCCAGTACGTTACAAATGGCTTCTTGCTGTGCAGTAGGCTTTTTCCTGTGTGTGAATAAATCAACATTCCATTGAAAGAGCTAAACCTGGCCATCCTGCAGCCTCTAAAACACTCTGGTATTTGCTCCTCTTACCTTTATATGACCTCTGTCAGAGGGAAAGGCAATGATAAAAGATGTGTTATGCCTGCTCACAGCTTGTGCATGGCTGGAGTGGTGTTGGCTCAGGTGTTAAGCCTCTGTCAGATAGAGGTGTAATGCTTCTGGGGGGCGGGGGGCTGAGCTGCATACTCAGAACCGGTAGGTACAACCACTTTTTCTAAAAAGATGCAACATGTGTTCTTTCTAGCAGCAACCTGCAGGCAAAACTTGGGGGAAGTACAGCAATGTCAGTTGTCCCACTCCAGCCACTTCATTATCCTGTGCTCAAGAAACCATGCTGTTGCCTTTGTGGATACCTTGTCTATACCGGAGGGAAGGAAGATACAAAAAGTATCTTCTTTTCCAGCAGTTCCCCACAGTAGTAGTCAGGATATGGCCCTTAATTTGATAGTGTGGCACAAATGGATGTTATTTGAGGGAACTGTTGACATAAATTGTAAGGGAAGAAGTATAGGTGGTCTGGATGATTTGGATACAACATTGAAGCAATTCAGTCTAGGCAGCTTCCTTCAAGCTGTGTAGATTGAACCAATAACAAACTGAACTAACGTTCAGTTTTCAACTGGGGAAAGGCAGGGAGAGGCCTGCACTGATCCAGGTCAGCAGGTGGGGGTGCCTATGTGCACTGAACTGCTGTTCTGTTACAGGTTCAAACCAGTTTCTGATCACTAAACTAGTTTGTGTAATTTCTGTCACTAGCCTAACTCTTACTGAAGATCATTATACTTGGATACCTTACTGCTATTTTCAACTAAAAAAAATCACCTCTACTTCTTACTCTTGATTTTCCCCATCTCAGATGAAGCCCTGAGAATTATTTGTTAGGACTTCACATTGTCAAAGCGTTAAAATAGTAATTTCAGTAACCAGAGCCAATGTCCATTTTATTCAGTTCTGCTCTTTGAAAATTCAGACATCAAATCACATGTCTGCCTATAAATAAAATGTTAATGGTTTGGGAAACATAGACCCCAATTTTTGTATTCCTCTGTTTCTGTGCTTGGTAAAGCAGTGACATGGGGTGAAAAGATATGCAAGATGTCTGCATTTCCCTTATTCTAACATCATTTTGAGGCCCACCAGCATTAATTTGAGCGGCCTTGGGACTCTAATATCCACTACTTTTCCTACCGGATTCTGTGTACAAAGACTAATTATTTAGGTAAGCATGGAAAACTGGTTTAGGTGAAACAAAATGTGCTGCAAATCTTTCTCTTGCTCAATTTCCTGTGCTACTATGTTCCCTTCCTTTCGTTACTGAAGGGAATTGGATTGAACATGGTACATATTAAAGTGGTAGTAGTATGTTCTCCCACGTTTGCCTGAGGAAGACCCTGATATGTTTGGGAGCATTGGGAAAATACTTTATTGGAAATATTGAGAATATTTGAGGGGAGGAGGATGTTTCTTCCTCATATGCTGACTTTCAAAGTTTTTAGTTTACAATCTAAATAGATATAGATATATAAATATGTGTGTATGTATGTATCTATATGTGTATATATATCTCTAGAGAGAGATATATGTGTGTGTGTATACATATAGATATAAGTGTAATGTCATGGGGGAGTGATGGGGGGGTGTGTGTGTGTGTGTGAGAGAGAGAGAGAGAGAGA
>NW_017728995.1:62156370-62159168 GCF_001723915.1 Gavialis gangeticus
TATAAGTGTAATGTCATGGGGGAGTGATGGGGTGTGTGTGTGTGTGTGTGTGTGTGTGAGTGAGAGAGAGAGAGAGAGAGATGTTTTTGTTTGGATCTTTTTAAAGGAGAGGATTAAAATACTGTATTTTTTAGAGATGATCAGTTTTCTTCAAAAATGCTTTATGTAACCGAATGTTACATAAATCAGTAGTATATAAAGATAGACCAAATTAAACTCAGTTAAACCAGTTCAGCCTTACAAAGTGGCCAGTACCTCTTGGCCGCTGTCTGCGGACTCCTTCCTAGGGCAGTAGCAGTTAATAAAGAGGGAGGTTCCAGCTTGCTGGGGTGGAGATGGTTCAACTAACAGAGTCTCTTCTGGGCTCCTGCCTCCAGCTCTACAGTCACCTCTTCAAAGAGGGCAGCAGCAGTTAATATAGGGGCACCTTTATGCCTCTTGATAAATTCTCAAAACCATTTTTCTTCCTTGGAAATGGTCCTCTGTATGTGTCATACATTATCTGAATTTCTCTTTGATAATTTTTTATTACTGAGGATAACGATGTTTTTCTTAACTGTTCATTTTATGTAAGTGGCTATCCATTTGGTAATTTTAAGTCAGTAAAGAACATTGGTTTATGCAAAGCAGTTGCAACGTACCTAGTCTTTGAAACATACCTGGTGGATCTGTTGGCTGGTCAGCTAGAACAACTTGATTTCTTGTTTGTTTGCTTGTTTACTAACTATCCAGCTGGTTCCCGTGGGTAATTAAGCCATCAGATGACATCAGATAGCATTGTCAAAGCGCTTCTCCACATGATCACCTTCTGGAAAGGCATAATGAGATGAAACATTAATCTTTAATAAAAGTATTTTTCCATGAACAAATGCCCGAGATTTTAAAAAGGATGTATTGCAAGTAAACCTTCTGGATTCCCAGCCGCCAGGGAGTTCAGCGGTGCATTAAAATCCATGTACTCTATAAAATAATAATCATTGTTATGAGGGGCTTTTTTGACTATTTTCAGTAACCACCTTGGGAGGAATTGCAGGTGAAGAAGCTAATACACAATCATTTAATAAACTTTTGCAAGCAGTATTATCTCTACTTTATTGCTTCTGCTGTGGTGCTTCATTGGTCTAGAGGGAAACAATGCCAATTTTTTTTTCTAAGGGAAATTTTCAAATAAGCAGAGGAAGAGAAAATGTGTTTAAGCACACAAGTTCCTTATTTTTAACTTTGTTTGGATCAGTTTTGGATCAGGAGAAATTGTTTTGGAATAACAATGAAGCTTTCATGAAACCAGGACTTACTGGCTGCTGGGTTGGAGGGATAAAAGTAAACTGGGAAGATTTACAGGGACTACTGAGAAGAACAGTGTGATGACAAGAAAGAAAGAAATCAAAAAGTAACAATAGGGATTTAAGACAGAGCGATATAAATCAGCTCCTAAAAAAGGGAAAAATAATCCTTTCAGGGGCTCTGTGTCAAAGGGTTCTCATCACCAGAAGGAATGACTTGAAAGAGACATTTGGTCTGAATTGTATTTTTGCTTTGAGGCAATTCCAGACAACAGATCCACACATTGTACTGTATTGTTTCCGAAGTACAACAAGTTGTAAAATATAGTCAGAAAAATGCTTTTTAATGCTTCTCAGTCTTCTCAGTCCTACATGAAAACATTATATATTGTAAAAATACCAATTGACCAGGTTACACACACAATCTTCTTGCTCACTCCTATAATGGTAATGATGGGAAAGAAAATACTTTATCATCCATCAAACAAAATTAATGGACCTAGGTAAGTAGACTTAGGCATGGCTGATTTGTGTAGAGGAGTCATTCATACCCTTTCCTGTAAATGGAACAGATTGCTGCATAACTTGAAACATGTGTAACTGTATCTGAGCATGTACTTGATAATTAGCTGCTGATTTTTCTCCAATACATCCTCCTCAATATATCAAATGAAAGGATCAAACCTCTGGAGACTATATTTGCAAGTAGCTGCAAAGCTCATGACTTTCTCTTAGTCATCTATATTAATAAATTTAACATATTTGGAAACACAGTAAAATTATGGTCCCAGTGAAGTTAATGGCAGTATCTTTGACTTCCATTTGCCCGGGGTTTCATTTAAAATATATTATAGAATCCCAGTAAATCTTAAATGGCCAACTTTATAATATTTTATATTGCCATATTTACTCACATACCACAAGCACCCTTTCCCCACAGATCTACTCACCCCCAAAAGTTGGAGTGCATGCCTTAAGCATGGAAGTTTATTTTATTTCTAGAATAGAAGAATTGTGCTTTGATTCCTCTCCACTCAGGAGCAGCAGTGGCATTTCTATTCAGGCAGCTGAAGGAGTCAAATAAATGATTCTTCACTCCACAGGTGTTATCGATTGTCTCTACTTCTTAATGGCCTTTTGTTCCACTTTATCTTTAGGCAATTTTGCTGTTTGCTGTGTGAGTTCGTGCTGAATTATATAAGGACTGCATTAAGCACAGGCTCAGACCTGGATGTTCAATTTAAAACTTTTATTGTTTCACAAAGTCATAAACTAAGGAGGTCTGTTGGTTCACGAGGTTCCCAAATCAGGCCCTTGCTTTCTAACCCGAAGGCTAGGTGCGGCTGCCTGATTCAGTAGTCTCAGAACTGGTCAACAGCTCAGGTAAAAGGAGTCCCTTATCTTTTTTTAGACAAAAGATACAAAACTGTCCCCACTCTGTGAGTGAGGCATCTAACATAACTTTACTATTACTTATATATGATAACACATATACATATGCATTTCTAATTCTTA
>NW_017728995.1:62164168-62178004 GCF_001723915.1 Gavialis gangeticus
CATGCTAGGCCTTGCTTAGCATGAGCACTATCTCACATTTGCTAGCTGCTTCTGGTCTCTTTTCAACTTTATACTGCCCTGGAGACTCTCTTTTTTAGCTGTTTTCAAAATTGTATGCACCCACTGAGACTAGTTTTCAACCATGGCTAAGGTTTCAGCTTTTGGTTAAACAGGAAAGGGAGGGTGAGTGAATTTTTAAGATTAACAGGAATCTCTGAAAATCACACTGGAAGTGCCCCCCACAGTGGCTCCTTTAATATTTTTAATTTCACTGCTTGCCCCTCCACCCCAGTCGTCTACCACTGATCACCGAGAAAGTGAAGAATGTGACATAGTTAAAAATGATGGGGTGCCTCTGCCCATCAGGGGCAGGTGGGGGGAGGGGGTAGAGCACCAAAATAAAAAACTAAATTAAAGGAGCCATTGCAGGGGGTAGTTCCAGCTCGATTTACAGAGATCTTTAAAGATCAGGCCTGGTTCTTGCTGTAGGCATTCATGATTCTGGGAGAAATCTTTTTCTTCATTCTGCCTTCTAAAAGCAAGATGCCTGGGGGTGTGTGATATGTGAGGAAATATTGTATTTGCAGTTGCCTGTATATAGTGATTCACAAAGGGATCCAGCAGCTCACACCTGAAAGTATGGATATAATAATGAGTTCTTAGGAAAAAACCCTTTCTTTTGTACAGTGGGGCATGTGTTATAGGAACCAACTGGCGAAGGAGATAGTTATGGTATCATTACAGTTTCTGCTTCCTTTTCTGTGCAGTGCCTAGCCATCACCTTTGTGTAATTCTGAAATATTCTTAAGACTTTAATCATTCAATCAGTAATGCGATCATTCAGTGTCCTTCCAGAATGGGTTATTACCAAGTAAGTTTCAGTAAACTTCAAGAAAAGTTATAAAATATTTAAGTTATGTTAGTGCCAATGAAAAATCAGAGCAAACAAGAATTTCACTTTGTCCACCATATTTTAGAATACCATATCCCTCAGCAACTCAGCTTAATATGTGTTTTTCATAAACTACATGAACAAGTAGTTGAAAAAAAAAAAGTTGTTTTAAAGAATGATGTTACCTGTGTCACATTTTGCTGCAGAATGACATTTTTTTGAGGACCACAACATAGGCTGAAAAGAAATTGTCAAGCTAGATTTTCAGCCACAACATACGGAGTTAGTATAATCAGTGCTTTGAAAACAATGTACTCTATTTATGCATAAACTAGGAGAGGTGATTGATCATGTCTTATGTCTTTATGTGAGTACATTGTTCTCCTAGCCAATTGCCAAATAGTAAAGCAAACATTGCCAGTTAACAAATGCCTCTCTTCTTTCTGCTGGCTTCTGTCCCTATTGATACCTCCCACACACAACTGTGGCCAAGACTGACAACAGGATTAGAAGCAGCAGTTATTATGTATTTGTTAAGCTCTGGTGGTGTGCTCAGTGTTGTAAAGGGCAAGAAACAGACAACATCTCTCCCATGTCGAAGGCGCAGATCCAGTAAAAAATGTAAGCCCTGTGTGTAACTTTAGGCACATGAATGGATGATCACTGGAGCTTCCTGCATGCTTTGTAAGGAGTGATGGATTCTAGATCTAAACATTTCACATTTTCTGGTCAACTTGTTTTGGTTTTCAGCCATGCAAATTCTTAATATTTCTTCATAAACCACCGTTTGTCCACCATTTACATTAAAAAAAAAAACAAACAAACCCCCAAACCCTGCAGTTTTTTGTCGATGCCACAAGACAATGAGGAATATATTATGCATCAAGATCCTTTGCTGTACCGGTCTCATTGGGCAGCTAACTTGGGAGCTGAGTTATTCACAGGTAAAACTACACTCAACTTACATTATTATATGCTGTTTTAGCATCCCATTGTAGAGCCCCTAGGGTGGAGCAGAGGTATAACTATGAATTTTTTTTTACAGCAAGGAGGGTCATCCAAGTGCATCCTACTTCATGACTATGTCAGGAGGACCTGTTCCAAACTGACCAGTGAGACCCTGTAAACTTATTTTAAGCAACGCAGCAGAAGGGACAGGGTCTACCTTTCCTTTTTTTCAACAGACAATTTAATGGTTAAAGATCAGAAACTTCAATATGTGTCTGAAAAAGCAGATACAAAAATGTCACTCAGCATAAATACACAAATCAGAGGGTTGGCACTGGGAATTTTCACCTCAGTCCCCTGTAAACTACCAAGCTTACTCCAATAGTAGATGACCCTGAATATAAAACAACCCTCAATAATTAGATTCTATATAAGGAAAAATTCCATATTAGTTATAATTTTCCAGGTATAGAATCTAGTTATTGGAGTTTTGCCTTGAATTAATTTCCTTCCTATTGCTATAGCAGAGAAAATAAATCTGAGGGGATCAGGTGGCCCCCTTGCCCTCTGCCCCCACAACCTGTTTCCCGTGCAGCAGCTTCCTCCATCCCTTACTGTCAGACCTTGCTCTCCCTGAGCACATGGAAGTGAGTAGCAACTTTGAAAACACTGACTAAAATAAAAATGTATGTAGTAATTTTCTTACAGGCAAATTGCTATGAGTACCCATAGATTTAGTTCATCCAGAATTGATGCATTTTACCTTTTTTGAAATTGCTGAAAGTTTTAGCACAGGTACTCCATAAACACATTTTTAAGCAGTACTTTTGTACCTACTTATATGTTTTACAAACTATGCATATTAGTTAAAAAAAAAAAAAAAAAAAAAAGTTTTATGATTTCCTGTATAGTTCATTGGGCTGGTACCCAGCAGAGTCAACAGTGTTTCAAGCCGTGGTGACACTGTAGCTCAGCACTGCTCAGGACGTGTGTATACTCCAGATAGCCTCCACAAAGGAGTCATGTACTAATTAGCTCCCCACTCATGAATGGAACCTGTGACAAGTGCTGGGATCCTCCAAAAATGTATATGCAGTAGAGACACAGAGCAGCCTGGTCTGGCTCCACCTCATTGGGCCTCATGTCATGCTCTATCACCAAGTATGATTCTTTGGGGGAAACTATCAAAACAGCTTTTTAATACCAACAGGTGCTGCTTCTTCTCATGTTCTTGTCATAAATTAAATGTTTTTTCAGACTCTGAAATTGTGATGACAAGGTATGTAGCAGAATCTAGTAGATTTATTGGAATCTGACAGGTCTGTGATGCTAAAATACCGTGAAGGTCTGTGCTTTATCCAGTATCTTAGCAGGTTCATTAGGACTATCACTTAACTATAGGTGACTCCCCAAATTTAATATAAATGTTGCTACTAGTAATCAAGTTGGTAAACTAGTTTGATCATGCAGAGTTGTTAGTAATGGTATAGAGTGGTAGCAGGTTCTTCATGGTTAAGACTACTCCCAACTTCCATTATTATACACTGTTTTAGCTTCCCAATATAAAGCTCTGTTTTAACCCCAGATATTGCCTTAGATATTGATTTGGCTTGGAAAACCAGAGATACACTCTTAAGGCACATGAGAGAGTTTATCTGAAGTTTGAAGAAAATTAATCCCATGATTTTTGAGTTACTGGATATTAATGTATTGCCCTGGTATAGAATACATTTTTTTTACAAGTTTTAATATTTCATGACTCCATTTACTGTAAAACAGAGCTTAAGGATTCTGTATGGTTTTCAGGAAACTCATGTTTCAACTATACTAAGTCAATATGTTGTAAATAAGCAAAACTGTTAATGAATTTTTTTTTGCTGATACATGTCAATATATTCTGTTCCCAGTTAGCTGGGGTTCATGTTGCAGTCTGTAGAGTAGATGATGGGGGCATGCTGTTTTATTTTTTCCCCCCAGGTGGCCAAGGATGTGGTTGTTACTTCACACAGGCCTCATTGAAGACATGGGGCTTAGGAGCTGACAATGAGTGCAGGGTGGAGGTTGATCTAGGCATATTCCAAGGTTATCCGTAGGTTATTCCAAGTATATATTTTTGGCATGGAATGGGGAGTGAATTCAGAAGGGTTTTATTAGTCCTATTTGCAAGGTATTTTCCTTGTGCTTCACAGAACCTGTTTGGATCTCGTGACAGAGAAATGCAAGTCCCCCTGACTCACCTGTGACTTCTGGTGCTTTAGGAAGTGGTGATAATTCTTTCCCCATCCCTTTAAAATCTTGCCTTTCGGCTTTGACCATCCTCAAGACAAAGGGCCAGTCCTATATCCACTGACAGCAACGGCAGTAGAAGTGGGTGGAGGTTGGGGGTAGGGGAGCAACAGAGTTCACAAATTCTTTTGACATAATGATAGGATTGACAGATGCCTTAAAATCTTACTTTATCCTTTTGACAAAGGCAGCAAACTGGGACTATGGAGATATTCAAATCCTAGAAACAACAGAATTATTTAAGTGCCAGATCCAAAGCTCATTGAAGTGCAGCTGAGTGGGCTGTGTCATGGACCCCATTAGATTACCCTCACTATGTTCTCTGAGTGATGGTGTTCTCTTACAGGTCAGGGGACTTACACCCCCTACTCCCATGGGAATGAATGGATGTTACTTGCATTAACCCCACTACTCCCACATCCTCACACATGCATACACAACACCGGAAGGAGAATAGCTTCCTTTGTCTCTGCTAGTATGTGGCTTTGGAGCAGATTGGCAGACCTCCACACATTACATATCTGTGAAACCATACTCCCGCAGACATCGTTAGTAACTGGCCAGAGACTCGGGTGGTGTGCACTGAGCCTCAGCTGACTTTGGTGAAGCTACAAAGATTTTACACAGGCTGAGGAGATGGCTTAACTTTTTGATTAGTAGTTCCCATTTAATCTTTACCTTTCCTGGGGCCCTTGCTTCTGGCCAACCCATCTTCCCACCAGCACGGTACAGGCTGCCATTCCTTCATCTGATCAAGAAATCACATTGATATTGGGGAATGTCACTCAAGCTTTGTCCAAGAGACTGGATGTGTTGTCTCAGCAAAAGGCTTAGCCCTTTGCAGTTATTTTGCTAGTAATACAAGCAAGAATATCTTGTTCATTTTCTATAGATCAGAAGAGGAGCCATGTATCAGGTGAGCCAGGAGGCAGCAGGTTTTTCCCATCCCCACTGCTGGTTGGTTTGAAATCAATGTTCTGCAGTGTTTCTGGGGGAATCATGAAGAGCCATACATTTTGTTATTATCAGTTCCTTAGACAAATGCTACCAGGAACAATCTGTCGATATTTGTTCTTCAGCACACATTGCTTCGCTGCATTTTCCATAGCCGGCTGGCCTGACTAGAGGCATCAATAATTACTAGACTAGAAAAGCTACTTGGCCCAATAAGTCTGTCTCTGTAAAGTTTCTCTCTGTCTAGCTTTTCTGCTTTTGTAATGTTTTCCTCCATAAAAGTGTCTAATTGTCTGTTCCTTGAACACAACTCATTAATGTTATTATCTCCAAGTAGCTGAGTTGCTTGTGTACTCTGTGGAGCTCAGGTGTTTTTCCCCAGGGCTCTTTTAATTCCATCAGAAGATGATGAGAAGGGCTGCCAAGTGAACTCTACTGAATATATCATGCTGGCTCATGTATGCTTTACAGTGCCATTTGTTGTAAGTCATTTCACTATTTTCCACATTCACAACTGAAGGCAAAACTGGCTCATTCAGTAATCATTAATTACAGGAGTAGTGTTTCATAGCAGTTTCCTGATACTGAACTCTAGTCAAACAGCTTTTGTTAAGAAAATAAAGGTAATCAAATGTTTGTCTGTGCACTATGCAGTGCCATGAACATGTGCTGAAAACCCACATTCTAAATGGTGTTTGACGATTCGCCTGCCACTAGCGAGGTAGGGAGATGGAGCTGCTTCAGGGACTACTCCTGTGGTGTGTTTCACCTGCCCAGGTCCTGAGCCTCGCCTAATGCCAGAGCCCCGCTAATTTTTCTATCCCCCCCACACAATACAGTATTTATGCTTTAATATCTTCTGTCTTAAAAACCTACAGCCTAGCATATTGATGCCTAATTGCCTCTCCGACATAACTATAGATGACTTCCCCAAATTTAATATAAATGTCGCTTTTTCCTTTCTCTTTTCATCTCTCAGCTCATTGGATGCACTGTTTATAGTTCCTGACCTCCAGCTCCTTCCAGACACCTGTACCATATTTAATCTAATTTAAGATGACCCGCCCCAAATAAATTTGTTTATAAATTTGTTATAATTTCCCATGTATACAATCTAATTATTGGAGGTTCATCTTTAATTCACTCCTCCCTCACTGCTGCAGGGGGGCAGGCAGTGGGGGTGGGGAGCAGTGGTATAGGGTGGTCAAGCAGCTTGCCCCCTGCTTATGCCTACCCCCTAACAACTCTGTCCCCTGCCTGACTCCGCATGCAGCCTCAGGCTCTTACTTTCCCCTTCCAATACCCCTCCTGCCCCTTCTTCCAGCCTCTGTTCCCCCTTCCCCATCCCTCCAGCCTCTGCTTCTCCTCTCTTGCTTCACCCCTCCCCACTCTATCTGATTCCTCACCCCCCACCCACCCAGCCTCTGCTTCTTGCTCACCCCACTCTTATTCTTGCTCTGTGTCAGCAGGCTCTGTCCCTGGTCTAGCCTTGGGTGCTGAGCATGGCCCCAGCCTACCTCCTGTAGCAGCCATGTGGGTTGTGCACTCCTGCTATGGGGCCTGGCTCAATGCACCAGGCTGCAGCGGTGTGGATGGAGCCTGTTGACATGGAGCAAGGCTAAAGGAAAGGGAAGAAGGGCAGGTGGGGGAAGAGGCTGTAGGGGAGAGATGGCAGGGTGCAGAGGCAGTGTGGGGGAGGCAGGCAGCAGCTGTGACCACAGCCAGACCCCAGGTAGGGGCTGGAGCCTGAGCCACAGCAACTGCCTGTCCCCTTCTCCCTCATATTCAGTTCTTGGATGAGGAGTGCCCTTCTCCGCCCCCCCTTCCCCCATCATGTTAAATGGCAGAGGAAACCATATCATAGAACTGAGTAAATACAGTAATTCAAGTCTTGAAAACTTTTCCTCCCTTGGTTTGTAAAACTTGGATCTTTCCAGGACACTCTAATTTTTCCTGCAATGTGTCTTTCAGATCCTCCACCATCTTTCTATGGGTATTCCACAGGCTTTGTTCTGGTCTCATTCTCATCTCCTTCTATTCCTTATGTATTTGCACCCTGACAAGTACAGTAGGGTCCTGGTTCATGATTAAGATTCTTAGCTGCTCTAGTATTTTATTTAGTTATTATTAATGCTAAAATATGCTATGCCTTAGAAAACAGCATTTCTAATTGTAAAGGGGCCTGAAGATGAATGATCTCCTTGCAAACGGATTATAGTTTGCTCCCAAATAATTTTCAATTAAAATTTTTTTCTCCATACAAAGAATGTTCCATCTCAGAACTGCTTCAAGTGGAATTACAGTGGCTGGAGTTAGGTGCTTCTCCTTAATCATTTCAAGGAAGAGGAGAGGAACAAAGATGTGGAAATATGATAGGAAACATGGTCTTTGAAGATTCTGGTTGCAAATACATGATTAAAATGGTTGACATTTGATGTCCCACATCCATTGATAACCTATACACCATATCTTAGTATACTAGAACCTGAACTATTTTCAGTAGGCTGGCAGGAGAACATCAGTAAACTGTCCAGTGCTATGCTGGCTGGATAACCTGGTGTACGCTAGCTAGAGAAACGTCCTGTGCTCAATTGGGAATGAGAAGAAATAACTCTTGCAGTGTACTAGTAACATGACACATGGAACGTGACACACTATAACTTCAGAAGTTACTGTAGACCTGTAACAAACTGTTCTCCATTTTGAAAGTATTTGGCCCTGTGCAATTTAAACAGCTGTTCTTGATCTCTTCTGACATTTTTAGGCCATACATAAACAGTAAATTACATCTAATTGGAAGTTGCTAGTCACAATCCTTCCTGAGAGCTAATTCAAAACTACGTTGGCTGGTACTACAAAAAAAGAAAGAAAAAAAGAAAGAGAAACCATAGAGCAGGGACTTAAAATTTGGCTAGGATACTCGAGAAGACTCAAAGGAAAAACTACAGGTTAGATATGTTTAGTACAGATTTGTTAGAATTTAGCAGCTATATTGTGTGACTTCTTTCTATACTGGGCATATTCCCTACATGCTACCTCAGTTGCATGTGTACCATTCCCAAGGCAGAGTGGGAGAGAAACATGGGCATAACCTGCAGTGATAAGGGTAGGAGCCAGGAAACAGGAGGGTGTCAGAGGACAGGCAGGGACTGAGGATGAGAGATTGGACTAGAAAGCAGTGGACTGAGGGCCCTTCCACGTGTTCAAATTAAAGCTGGATAGAAACCAGCTATCAAGTTGCATATTTTCAAGCACTAACTTTGCAGCTGGTTGTCTTATTTTACAGCTGGATAGACATTTTCATGGCATAATAATTACTTTGCACATGTGCATGGTCTAAATTTATTATGTGATTAATTAATTGTGTGATAATTACTTTGCACATGTGGCTGGTTTCAATTTATTGAGCAATTAACCAGTTAATTGTATAATATATGTAATGTGTGGCAGGGGCCTGAGTTGAGGAGGTGATAGAGGCATAAGGGTTTATGGTGGGAACAAGTTAAGAAGGCTTGTTTAGAAATAATTCATTTTGTGTTCAGTAGAGAATTTGAATCATCTGTTATGTGGAAAAGTTACTGTGAGATTGTATTAAAGAATATCAGAATCTGAACACAGAAATGCTGGTACAGCCTGAACTTTCTTTCAACATGTGTATAGGGTGGTGGGTGGCAGGGGGGCATAGTTGGGTCTTCAGAAATTACCCAGTAGGCCTGTTTCTTATGATATCTTGTAGAGCAAAAGTTGCTTGTACTGACAGCATAAAGACTGCAGTAGAAGTTGAACTGGGTCCTAAAATGTAAATGCTTTTCTCCCCCTTCTCCTATGTTATCTTAGGCTAGAAGTTAACTTTGTTGCAGTATCTAGGGTGACTGGGGGACAGACAGGAAGGGTTGAATTGTATTTGTGATTGCTGTTTGCCATCATGCTTTTTACGTGATGGAGAAAATTAAATTATCCATTGATGTAAAATGCCTTGGCAACATTGACTTCAACAGACTTTCAGCTGAGTTATAGCCTATCAGGATTTGCTTTACAGTGTTGTATATGCATGACACATTTGACCTAAGAGGTACTGAGGTCTAGCACCTCCTATAGCAGAGGCTTCAGCCCACAGAGCCTATTATTTGGCCTGCAGTGCTGCTTGTGGATCTCTGACTGGCCCCCCGCACTGCACACAGCATGCTCTGGCCAAAACCAGTATGCGGAGTCCATCTGCCATGGCTATATCATACAGCCTGCAGCATGGGCTGTGTGTGGCACCTATGCCAGCCCAGTCCTGCACACTGGATCTGGGGTTGGTCTGGATTGGGTCCACAGACTAACTGCCCATGCTGGATCCAGCACATGGGCCTCATCTGGCATGGGTGCCACATGCAATGTATGCCCTGGACTAGCCCCACGTGGCGTGCTGTGTATGATCCCAGAACTGAAACATGCTGCATGTGGTGCATGGGGCTAGAGCAGTATGTGCGGCCAGTCCAGGTTGTGTGCTGCATGTAGTGCCTGAATTGTTCCAGCTATGCAGACTGGATCCGTATGCAAGGCCAGATGGGTTTGATCCCCTTGCCCCATAGTATTACCCTCATCTTCTCCCTTTTGTTTTCTGTGAGTGGGTAGAAAGAAAAGCATTGACACCTAGGTTTGTTCTTACTCGTTTAGTTTATGGGAAGTGCAGTTTGCCATATGTGTTCTTTGCCTTCACTGTACAGTAGAGAAAACTCTAGCACTGGACTTTGTGTTTCTCTGCAGAGGCACCTGTTTTCAGATTTATATGAGGTACTTCTTGCATCCCAGTTCATCCAACATAACTTCAAAACTCTTGCTTTCATTTGGTGGACAAGTGGTTGTGTATATCCATCGCTTCTTATAAACAGTCATACTCAGAAAATGTGTCAAAGGAATGATGAGCCAAATCTTTAAGGGGTGCACTGAGAATAACAATTCATTAAAAAACAGCAATTTTTTAATTTCCTTTCTGCTCATATATTACCTAGTAATGGATTGATTTTTCTTTAATTTATTCAGTTTTTGGCATTTTAACTTGGTTTGTAACTTGATTGTGAGCAGGTCTTTGGGATTGCTTACTATTCAAAATAGTAACTTGATCTGAGTGGACACATTAGTCATGTTTCTTTTCCCCTATTTGAATCAAGTTAACTCAGTCAAGTACAGCATCTAATATGAATGATCTATTGGATTTCATGAAAATTATGCTGTTTTTCATCCAACTGTATTATTTGGATGAACATTATAAGAATAATGTTCCACAACACATCAAACTGCAAGGCAATATTTAAATTATTACTTCTGGCTGTGATAACACCTGCTGTATAGACACCTACGTGGTCAGAGATGAAGAACAACTAGCTATTTTATTTCTGTAATGAAAAATGCACAAAATATTAGCTATGAAGTAAGTAACGTGTTTTAGCTGTAAGCAGCTGGGAAAGAGAGCCCTATAAAACCAGTGTGAGATGACACAGACATAATTTCCTCATAGAAATTCTCCTGAAAAAGAAAATGAAATATAGCATGTTAGTGGGGGATGTGTTGTGTGACCTGCCAAAGGTAGTGAAAGCAAAGAATATACAACAACCCGTGTTAGACTGCAGCATCTGGGCTTATCCACATCTGTGCTCTTCATCAGTCAGTGTCCACTGTAAGGGCAGCAAGGTGGCTGTATAACCTTATTTAAGCTGTTTAATCCTTTAAGGTATACAAAGAATAAATATGTTACTCCTGATGTTTCTGCATTTTGGCATAATGCACTAGGGGTTGAACATTATAACACACTTCAGAGATTATGAACTATAACACAGGCATATTCTTTGGCCTTGGAAATCATTTAGGTTGTCACTGCAACAAGAATAGTGTAAAAATATTTCCTCCTGTAAAATTTTGTATAAAAGTCTTTTTTGAGCTTTTATCTCAATTCACCCTTACATATCTAGTATTTCTCTTTTCCAAAAAACTTCAGGCCAGTATCTAAAAAGGAAGCATTTCCAGGAGTATTTACTTCCCTCTCAAAAGATCCAGTGAAAGGTTTGCTTTTGCCTTTCTTTGCCTTCATTTTCAAACTAATGTTAGAAAATGGGAAGTTTTAAAGAATTAGTGCAACAGTGGAACCTGGGAAGTGGAGCTGTGGGTAAGGCTTTTTGCCTTCCCGAGCCTGGGGGTCACTCCAGTCTTGAGAAGGGATGGAGGACTGCTGCTGCTCCCCTCCCATAGACCTGGAGGTGAAGAGTGAATGAGGCACCTCTCCCTGCCTCTTCCCCAAGCCAGGCAGTCCCTTTGTTCCTTGCAAATGTAGCTGCCTTAGTGTAGCACTGCCTTTACTCCAATAAGCCCTGCAGAGTGGAAGAAAAGAGAAAGTGGAATATTTTGCAACATACTGGGCATGTGTACACATGCATTAATGCATCTTTTCTAATGCACATTGAATTTAGTACCTCCAATGTGAGGGCATTTTTGCACATGTTCTGGGAGGTGTTCTGAAAAATGGTGGCAGGGCACTTTGAATTAAAGCTTATTGAACAAGCTTTAGTTCAAAGCCCCTGATGCCATTTTTCAGCATGGGGACACTGAGTCATGTGATGCTAAATTCTGCTGGAGCGCATTAATTTCCATGCTGCAGCAGACTCGATTAATTGAATCTGCTCCAATACACTAGATTTCCAGCACACTGGAGCTGGTTCCCTGTATGCTTATAGGAGCTCTGAGGTACTAAATTAATGCGCTAGCTGCACTAGCATGCAGTAATGCATTTGCATGCTTTTATAGTGACAGTGTACAATAGACTTTGATTGTGCATTAGCATAATGTCATGCTTTTTTATGTAATGCTTTATTTTACTGTGCATTAGTCTACTGTGCATTAAAGTGCATGTGTAGATGTGCCCACTGTATGTGCAGTAAAGTTCAAGTCCCATCCACTGGGGTTTTGTACCTCTTGCTCTCTATTTAGGTCACAGGCAGGGAGATTCACTGTATTCTTCAGGTGCAGGTATCAGTGAGTTGCTTTTATGACAGATCTGTTTGATATCAATATCTGAACATGATAGATGTCTGATGTTCTCCCAAAGTATAACACCTCAGAGGAGGCTATTTGTCTAGTCAGCAGCCTCCAGACAACACTTGCTCATTCCCTAAGGTTGGTCAGTTTTAAACAACTTACCTGGACTACAGCTCTCAAAGAAACAGAAGTTGAGTAGTGTGCCTAATGTGTCCCACAGTATGTTTGTGCCCATGTAAATCCTAAAGAAAAAATGAAGGGGGAAGGGTTGTTGTGGTGATATGTTAACACCTGATAAAAGGTTGCTATGCATACTGTGCTCTATATATCATAGTGGCAGAAGCAAGTGGAGCATGTGGCTGGACACTACAAGGGCAACAACAGAAAGATGATGCATAATCCACCATCTCTCTCTCTCTCCCCCGCTCCCTTGTTTTCTTCACTACTGCATCTCTCTATTCAGACCATATCTAGCACAATGGGGCCCTGAGCTTCTGGGCACTGTTGTAATTCAGAGAAGAATAAAGCATTGGTTGGGGGTGGGGAGAGATGGAAATGGGGGAAAAGTCGTCTCATATTTTTCTATTTAAAAACAATCCCAAGCCCTAGCTTTAAAATCTTTAAGATTTCTGTGTATACTTGGAGACCACCCCGTCTGACAAAGGGCTGTTTCAGTAAAAAGGACAAAAGAAATAGTTCTGTCCCTATTTGAAAGACCAAGAATTGAGGCAGAGGGAGGTGAAGCCCTAGAGCCAATGAAGGTGCTTAAACAGTAGGGCTGACTTGTGAGGCACCTGCCCCTGCGTGCCCTCTTGAGCCCTGTGCTAGCAGCTCAGGCTCCCTAAACAGCTTCTGAGCAGCATTTAATACCTTGGAGCGGGATCCCAAAGCCACTTTTGGGATCTCAAAAGCCTGGACACTTCTAAGAGTAGGTGCTGATATTGTTCTTTCAAAGAGCTGAGCCGGACCCACTCACTCCTTTTACAATGAGCCAGAGGAGGGGGAAGCTGGAGGCTGTGCCTGCCTAGTCACAGACTCCTGTGATGGCCCAGGCCCTTGGGAAGTGAGGACATGGTTTCAAGTCCCTTCTTAGGCTGAGGGGATCACGCCCACCTCTCCGGTGTGCGCGCAGGGGTCATGCTGCTGAGACTGGAGCAATGTGTGCGTGCTTAGGAGCAGAGCTGTGGGTGGTAAGGGCCCCATCCAGTCACAAAGGGAGGTATCTACTGGGTTTAGGCACCTCGATTGCAGCTGTGTCCTGCTGTGGCCACCTGAGCTCTCTGCCGGTGGTAATTGAGCCTGGCGTAGGGACGCTCAGGAAGGCCGTGGCGGAGCGGAGAGCTGCAGGCATTTCTCCTGAATCCCAGCCTGGTGCCTCAGCCTCCCTCCTCACGCAGAGCCTGAAGGGACTGGGGCATGCTGCAGGCCCCAACCTACACACGAGTGATTTCTCTTCTACCCAGGAGAATTTGTGCAGTCTTTTCTCCAATGCCTGATGAAGGGCTTGTTTGTGCCCGAAAGCTAGCAATGAAAGAATGATTTTTTTGTTGTTGCAAGAACCTGGTCCGTTTAATAAAAGCTATATATCATGCCTACTGCGAGTCCCGATCGCCTTGTATACAGAAGCGGTTGAAATATCGCTGGATCTGGTGCTGGGCGCGTTTGCCTCCCGCAGGCTGCTGGGGGTAGCAATCCCCGGCCATCCCCGCTCGCTGCTCTGAGCCGCCGCCTCCCTCCCTCCC
>NW_017728995.1:62178296-62190610 GCF_001723915.1 Gavialis gangeticus
CGGGCGGCAGGAGGCGCTGGCTGCCGGGCCGGGCCGGCCATGGCCCCAGGGGCGGAGCGGAGCCGGCCGCGCTGGGGCGCGCTGCACGCCTTCCTGCGCTGCAACCTGCCGCCGGAGACGCAGCGCGTGGTGGTTTTCCTCATCCTTCTCTTCCTTATCCTCGTCAACGTGGTGCTCATGTTCCTCCTGGCCTTTCAGTGACGGCGGCGGAGCAGCAGGTCAGCTTGTCGTTGTGTGGTGCCCGCATGCCCCGGGGTGGCGGCGGCGGCGGCGGCGGCGCCTCCAGCGAGGGCGAGCGGACAGGACGATGCCGAGCCTGTGTGCAGTGCTCCTCCAGGACCCCGCGGGCTTTGCAGCCTGCAGAGATGCAGCCGCTCCGCCCAAGTGACCTGCCCGTGCTCACGCACCGGACGCGCCACCTCTGCCCAGGCGCCGGGGCCGGCGCTGCTGTCACTGCCGTCAGCGGGGCTGGGCCGCGGAGCCGGCGTGACGCCCGCTTAAGCCCCACTGATTCGTAAGGGATCACTAGCGGGCATCGGGAGTTCATGCTGACAAAAAGCTGCAGCCCGGTGGAAGGAGCTTTTAACCTGTTTCCTGAATTACTTCTTTGTGCGTGTATGTACGTGCATGTGTGTGCTAAAATGGCTGGCAAAGTGAGTGCACAGGAAGCTGCTGTCATGCCAGGCATTTCTAGCAGCATTGTAGTATCCAGAAGTGAGCTGAGGAGCACGGAAATAAACCTGTTAGAAGGAAGAGAGAACGAAGCCAAGCCTCCAGACAAGGTCTTTTCTGTTTGTCTGTGTCATATCACCCACCCTGTTACATCGTGAAGCTCCAGACACGAGCATTGTCCTCCAAGTGAAGCAACATGCTGCCTGCTTACATTACAGGTGAATGATTCTTGGAAAGAGAAACGTTGTTGGACGCCATGGCAGTGCTTTCCATACTCGTGGACACAGCTTACAGTTGCTCTGGAGCTTTTGAGTAAAATGCCCATGCCCAGTTATTAAAAAAAAAAAGAAAAGAAAAGAAAAGAAAAATATCAGCAAGCCCCTATTTGCTCCATTTTGCAGTTGTAAGCAGCATGTAATTTAAATACAGGTTTTCTATGGGGTTGTATGTTTCATACCATAATCATTGGTGCTGCTGTGGTCTTTTTCAGCCCAAGTGCTTGTGACTCCTGGAGTTTGATCTCAGCTGATATTGAGGAAGGTTCGATTGTGCTGTTGTCCGTGTCACATCATGTATAACGTTCTCTGTACTGGTTATTTACATGATTTTGTATAATACATAAATGTTCTGCCAAAATCCTACGACTCAGGCGCACGAAGTGAAACTTGTACTTTGTGCATTCTTTCTTTTTTTCTATGTGTGGGTTACACCAAGATTTGTAATTTCATAGATCATAGGGCAGTGGTATTGCAAATCACACCCCAGTGCACATGCTCTAACATCAGTGATCAGGAAAAAAATCAAATAAAAGTACCAAAGAGGCCAGCGTGGTGAATGCACCTCTTGAAAATGTTGCAGATGCAGGTCATGAACAGGTTAGCAAGTCAGGCTGTCCTAAAAAAACTCCCATGACACAACCTAAGCAAGAAGTTTAGGCCTGTCCCATCTGATCAAGGACAATTTTCTTGCATTTTTCTTCAGTGCTCAGCTTTCTTATTTGTAGATAACTGCCACAGTGTATTGATCCAAGTTTATGCCTTAAGCATCATTTTTCTGTTCATGTGTTCTTAGCCATACCGTTTCCTCAGACTATTGTTAAAAAACAAAATCCAGGCTCCCATAAAATCTCCCTACCTTGAATTTTGAGACATTCCCATGATCTTGATTACCAATATGTATTTTCTGTGCAGAATTTTACAGGCTGTCATTGAAAGGGGTGGTTTGCAGTATTAAAGGAGCAGATTGGTCTTGGGTGCATATGTCCCATAGTAGATGCACGTGCATATGAGAGCAGAATTTGTCCCTCTGGTTTAAACAAGAATGGCTTGAATGGCTTTAAGCACCCAAGACTGGCTCATGTTCCTCCTGAAGTCGATGACAGTGTTGCCATTGATGGTCGTGTGTAGATGAAACGAGGCTTGTGTGCACGACACTTTGAAGTGGGCTAAATGCTTTTGCACTGCTTTAATGATGTTGGTGTTTGCATGCCTATTGTACATTAATGCCAGCCGCTGTAGGAAATTCAGTGGCGTAATGTGCCTTAAATGACTTGGGGTGCAGCAAACTAAAACCCCTTTGAGGAGTTTTAGTTTGCTGCCCCTACAGCTGCGAAGTGAAGCACCGGGCTCCATGAAGCTCCACGGCTCTGTAGGAAGCCCTGCAGGCAGCCTGGCAGCGGCCCGGGAAGGCAGGCTCCGCCCAAGAACAGCAGTGAGCCTGATTTCCGGCCCCCCGGATCCTACCTAACTGAGCTGCACAGGGGCTGGTGCTTCCCTCCATGGCTGCAGTGCCCCCCAGGACTGCCCGAGCCAGGTGCCTGCAGGTGGGTGCTGCCTGGTGGGGTGGGGATGGGGGACACAGCTGCCATGGAGGGAGGCACCAACATCTACCCCCCACAGCCCAGGGACTGGTCCACCAGCTGGCAGCTCGCCCTCCCCTCCCTGCCGGAGAGGCAGGTAAGTCAGTGGGGTGTGTATGTGGCACAGGGGTTTAATCAGCCCTAAATTGAAGCAGTGTTTTTTAAAACTCACCACTTCAATTTAGGGCCCCCATTTTGTCTACATATGCCTGATAGTAATGGAGGCAGTCAAAAATGAGCTCCAGCATATCAAAAAGTGCATATAGCATGTCTGATTATTAATATATCTATCCTGTTCTGTATCCTGATAAGGAACAAAACACACAGTGCTAGCTGGCAAGAACCAGGCATATTTTAAGTGATTCTATTTAGAAGTAAATGTCGGGATCAGGGTTGCTCAACCTCGGGCCTGCAGACCAGATCCAGCCCATGGCACCGTGTCTTCTGGCCCATGGGGCTACCCGCAGCTCCATAAATTTGGTGGTGAGAGAGCAGTGCCACCATTCCCCTCTTGCAACTCCTCTGGACCCATGGGGAGCCCTGGGGCCTGCATGCTGAATCAGGTGCCTGATCCCAGCGGATAGGGTGGCTGCAGGTAGACCAATCCCAGTGTTGGGGGCCAGGAGGGAGTTGCCTCGGACCCCTGGAATCTAATCCCAGGGCGTGGGGAGGTGGGAGAGGGTGATGGTGGTCCCCCAGGATCCAAGTCCATCACATGAGAGATAGGAGGGGGGTGGTCTCAGGCTCCAGGGTCTGGTCTGGCCTGCAGATGGGCTGTGCCCCACTCATCTGGCCTCTAGGGCCGAAAGGTTGAGCGCCATTGGTCTAGATAGTATTCACTGTAACGCTGTCAGTGATCTGCTCTTCATTTATCTCTGTAAACATATGCCATCCTTGGATAAACTGACAGACAGACATGCCCTGGAATGTGGATCACAACCTTTGAAGGCCAAACACAATCCTATTTGTTAGGATAAATTTATGAAAACAAAATATTTTTTTGCTAATTGGCAGTTGGTTCTACAAGTGGTTACTTAGCCATTTGCCGACTAGTCCTTATGGTTTCTTAAAACCTTTTCAATAGCAGTCAGGTGGAATACAATCACATAACTTATGTCCCGTAGGTGGAGTCTAGGTGATGGGGAAACCATTCCAGTGTTCTTGCTGTTGAAGAACCATACCCTCCTCTACCTACTGCTCAGTCATTGCAGATAGAAATGACATTTACAGTTTGTACAAATACTTCTGTACAAGTCTTTTGCTTTTTTCCATTTCAAAATATGTTACAAGGGTCTGTAACTCACTGCCCCTTATTCCTAGCAAGGTTTCACCACCACTCCCCCTCCCCCGCCCCAGGGTCATCCTTGAGATTTGTTCTTTAGGAAGTCGATGTTGGCATATGTACCACTTTTGCCTTGGCATTTTATCATGTGTTGGAGGCTTTCATGGTTATAAAAGAGCATTTATGTAAATGATGGCGTTGTCCAGTCATGCATCCTCCTAATATGGTTTGTCACAGGTGTGGGGATATGCTTTTTGGAAGTCTCTTGTTAGCATGCTCCCAGCCCTTTGCTGCCCCTCCTGTTCCATTCTCCTCCAGTCCCTTACCACCATGAGTTTCAGGTCTCTCCCAGGGTCCCCAATCCTAGGAAATAGCTTTTACCCTGCTCTGCTCAGCTGCAGCATCTGGTGTCGTTGAAAGTAATACACCCTACTACTATTTGTATCACCATCTTGGGACTTCAAAGATGATGCAGCGGCCACTAGTGGAGTGGATTATTGGGATCATCTGAGACCCCAAAATAATAGCTGCTGTTGCTAGATGAAAATTATAAATTTGGAAGGAAGCATGATGTTCGCAGACGGAGTCTCCAAGGCACAGATATACCTCACTGCTCTCTCCTGTGCCAGCTCTCTTGTTCTTGAAACATAGCAACTACTAACACAAAGGATTCTAGATTGCTCCTTCCTTTAAAAAAACTGACTGCCATTAGTGAGCAAAAAAAGCGAAGAGCCATTTTTTGAAAGGTAATGGAGAGAGCAGGACAGATGTAGAAGTAGGGTGCAAGACCAAACTGAAGACAAATAACATTTGAGAGAAAGGCTTCTAGCAATGCAAACCATTATCAGTCATGTTTTTCAAGCTGTCAGAGAACTGCTTTAGCAGTACGTTGCTCAGGTCCTCTGCCTACATGTATTCTGCATATGAAACTGCACTCATGCAGTGTTCAGATTGCAGATTTAAACACATACGTCAGGAGACAAAATATTTTAAGTTTCTTAGGATGTGCACAGACCCAGGTTGCATTCTCAGTACTGTACATTGAGGCAGACATTTAACGCCAGAGGTAGTGATCTAAACCAACACATCTGTGCATCCGTTGGCAGGTTAGTGTTGCCATGAGAACTCTAAATTTGGCCAGTTGTTACTATTAGGGTTTGAATTTGCAGACTTAGCACTGCATTACCCTCATCTTTTGCATGCAGATGCCCTGGTAATGTTTTAAAGGTAATAATGAGAGAGAGAGAAGCAAAACAACACAGACAGTGTTTTGTGTCAGAAAAATTCTTGAACATAGAGCAAGAACCTGCCCCACAAATGATCATACTGAAATTACTGACATTGTGCATAAAGTCAGGGTATCGCTGAGAGAATAATAGTGGTAGCTTCTGGGCTTAAAGATCTTGCCTTTAAAGCCAGGAGGGGCTTGGATTGCAAGTCTGCATATGCTCTCTGTCATCTAGATTTGGATCTTCTGGGTAGAAAATCCTCAGCTCAGCATGGGCTGTCTGTTTGTGAATTGTTCATTAAATAATCGTTGAACAAAATGAGTAAAATATTGAGAAGAGGGGCAAGAAACTGCGCCTTGCTCCCTTCCAGGCCAGTGTCCATCTTACTGGGCCACACTGCCATATTCCCTTTTGCTTGCTCAACTTTTGGCTCCATGACTCTTGGGAGCCTACTCGTTCAGCTTTAGCAGGAGGCATGGAGGATGCTGTACTTCAAAAGGAGTGCTGGAGAATGTCTTTAACCCAATCCTAGTCCATTGACCTAGTGGTTAGGGCACTGTTTTGGGAGGAGGGAGATACAGATTCAAACTCGCTGGTGGTAAGTGGGACCTAGACCCTGCTCTTGGGCAAGTGCCCTTACCACTAAGTTACTGAGCAAAAGTTGTGTGGTCCCCTTCTCTTTTGTTCATATGTTACTTATTTAAGTCCTTTCCTTTTTCCTGTCTTGATGACAAGGTATTTAGCAGAATTTGCAGATTTGTTGGAATCTGACATGGCCACACCATGGGTGCTTCTGCTGTGGCTTTGAACTTGCGACCTCTGCCTGTCAACTGTGCACCTTAGCAGCTGCATCACCCAAGCTCCCAGTTATTTAAGTGCTCTGGCACTGCAGAAATAGGTGTGCACCCTGAGTGCATGGGAATCCCACTGTGGTATCTGTCTACTTAGCGAGTTGGAGCAGTTGAATCATGACCCAACAGAAGCTCGTAAGGCAGCCGATAAGTTTTGCCACTGGTGAAATGGGAGATATACATGTCACTCTCCTGTGGCAGAGTAGGATCAGCTACACAGAATAGGATTGATTGCCCCAGAGGTGCAAAGGCAGCTAGCTGCTTCCTGCATAAATGGGACAGCTATGCACTTCCATAATGTGGAATAGGATGGGATTCAAGGTGTGCACTAGATTATTTAGTGAGGTGCCTCAGTCTTCCATTCAGTCTCAGGTACAACAGGATTTGCTCTACTCAGGGAGGCACCTAAGTTTGAGGCAAGGGCAAGCAAAGTTGGAGGTGCTTTAGAGGCCAAATTGGATATGGGTCTAATTGAGGGTTTTCAAAGCACCCTGAGGCCTTTGTCAGAAGGAACTAGATACAGGCAAAGTATTAATATTTCACAGTGTGGTTGGGAACTAAAGGTCACACCTATATTTATAAAAACGGTCCTGGGACAGATTGAACGGTCATCGGAGGTACAGTACCTGTCCTGAGATTGGCTATTATAACCCATAGCCAGGCCTTGGCAGTATAAAACCAGAGCCTGAGAGAAGAGAATCTGAAATGTGGATGAATATTTTTTGGCATTCCTATTTGTTTAGCTGTATATTGTGCCTATTTCCATGGTATCAGAACACATGATTATTGGTGAAAATGGGACACTTACATCTTTTCTCTTGCTCCATGTGACCGTTGCCTCGCTGATGGTAGTTTATTATACCAGCATATCTGTTGCTCTAGGTGGGATTTCTTGCCTTCCAGCAAATGAGAGTGAATCAACCTGCATTTAGAAATGGTGACTCATTCAAACCTGTCTTACTTTCAGCTGGAGAAATAATAATGATTGATCTACTCAGGAAGTCAGCACCTGGCAAAGAGTTTCTGAGCTGTGTTGGGTGCAAGGAGCGTGGGCAACACTGAAAAGTCTGCTGAGAAAGGGAAAATGATTGGGGACTTGAATACACAAAGTGGGCATTTTTTTGCTAATTGCACTTAGTCATCACTAAATAAGGAGACCCAACAGGGAGATGTTTTGTTGCTGTTGCTGTACTACGTCAACATTCAGGTTTGATTGTACCTTTGGTAAAGAGTCCAAAGTAAAGAGCGTTGCAGGCCTTGTGCCTCAGAGAAGCACTTCTGTAAGTAACTTCCATGGTCCTCCTTTCCTCCTGGATGGCGGGTGAGTTTTGCTGTGACATTTTTTGGAGGGAGGACCTTCTTCCATGTGTCACAGTCAGCCAGCTCCTCTGGTCAGTATGTGAAAGCACAGAGCTATTGCTCAACCTTTCCCTATTCACTGCCTCCATAGTTGCTGCTGGGGAAAGTGTTCTAGGGACATCCCAAGCACAAGAAGTGATCCTCATATTTACAACCAGAAGCAGATCCAAAGGGGTGCAGTGGTGCAGGTGCATCCCCTCCACTGCTTTTGATCCAGACTACACTGCAGTAGTTTCTGAGGACTTTTTTTTAAAGTCCTCAAAGTACCCAAGAATCTCCACTTCCCCTCTGTACTCAAAAGCATGCCCCCTCCCCCCTCTCATCTGCCTCTGCTGCTTTCCACTGTCCCAAGGGTAAGGCAAGCTTCAAAGCCACTCCTGCCCTCTCCAACTGGGTTTTGTGGGGACTGGACTCAGCTGGGAACAGCAGCAGCAGCAGTGGGAAGGGGCTGCGTTCCCCCACCCTGCCTAGTGCCCCAAGAGCGGGCACAGGGAGAGGGAACCCCTCCATCTGTTGCTGCTGCCTCTGTTCCCAGCTAAGCCTAGCCTCTGTGCAGCCTGTCTGGGGCAGGCAGGAGCAGCTTTAAAACTTCCCCCTCTGCTAGGTAAACCAGCAGCAGCAGATGGGAGGGATGGGGGGGAAGGGATTCTTACATGTTCTGGGGACTTTTAAAAAGTCCTCAAAGGCTCTGGTGGTGTGTCTGTCCACACTGGTGGCTGTGGGGAGGAAGCTGGGAGGTGGGGATGCAGCTGCCTTTGCAATGGGGGTGGCTGTTCCAACACCCACTTTTGCCAAATTCTGGATCTGCCCCTGGCTGCGACATATGCCATGCATAAGGCATGTTTTATTTTCTCCCACTCCTGTGAATGGCTGCATGGGACCCGGAGACACAGTCTAGCTTTGTTTCACTAGAATGTTTTAGTGCCACTGGCTCATAGAACGAGAAAGAGCACAACTTGTTTTGTCTTAAATCTAGGAAATTCCCAAGTTTTCACAGCTCTAATGCAGAGCACTGACTGTACAAACAGGAGAAAGACGAAGGCATGTTTCTTGGAGGGAGACAACATGCTTCAGAGCAGGTTTTGTTCCAAATCCATCCTCCAGGGGCAAGATCCCTTTATCTGGCAATGATAAACCATCTTTGATTTATTCTGGGACTGTAAGGCATGGAGTTGACCGGATAAGAAACGTGTTAAACATTTAGAATGATGCCATCAATTGTTATTTTTAAAACATGGTCCCATTGTGGAATCCATGAACGGCATGTGCCCCCGGCGGCTGGGGGGACGCAGCTGCAGCAGCGGGGGTAGGAGCCCAGCATCAGTGAGTGAGGTGCTCCCACAGACCGGCGGCAGCGGGGAGTGACGAGCACCAACCACAGGTCATTGACCACCCGCACGTACCACCAGCAGCGGTGGCCAGGGGCGATCATGGACTGTCTTTTTGCAGGGGGTTCACTGCCACGTGCAGGGGGTGCACATGCACCCCCTATGCATCGCCCCTGGTGGAATCTGCATCCTTGGCAGTTTTCAAGAGCAGGTTAGACAGACACTTAACTGGGATGGCTTAGTCAGGGATGATCCTACCTTGAGCAGGGGGCTGGACTTGTTGATCTTGTGAGGTCTCTTCCAGCCCTACCTCCTATGATCCTATTATTTTACACAGATCAGGTAATTAGATTTAGACATGGGGACCACTGAATCCATAGTCATATCAACTGCACAATACACTGTGGGTGAGGGGCGGAGGAGAGGCATTTTTGATGTATGTTCGACTTGCGACTCTTCTGGGGTTACTTCAAACATTCCCGGATGGTTCTCATCACCTTCTGAAAGAGAAATTGCCGCCGTAGCTAATTTTTCTCAGTCACCAGACCCTTGCAGTTGTTCGAAGAGGAGAGGCTGAAGGAAGCAGGCAGAAGCTACATCTCAAAGGACTCCCTTGGGGAAATTGTCATCAAGAGCCAGAACCTGCAAATTTCTGAGCATCTTTTCTTAGGTACTAAGTAGCTTTGGTTCATACTGTTAATCCAAGGGAGATGTTTTCACAGGAGATGGAAGCAATAAAAATCATTTTAGCATGTTCCCTGCAGCCTGTTCCATTAAAATTAAATTACTAAAAAAGAAAACAAGCCCTGCATTTCTGGCATACTGCCAACCCCACAACCATAGATATGCTGACCTTTTGCTGATTGTAAGCAGTTTGCAAACAGCACAGTTATATTTGCTCCTAAGAAGTGTTTCCCCTTGCCATCTTTGTAGAACAAATTTAGATTAGTTTGCCTTGAAGCTGCAACTCATCTTTGGGGAGAGAATTGAGGTCTGGCTCAAAGCCAGAGGCCAGATTCTCTTATCTTTCCAGGTATTTATGGCTGGGAAACCCCTTGCTCTGAATCCCCCCACTATTTGTGGTGGTGGGGATATTCCTGATCCAGCTAAAGGAGTTATCTGGATTTCTCCCAGTGAAACAAAGGGAAACTGTGAGTTCCTTGGGAAGCTGCAGCTGAGTTGGCTTTCTCTGAGTTGTCATTGTGGCCACAAAAGTAGCAGTAACTCGGGGAAGACCAGCTAAACTGCAGGCTGCTGGCAGAAAGACAAAATGGACTTGGCCTCCCTGCATCTCAGAAGTGACAGCAACTCCTTGACAAGGGAGGAGGAAAACAAGAGGGTAGAAAAAGGAACATCGGCATTTGGCAGCAGTTTACCATAGAGATGGGAGGTGAAAGAGCAAGAGCTATGGAAAAGGATTAATAAATGGGTTCTCAGTGGGAACAGTTCAAAGAGAAATTGTGTTCTCAGAGAAAAGGGAGTGAGAGAGTGATAAGGAAAGGCCATGAAGAGAAAATAAAACAAAGGGCCCAGCAGCATATACGTGTAGTATAATCACAAAGGCAGAAAGTAATAAAACAACTAACATTTCCCATGAGGATCAGTAATAGAAATGTGTAACATTTTGCCCATGTCTATTAAATAATTAAATGAAAAGGGACCCCCAAACCTATGCTACAACAAGGTTAGGATTGCACAGTTTAAGTGTAAAAGGTCAAGAAATGCAAAAGCTACATTAAATTTGCCACATTGCACACCCAGCATGTAATAGTGTTAGACCTAAAAGTTACAGATGGGCTGAGATGCTGGATTACAGTCTGTTATATACCATGTTTTACAGGATATAGTTAAACAACATGTGAGATTCAGGGGGATGATACCAAATCTCCTGAACTGCTGCTCAGTGTATGGATACCTTATTTCATGAGACTTTCTCTGATGTGGACTTAACTTTTACATGGTCAACATTTTTCTTACTATCTTATCTACATATAAGATAGAATTGAAAGATGGACCCCTCACAGTACTGGGTCAGACTTACCTGTCAACCTACTACTATCAAAGCCACACTAGAAACTTCAGATCAATAAATCAGATCCGGTCCTCCCTCCAATTCATCTCCAAAAAATGGAAGGAAAGTAAAGATTGCTTTCAGAATTCCAGAAGTGGCTATACTCTAATTAATGCTGTAGCAAACTGGCTAGTGCTTAATGTCCAGCAGTAATAGTTTAGTGGTAGGATTCTTGTCTTCCATATAGGAAGCCTGAATTTGATACCTGACCAATGGAGTCCTTTAGCCCTGGGCTTGGTCACTGGCCTCAACACAGTGCTTGCTCTCTGATTCAGAAAACTGTAGCCATTGCTTTGAAAGAGGTGGCCACACACATGTGTACATGCCTGGGTCTATCCCACTCTTATGAGGCTTAGCTGTCCCTTCAAGTCCTATGATTTTATGTATCATATCTCTCTGGTAGAGAAAATCACAACTGCTCAGCCTTATACCACTGTCCCTGGAGATTCTACCTGAGATCAAGGAGTAGGACAATTGGAGGCGTATCCTAGTGTCCATCTCTTGTGCCCAAACTGTGCATTTGGAGAGGCATGACCACACATTAGCTAAACACTGAAGATACTTCATAGTTTCATGTTTCATAGTTTCATGTTTCATAGTTTCTAGGGTCCTGAACATTGTTGAAAGAGTTAATTTACATATGTACCCATTTGTAGTCTTGAGCCTCAATGTGCAAAGTTTGCATTTTCTAGTTTCTAGAACTTAAACAACTTCTAGCCCTTAGACCGGTTCAAATGGCTTAAGCTACTTTAAGGACACATTTAAACTTCTTCAGACACTTTTTAAAGCCAGAAATTAGTTTAGATTGGTTAAACTGAGTTAGGGCTTGGAGTGACTTAAACTCCTTAGCTTTGTGGGTCTAAGACAGGGGTGGGCAAATATGGCCCACGGGCTGGATTCAGCCCATGGAGGGACTTTGTCTGGCCTGTGGCAGGACCCTTGGTCCTGCCTGGTCCAGGCACCATTCAGCCTGTGACACATCCCACTATCCCCTGGGCACGCAGCAGGGCTGGGGCAACTCCACAGCTGGACTGCCTTTCTAGGCAGCACAGGTGGCAATGGCTCATTCCAGTTGCCACTGCCACCGCTGGCCCCAGCCCTGTGATACTTGTGGAGACCTGCACGCACAACCCCAGCCCTGGTCTACCCCATGCCTGCTCTGGACTTTCACGCCCACACTGAGCAGTGGCAGCAGCGGTGGCAATTAGGAAGACACTACTGCTTGGCATGGGCGAAAAGCCTCCCTTTCACCAGTGCCAGGCCCTTCTTGCTGCAGCTGCCTGGGCTCCCCTATGGCTCCTCTGCACTGCCACCACTGCCCTGCTGGGCAGCCCAGAGGCAGCGATGATGGTGGCAGAGAGAAGCTGCAGGGCAGCCTGGGCGCGGGCTCCGGGCAGCTGCAGCAAGGAGAGGCCAGCAGCAGTGAGAGGGAGGAGCTGCTTTTCCCCACGCTAAGCAGCAGCTTCTGCCGGGGAGGAGGCACAGGGCATGTAGGCTCTGGGCTGTTGCCGGGGGTGTGTGTGACCAGCTTAAGAGGGGCATGCATGCATGTGTGTGTATGGCTCCCATGCACACCCCACCATACCCACATGCCCTCCCCCACAAACCCAACCACACCCTCCCCCACATGCAATCACACCTTCCCCACACCCCTTCCACCCCCC
>NW_017728995.1:62195610-62198081 GCF_001723915.1 Gavialis gangeticus
AGTCACCTCTATATACACCATGCAAACACACATAAATAAGGACAACAATATTTTTTTAAATAAAATATGTTATAATAGATGTTTGATTTTTAGTATATGATTTAGTTTCTTTCTGGCAAACCCCTCTTCCCAAAAGGAGTACTACAGGGGCAAGGAGAAGGCCTTCTGGTGGCAAAGGTTGGGGCTAGGGGTGGGGCTTCTGGTCCCAAGATGGCAACCAGGAGGTGGGGCACCTGTGAAGGGGCAGGACTGCCCTTGTGGCCCTCAACAGCTCATCAAAACTCATTAAGCAGTTTTCCAGCCAAAATAATTGCCTGCCTTTGGTCTAAGGTGTTTTGAGGTCCTTGAAGTTCTTAAGTGATAAAGTCCTGAACATTGTTGAAAGAGTTAATTTACATATGTACCCATTTGTAGTCTTGAGCCTCAATGTGCGAAGTCTGCATTTTCAACATGTGAGATGTATTTGTGGGTAAAACTGATGGCTAGAAGGGGAAATAACAAATTACAATTTTCTCACTCAAAAAATGTGTTGAACCACTTAGTTCACATTTCCCAGAAGAAACATGCCTTAAGTCTAAAACAATGTATGGAAAAGCTTAATCTCAGACAAGTCATTTTCTGGAAACTTAATTGAATGATAGAAAGGTCTTAGGTTATAATGGAAAGCATTGTATAACCTTAGCTATGGGAATCACTACCAGCACCTGCTATAATAGATTAACATTTGAGTTACATGGCACAATAGAAAAAAAAACCTTTTGCACAGAAGAATTCAGTGGCTTTTTATCTTCCATTATTTCTATGAGAATATTGGTTCTACAAAGTTAGCAGACTCTCATTATACAGATATAGGCAAAACAGGGAAATTGCCAGTTTATGAGTGGGATTGCCCTGGGATAAGCCATTACTCAGACTGTAGTTCACTGGTGTGAATAATGGGTCCTGCAGATAAAGAGGGGGAAATCATTGTTTGGGCAGATCTGTTCTTTGAATTAGGTATACACACAATCTGCACTTGATTCCTAAAATACGGAGAACTGCAAAACCTGAGTGAATTGTAGTTTTTTTGTGTTCAGCCCTTCCCTGGCACTCACTTAGATGTGCCCACAGGGGCCGCATCCACACATGCGTGGACATTTGGTGTCTCAGGTACAACTAGCAGTGGTGTCCCTTGTGCCGCTGCTAGTTGTCCCCAGGGAATACCTGTGCCACACGTGTTCTGGCATGCAGCAAGTTACTCTGGGTCCAGTGGGGGAGCCTGGCCGCAGCAGCTTTACCTGGGGCCTTCCTGGGGCTGCAGCAATGGTGATCCTGCCACGTGGTGGTGGCAGCCAGTGTGGCTCCAGCTGGCCCAGGCTCTGGTTTTGAGTGGTGCACTTGTCCTCCCCTTGTGTGCCACTCTGCTTTTTTTCCCCGCAGGTTTTTTAGACCCCTGGATATTGAGGTGTCAAAAAAAAAGCCCTGTGCTGCTCCCTTGTAGCGTGGAGAACAACTGAACACGCAGTATGTGATGCCACAGACATGTCTGTGGTGCCACATACCGCACGGCTGCACTCGTCTGGTTGTAGCCAGGGAGATCAAAATAACGGGGACATAGCTCTGTGTCCTGTATTAAAACATGGATAGCTTCCCTTCTGCTGCATGGTTTGAGTAGACAGAGCTCCTCCGCAGCTTGCCCTTCTCTGTGGCTTCTCTTGTTTCACCACTCCTTTCTTTATATTCCCTGAGGGGAAATCAGAAAAAGGAATGTGGAGATCCATAGGGGATCATCAAATGGGAATGTTTCTAGTGGGATACTGTAAAATCATGCTAGCCTCAGTGCTATTTTCCATTTTCATCAACAAACTGGAAGTACTGTATTTCACAGTGTATAAGTCAAGTTTTGAAGGCAAATTGTTTACTCTTAAAATTCAGTCTCTACTTATACATTGTCCCCTGTGAGCAGTGCTGCCTGGACCCCCCTAGGAGCTTCCTGGGAGCTTGCGCAGCACACAGCCTGCTGGCAGCCCGCCTGGCCAGCCCTGGGGACACCACTACCATGGAGGGAAGGACTGAGCCCCCCTGCAGCTCAGGGGCTGTCTGCACCAGTGGCAGCTCACCCTCCAGCCGCAGGGCAGGTGGGGAGGCTCCGCTGAAAGCAGGATCAGGCCCCTTGCGCCTTCTGTCTTCAGCAGGCACCAGCAGCCAGCAGGATGTCTGCAGTCAGCTGGGAAGGGCTGGCTTGCTCTGGGGCAGTGCTGGGTGTTGGGCAGGGCCGGCCTCCTCCCACCCCCACCTGACAGGCAGCCAGGGGCAGATAAATATTAATTTTCTAAATTTTTTAGGGGCCCCACAGGCCAGATAGAATGGCCTGGCAGACCGCATCTGGCCCGTGGGCCACATTTTGCCCACCCCTGATGTACAGTAACTATGGCACATTAATGCATGTGTAGACGTGCCCACAGTGGACCAGGAAGTGGGCTCAACCCATA
>NW_017728995.1:62203081-62205004 GCF_001723915.1 Gavialis gangeticus
GGGTGGCGGCAGGCATCCTGCTGGCTGCAGGTGCCTGCTGAAGGCAAAAGCGGTGAGGGGTGCAGTCTTCGCCGGGGAGTGAGCTGCCACCAGCCTGGGTAGCCCCTGAACTGCGGGGAGGCCTATTCTTTTCCTCTGTGGTGGCAGCGCCCCTGGGGATGGGCAGGCGGGATGCCAGTGGGTTGTGTGCTGCCCAAGCACCTCATGGCCTGATCCAGCTTCCCAGAAGCCTACCAATATGCCGCCTCTCCCATGAGTCCACCTGGGCTTCCAGCACATGATGCACTGAAACAGGGTCAACTTATACATTGGACATACAAAAATCCTAACTTTTTCTACAGAAATATGGGGGTTAACTTATACAATGTGTCAAGCTATATACTGTAAAATACAGTCAATATTTGGTAAGTACAGTAAACTCATGGTAGGTAAATTTTTCAAATAGCACAAAACATGTCAAAGAAGTAGATGAAGAGGAGGACATGGCAGTCATACTGTGTGATTTGCATCAGTTTTTAGGTTGAGACCACTGAAATGAAATTTATTTTAACATGCAAGATTATACATCCCGCTAGGAACAAGGACCACAGGCTTGGCTTACAGAGATTGGGGGACAGTATTCCACAAACCAGTGGCTCTAGAAACGATTTAGGGGGTCTTATTGAATGAGCAACTCTGTATAAGTATAATGTTATGGGTTACAAAATGGGACAGTGTGCAATCCTTGGCTGTATAAACAGAGAAGTAATGAGCTGAAACAGGGAAGTACAGGGTATTGAGGAATATTACATACAGTTCAGACGTTCAGGTTTTTAAAGATGTTAAAGAATCTTTAATTAAAGATCAGCAACTAAAGAGAAAGCCTTCCAATGAGAGACATGAAGATCATTAAAGGCCTCTTTATTCTAGCTGAAAAGGTATAATAAGAACCAATGGCTGGAATTCAAAATCAGAAATATTTAAATTTGAAATTAGGTGCAAATTTTTCACATGGAATGTAGATTAGCCAAACTACCAAGGGAACTGGTCGATTCTCCATCTGTTGATGTCATTAGAGGAAGACTGGATGCCATTCAGAAAGATATTCCTTAAGCAAACACAAGTTGTGCTTTAATCAAACACAAGATGTTGTGCTCAACACATAAATTTGTTAGACTTGAACTATTTCAAGAAATGATTTTTTAAGGCCCCTGAAAAATGGGGTTTAATTGTCTGGACTGGGCAATGCCAGGGCCCCATTTCTGTTATGTTTCTGTCCTGTCTCTGAAACCCACCCAGAATATTCTTGTTGGGGAGAAGGGAGAGAAGGCAAAGCTAACATGTTTAACGATTTCTTTGCCTCCGTCTTCCTAAGTAGGGACCAGAACAGCCACCTCTCTGCTGGGCCCCCCTTGGGCCCCAGGGGAGGCTCACCTGGGCCAAGGGTTAGCGATGATTTAGTTCGGGAGCTTCTGGAGGGGCTGGACGTATTCAAGTCAGCCGGTCCGGATGATCTCCACCCTAGAGTTCTAAAGGACTTGGCCGAGGTCATTGCAGGACCCTTGGCACAGCTTTACGAGCACTCGTGGTGCTCTGGTGTGGTGCCGGAGGACTGGAAGAGGGCCAACATGGTTCCCATCTTCAAAAAAGGGAGGAAGGAGGACCCAGGAAACTATAGGCCAGTTAGTCTTACCTCGATCCTAGGCAAGCTGTTCGAGAAAATTATTCTGGCAAACATCCAGGAGGGGCCAGCAGGGGACTGCATGCTTAGGGGCAACCAACATGGGTTCATCAGTGGCAGGTCCTGTCAGACCAACCTGGTGGCCTTTTACGATCAGATCACCAGATCATTAGATGCAGGGGTAGCAGTGGACATAGTCTTCCTGGACTTCTGGAAGGCTTTCGACACTGTCTCTCACCCCGTTCTCATTAAGAAACTGGGGG
>NW_017728995.1:62205331-62224365 GCF_001723915.1 Gavialis gangeticus
GGTCAGGGCGGCTAGGATCTGGAACCAACTTCCAAGAGAAGTGGTGCTGGCTCCTACCCTGGGGTTCTTTAAGAGGAGGTTAGATGAACACCTTGCTGGGGTCATTTGACCCCAGTACTCTTTCCTGCCATGGCAGGCGGTCGGACTCGATGATCTGCTCAGGTCCCTTCTGACCCTAGAAACTATGAAACTATGAATAAAGAATTGAAGTGCCTGGGGCTTGATCCAGGAGGTAATTTTGAAGCCCCAGGCAGAGATTGGATAGATTCCACCTGTAAGGAATATAAAATAATAATGCAACGCTGCCTCTGGGCATGATGAGTAATAATATCCCTCTCCCTGGTGCACTTTCTTTATGAGAAGACAGGTGAGATCTCCATGTTGGAGTCTTGACAGACTGAAAGAACTGGAGCAGTCTGTGAGTTTTGCCTGTAGGGTCACACAGGCTGGCAGAACTGCAGTTTTAAATGTTTGATGTGATGACCCAGTTATGTTTTTTCATTTACTAATATTTGTGTTTTGAGGGGTATGAAGAAATGCTTGGCCAAACAAAGACAATATTTCTCAAAAGCTGTTTTAGCTGTGCCTGATCCTCTAGCTACTCTGGATTCAAAGGTCTCTATTTTAGGGTAACAGAACAGAAAATGTCATTCCCTTTGGCTTGTGTCTTATCCCTTCTTGACTGGCTGTGGAGCTGTCCTGTGCCTGGCATTGGATATACCTGATATAAGCAGGGCTGATTTTTCAGCTCATAGCAGTAAAGCTTGCTCAGCATCAGCAACATAGGGGTGTTAAAATGAACAGCTGGAAAATAAATATTTCCTAGAGCAGCCTTCATTCCTGGTTCCATGAGTTGCAAAGGAACAGGGTTTCCACATAGTGCACTGATCTTTTATCTTTCTTAATATTGCCTGGAGGTTCTGCTAGAACAAGGCTGGAACATATGAAACAATTATGTGAAGGTGCACAGCCTTAGACAAACAAGAACTGAACAGTAGTAATGCAAACATGCATATAGATGCAGAACTTGGCAATTCTGATTTGTTTGCATACATATAATTGACTTAATTTCAGGGTAATTATGTTAATTTGCAGTGGACCCCAGCTGTTTTCCCCTTTTGGCAGTATTTGTTCTGCCATAGTACAGACAGTGCTGGAGAAATGAATGCAACAGCTTCTGATGTGCCTTATTTTGCACTTTCATGACACATCAAACAGTGTGCACAGTTCAACTGTCGTGAATCCTCAGTTGCTCACCTGCCACATTTGTAAATGAGCAGCAAACAGATTAAAATAGATTGGAGCAGGGTGGACAGTTAAGAAACATCTGCATATGCATAAAATGCTAATGTATACTGGAGCACCTGCAGTACAGTCAGCATTCATCTTCAGACATTGACTGATAATTTGGCATTTTGGTACTGCCAGTAATGGGAACTGTGATATAAATAAAGAGGAGTATCTCATTGCTGCTTATTGACAGAGTTGCAGACAGCACTGTTTGGCAGCAGAAGTGGAGGGGACTAGTTTTGCTTTCTGATTTCGAATAATTTGAGAATAAATTTAGTGGAAAGCTCTGTGGATCTTTAAGAAAATGTATGCCATGGTGTAGATCTTTAAAAAAGCATGGGGCAAGATCATAGTGAAAAGCTGCAATGATTTTCAAAAATAGAAAGTAAACATTCAATATTGTTTTGTACAGGAACTAGCCTTTCTTTCTCAAAGTTAATTGTAATTAGCAAGTGCAAGGCATATGGTGTGAGAGGTGAACCACTTTGATCCAGCTGCCAGCCCTGGAAATGATCAATACCCACCTGGTGTGATGCTTCTGTGGAAGGTCAGAAACCCTGTAACATACTAGGGTTTCTGCAAGCTGTCAAGGAGCCCTCCAGAACTGGGGCCTCATTCTGTTTTACCTCTGTATGCCTCAGTGGCACTTGCATGCTTATGTGAAGCTCAATTTTTTGGGTTGTTGGTTGCAGCTGTTTTAGTCTAAGGACACAGGCAGACAAGGTTCTTTGGGTAAATGTGATATCTTTTATTAGACCAGCTAATAGTTGGAAAAATATTCTTTGCAAGCTTTCAGACACAGACACCCTTCTTCAGGCATAAGGAGAATCTGCTGATATTATGTGTTCTCTGTGGTGGAATAGAAGCCAATACGCAAAATGCAGGTCTGTGAAAACGCAAATGTTTGGCAGTGAGGATCAGAGGGAATGGGAGACAGTATGTGTGACAGGTAGATGGGAGGGGCAAAGGGGGAATGTTGAATTGGTGATAAAAAATGTTTGGATATTTTTGTCTTTGATAGAGTTTCAGTATGTGTTCAAAGAAAAAAATATCCAATTACCTGTGGGGCCACATTTCTCACAAGACAACTGCTCTTTCTCTGGTCTCTCAGGTCTAATCCTCAAAGGGAATTTACAAAACACCTTTTGTGGATGAGCCTACAAACTTCATTTCATAAATTTACTGGATAGAAAAAAAAACATAGACTAAATATAGACATTGGATTTATGGTACATTATAACCTGCCTGCCATCTGATAACCCCAGGGAACCTGTCTGCATTTTACCAGCTACATTCTTCTATCAGCAGTTCATCATTCCTGCCTTGCCCTCCACACCTACCTGTCTCACACCTATTATCTCCCTTTCCCTCTGTTCTTCACTGCCACACATTTACATTTCCACAGACCTGCATTTTGCATATTGGCTTCTATTCTACCATGGAAAACATAACACCAGCAGACTCTCCCTATGCCTGAAGAAGGGTGTTTGTTCCTGAAGGCTTGCAAAGAACAAATTTCCCAACTATTCAGTTGGTCTAATAAAAGATGTCACATTTACCCAAAGAACCTTGTCTGCCCAAGTTCAATTTTTAGAACTTCAGTAAATTTTAGATTCTCTTTCCATTTGTGCAGCTATACTGGCCCCACACTGTAGCCTCCAGGGTGGAACAGAATCATCTGAGACAGGGGTGGGCAAAATACAGCCTGTAAAGTCATTCTATCCAGCCTGCAGGGCCCCTAAAATATTTAGAAAATTAATATTGATCTGTCCTTTGTTCCTGTCAAAAATGACAGAAACCAGGGGCAATAGGACCCAGGGGAAGCCTGGTGGGCTCCTGCAACAGCAGGGTGGTGTTTGCTGCTGCTGCCCACCCAGAGCTTGCACACTGGGCAGCACAGAGGTGGCGGTGGCAAATGCTGCCTGGCACAGCAAGCGGGGGGGCTGCAGCTGCTGCTGCCATGTGCAGCCCTGATGGGCAAACCTGGAGCCCGCGCAGGGCCCAGGCTGGCAGCGTGGGTGGGTTACAAGCTGGTGCTGAGCATGGGAAAAGCAGCTCCTCGCCCGCCCCATAGCCAGCACCCCGTGCTGCAGTTCCTCACAGCTCGTGTGGGGCTGCCTGTGCCTGCTCAGGACAGCTCCACGTGGGCTGTGAGCAGCTGCAGCAGGGAGCGCCGACCACGGGGCCTGGCAAGCGTTGCTTTTCTCTGCACTCAGCACCAGCTTGTCCCCTGCCGGGGAGCAGGGGGTCAGGGCTGCACACTGCCCCCCACCTGTACTATGAGGCTGGGGGGGACTCGGAGTGAGCGGGAGCACAGTGCCCACATCAGTGCCCCGGGGCCAGTGCCAGTGGGGCCCAGAGCAGGGCAGCAGGTGTACAGGGCCCCAGCCAGCAGGGGCTCTATGGAGCCGGGCCAGCTCCCACCTCTCCTTGCTGGTGCAGCCGGGCTCCACAGACCCCTGCCAGCCTGCACCCCGCTCTGGGCCCCACCCGTGCTGGCTCTGAGACATTGGTCCCAAGACATCGGGACATTGGTACCAAGATAGTGACCAGGGGGCGGGGCACCTGTCAAGGGGCGGGGCTACCCATGTGGCCCTCGACAGCTTGCCAAAACTGGGTAAGCGGCCCTCCGCCCAAAATAGTTGCCCGCCCTGATCTGAGAGTGTGTGCAACTCCCCAAAACTTTAGTTGGAGAAAATCCATGACTAGAGAACATCAGATGGAAATGGAGGGTTCTCCCACATTTTAACCCAGTAGTTAGTAGTTAGGGTACTTGCCCAGTGGGTGGCAGATTCAGGTTTTGTTTCCCTCCTCCCCAAACCAAAGGGAGTTTCAAATCTGTATCTCCTGATTCCCAACCAAGTGCTCCAGCCACCTGGCCACAGCCTAGGCATTGCCCAGATTGCTCCCCAGCCTTCCTCTTGAAGCTGGTCCCTGGCAGCCAAGAGGGAAACATATGTAGGGTCTGGAGGAGGTGAGCAAGCCAGAGGTAGCGTGACTCAGTAAAGTGGACACGTTGACCAGTGGGTTAGGGTAGACAGTTTCTACCCAAAGTCTTTTCTGCCCCTTGCATTTAATGTTCATTGGATAAAATGGACAAATGGAAGTGGGAGAAATTCTGCCCCATTACAGCAGAGTCCATCTCACTGAGCCACACTCCCTTTGACTTGATTGTTTTCTCTTTTTGACCTCAGATGCCAGCCAGGTGCTTAGACCACTTCTCTAGGAAGTAGGAGGTAGAGGTTCAAACCATCTCTGGGTGAGGGGCACAGGTGGCGGAAGGCCAGGGCTAATGGGGCTTAGCCTCCCCCCACCCCATAGCCTCTCAACTAATTTTGCGATGACTGGCGACAGCAGCAGCACCTGGCACTGTGCAGCTTCACTGCTCCACAGCACCACTGCCATGTCCTGCTGCCACAGCGCTGTGCTCAGCACCCCTTTGACACACTCCTCTGCTGCCACAAGCAGCACTGGCATACGCCAGCCCTGCAACTCAGCCCCCCCCAAATATTTTCTCCTGCCACTTGTGGTGAGGGGGCCTAGATCTTAGGTTTCCTGCTCCCTGGATGAGTCTCCAAACCACTAGGCTAAAAAGCTAAAAGGTGATAGGCTTCCCTCCTCCTACCATCTTCTTTCAGGCAGTTCTGCATGTACCCATGCTATCCAACTGCCACAAGTAGAAGTAGAATCCAAAAGCCATGTAAGTGCCGAAGAGTGCACTCATGCAGCTACAGTCATTCAACTTAGGTGAGTAAAGGTGAAATAGGATTTGACCCTTAACATTTTTCTTCCTGTTGTGCCTTCCCTTAATTGGAGGAAGGAGAGTCCAAACCTAGCCTTTCTTACCCAAGCACAGCATGTCTCCAACAGAACACTCTCCAGTGAGACTTGAGATATGTGCATTCAGTGCCATCTCTTTACTGCTGCACTTGCTGTTTCTGAGAAACCATGGGTGCATCTACACATGCTATTAAGGTGGAGCAATAAACTCTGGTGCAGTTTGTGCTAGAGTCAGCTGCTTCCAGTCTCAGCATCTGCACATGTACCTGGGAGGCGAAGCAGCCCTGGGCTCGCAGGGGCCTAGATGTGGGGGTGGGGCATGGTCAGTGCTACAGTGCTGGCCTAGCCAGCATGCAGACCCCGCATTTTAGCACCCTTGTGCCCCAGCCAGGCCCTGTCACTCTCTACACCTGCATTTCAGTGAAGTAAATTACTCTGCCATGGGGTACTACTGTCTCCAACAGTACTGTCCTATGGCAGTACTATCCTACAGTAACAAAATTAATTAAGTTACTGCACCCTAATACTGGCACGTGTGAACTGTAATGCTTTATTGCAGAGCTACTTAGTCAACTTCTCAGTGGAGCGCATGTGTAGATGCACCCTATGCGCAGTAACATAAGTAGGTCTGTGTATCACAGTATCACCTTAACCAAGACATGCTGCCTCTGGCCTACTCACCTCCAGGCCCCCCATATTTAGTAGTGACTAAGATACCCTTAACTGCCTACCTCAGAGGAGGGTATATTAAAACAAAGATTTATTTAATCTTTCTATGAGAGATCAATACCTAAACGAAATAATTGAAAACTGCAAGACAAAGACTGATGGTCTAGTAGAAACAAAGGCAGTATGTGTTATGCTGGAAGTAATCAAAGGCATATTGAGTGTTGTGGTACCTGTCACTTCCCAAAGGCCAAATATGTGAGTAAATTAAAGCTGTGAAGACTTACAGCTAGAACTGAGAATGTGCCCTTCACTCAGGGTGACTTGTCAAATATTCTGGGACTAAATTGCATGAGAGGGTCTAAAACACAAATAAAACATCCTTCTCTGCTCTTCTGCTTTAATTTCCTCATATTGTTCCTTTCGTCTTACAGAAACAGCAGTGACTGTTGGGTAACGCATATCTGACTTGTCATCACTTCTAAAATTTGACTTGTCACCTCATCACTTCTAAAAACTCCTGTGAGTGCCAACCACTTGTGGCATTAGCTGAACTGCCTGCTTAAGGGTATTTTGCAGGAGCTGCCTGGTAGTTCATCTGTGGCTCTGTGCCTGTACACACAGCTGTGTAGATGCCCGTTCACCTTGGGAATTGCAGACGTGGTGAGATGAGGTGTACGGGCATTCCAGTAAAGTTGCCTTAGAGGTGAGCTCTCCAGCTAGACCGTGATAGGGGACGGCACCTTGGGTCCCCTGTAGTTGACAGCCTGCCCTCTTTCCTGCTGGGGAAAGGGGCAGGCTGTCAGTGATAAGCTGGCCACTGTTGAAAAGCAATAGCTTCCAAGGACAGTCCCCTATCCTGCCCCCCCACCAGCTTCCCCTCTGGCAGTGCCATTGCCAGAGCCCCAGCTTTTGCCAGGATTCTTGCTGTGGGGTCGGGAATTCCCTCATCCTCATCCCCACTCCTACCCTATGCCCACTGACTCCTTTAATCAATAGAGTAGGCAGGTAGAAGTGGGAGGGCTAAGGTTTGGGTGAGGAAATTACTGCCAGCATGTGAACAGTCCCAGGACTCTAAGGGACTGTTTAGGGGGTAGCAGGAATTGATGCTGGTGTTTGAACAGTCCTGAAGAGAGCGGAGACTCTTCAAATGGCCATGGCGGTAGGGTCTGCATGGTGCTTTCTGAGAACTTAACACTGAGTGGGCTATCAGGGAGCCAGCTGCCTCCCCCTTGGAGAGGGCGGAGGGAGAGTAGAGGACTGTGGGATACTGGGTGTCCTAAGGACTCCTGTCATGCTATGTGAAACGGGAAGAGGTGTTACACATGGCACTAGAAAACGCCACTCTAGTGACGTTGCTTTTGGAAGGAGTTAATAGCCTGTGACAGAATCCCTGTTTTCTTCTGACACAAACTACTTGGATGCCCGCACACTCACTTTTTGAGCTGGGAAAGGACATATTTCCTAACACAAATGTAATGTCTCTCCGTAGTTTTATATACAGAAAAGTTTAGGTGTGGACTGTGCTTTAAAATAAGTGGTATCTTTGACACCAGCCAGTACCCAAGTGGGCTAGAGCTCTTAGACATTTCAGTGACAGTTGTGTTGCTAAGTCCTTTTGAAAGCTCTTAAAATCTTAACAGTAGACCATCATTCACAGTAGGTCTGATTTGCCCTACTGTGTTCCTGAAAAAGATATATTATTTTGCCCAGAGCCATTTGGTATTAACCCATCCACTTCTGCTGCATCTTGCAGCCACAACACTTCTGAAAGAAGCGTTGCGTTATTTAGGTATGTCTGGCCACGTTTGTGGATGATGGAGCATAGAAGTACGTAGTTGAGTTATTTTGTCACAGCAGAGCTGCATTCTCAGTTTGGTGTTTGTCATGATTTGTATTTTGAGAAGTTTTTTGAGTCCTGTTCTTCCCAAGAATTTCTTAATTAGTCTGCTCCAGAGTTGCTTGACAGTGAGCAAATGAGCCATGCATAGAGAAGAGACTTTCAGCATTAGGCTTCTGTTACACTGATGTGAACCATGCATAAGCAGTGCAGTATGATGCACTAAGAGCCTTTTACTGAGCCAGTAGAGCCCTCCCCTACAAAGCATAACTGGGCATATACCCAAGCATTTAAAAGGATGAATGATTATCTGTAGTACTGCACTACTAATGACTAGTTGTCTGACTCACTCAGATTGACCACCACTGTTTGCTCCATTTCTGTTAGACTGAATGAAAGCCCCATACTGGTATCTATATGATGGAAACTTAACCTCACTAGAGTAAACACTGGACACTGAAGTCCAGAGGATATAGCACAGGACTGGTCTAGGAGAGTCCTAAGCTGTTTTCCTGCTCTGCTGTTGATCTGTCAATAGGATGAGAGGCATGCCCCCTTAAGTTTTCTGTCTCTCTTGGTCCCTATCTGTGAAAAGGGGAACAATGACACTTGTCTACCTTTCTGAACCACCTCAGAATGAAAATCAATCTATCAGTGTCATGTATTAATATCATGCTATATCTCTGAAGTGCTGAAAAGAGGTGAGATATAATGGGAAAAATCTGATCACTGCAACTATGTATTTATTCTGAGTCTAACCAGATATTTTCTACTTCAATAAATATTGGAGGGAGGAACCAAAAAAATCTTTCAAAAATTTTCGAAGATGGAGTGACAGACCATCTATGAGGATAAACCTTCCTCAGAGCAGCCAATATCTTGATGGGGTTAATGGATATGCCTTGCCTGCAGGAGACCACAGTTCAAGTTTGTGCTCCAAATCAGATGGAGAAGGGATTTGAACCTTGGTCTGAATGAGTACTCTAGCATGAATGAGTACTCTAGTCTCTTCTCCTGCCTTCCCCTCCTACCCCAACCAACCCTGGAGCTGTGATAACCTCCTGGCGATTTTTTTTGTCCACATAGATTCATTTTCATACCATGTTTCTGTTTGGAGGAGAAGGCATGGTCCATCTGCATGGTTCATCAAAACAATTTTCAACAAATGCTAATTAATTCTCCCTGTTCTGTAACCTTTAGAATACACTAGATTCCCTGCCTTTTACTCCTCCATATATTCCCTTGGTGACTATCAAAGTACAAAGATTTCCATTAAATACAGTTGTCCCTTTACTCCATTTTCTTAAATGATTTTTCATGGTTGAAATTGTGCAGGAATAGACTTTTCCTGAGCACAGATATTACTGTGAATGTTTGAAGAAAACTTCTGTAGATGTCTTTTAGCCATGAACATGTTGGGAAGGCATCATCTTCCCTTGGTTAAGGATGCTTGCCTGCTGCAGTGTTTTATCACACAGCTAATGGGAAAAAATCGTTAAACTTGGACACTTGAACCAGGTAAACCACACTCAGCAAGGGGTATATTCATAATTAAGACTGAAAACATAGATTGAGAAGTAAGAAGACTGTGAGTAATTGAGAACTGTGTACTGAACATGTCATAGGCTCAGTCACCAAGTCCAAGAGCTTACAAGCATAGAGATGGTTTATGCATTTTTCCACTTTTTGGATATATGTTTTTAATATCTAGTTACTTAAAAGCTTAAGTGTTCATATTCCCTGCAGAACTAACTTTAAGTAGCTTACATGCAAAGTTAAACCACCTTAAAACATTAAAGCACCCTATAAACATAGGCCAGCTTGGTATCCTTTTTGCTCTGAAAGATGGCCCTGTAGAAATGGTGTCATGGGGGTCTGTGTTGGTCTTCAAGGGCTTATAGAGCAAGAATGTTCTGGTGCCACAAAGGCAGTATGGTGCCTAAAGCACATGGTCTATTTTCCGTGTCTCCTCTATAAATACTATTAAAAAACATGCTATGGGGCAGTAGATGTATCCATTACATCAGCACCATTCATTGTCTCCGTGTGGGGTGGAACAGATGCAGCTGAGAGCAAAGTATGTCAGTGCAGTTGGCATTCAGCAATTTTGTGGATGAAGCACAAGCCAGAATAGAGCTGGCTCCTCACTTCGTTGCTCCTGAGGGGCTATCAGGATTAACAAGCAAAATAAAATCTTATTTGTGCTGGTCAGAGGACTCTGAATATCCTGAGGGAGCACAGGAGCTCTTAGTAATAAAGGAGATGCCATTTTCAGTAGTCCATCTTCCTGCTGCATGTGTTGTTTTCATACTAGCTCCACTCTGCTGACCAGCATGGACCTGTCTTTATTCTGCTCACTTTGGACTGCCGAGTGTCACGTGGCACTTATCTGGGGCCATCCTTTTGCTAAGAGAATGAAAAGGCTGTGATGCTGACTGCTCCCTGCCCTCTTCATCCCGCTCATCTCCTTCCTTTGAACACCTACACAGAGCCAAGCACAATGCGCTCCTGAACAGTTATGTGCAAGGTCTGAACGTTCATGTGTGCACACACTAGCTGATTGCAATGCTTTTGTTAGAGGTAATTGGTTGACAGTGACTAACTTGTTCTATTCCCAGCTCATCAGCGATGGCAGTGTGGTGTATGCAGAAGCCCTTTGGGATCATGTCACAATGGATGACCAAGAGCTGGGATTCAAGGCTGGCGATGTCATTGAAGTAATGGATGCTACGAACAAAGAGTGGTGGTGGGGAAGGATCCTGGACAGCGAAGGCTGGTTTCCAGCCAGTTTTGTACGGGTAAGGCCCTGACCATTGTTAGTTAGCCCCAGTCCATTAATAACTTGTGTTTCCAGGCTTCCTGATAAGCTGTGTCTCTATACTGGGGGTGATTTGGCTTAACAGGTGCAGGTTAGCAGTATCATGTGCAGAGTTGCTTTTTCTCCAGCAGCACCACGTTGAACTGAAGCTTCCAATGAGCATCTCCAGCTCACATAGTCTGGTACAAAAAGTACAGTGGGCCAGATTCTTAGCTGGTGTAAATCAGCATAGCACAGCTGCACCAGCTGAGGATCTATCTCTACAGGTCTCATTTATTAAATGCAACTGGACAAACTGTGATGTCCAGAAGCAGGGACTACAATGTGAATAATGCAAGAGTTTTATATGTCCCTTATTGGTGGTTTTCAAGAATATAAGAGCTGCCCATAATAAGGAGAGCCCAGGCAGGTTCAGTCTCCAAGAAATGCATTTTCTATGTCTTTTCAAGCAAGAGAGAACTTTTGTTTCCTTGTGTGGACCATAAGTCCCAGTGTGGATTCCTGACTTACATTAACTGCTGCTCCTGCACGTTCTCTTCATCATAAATCACCTGCGAGTTGATTCTCAGAGCTCCCAGATTCTCAGCCCTTTCATCCTAAAGGTCACTTTAGGTCACAAATGACCAAAGACAGGTGAAACATGGAGGAGACCATTCCTGGGGCAAAAGTCCCAGTGGAAGTCTGATTGGTTACAGTGTAAGAGTCCTAGAAACTTTTGCTTTGGGAAGAGATTCTTTGTCCCCTCTCAGCATTCTTAAGGTCCCTGGCAAGGCATGATGAACACTGAATTTTGTAAGTTAGATCATCTGGACCCAGGCCAGGATTGGAGGTTCAGTGGGGTAGAATGGTTTCTGAAGGGCCAGAGCATAGGGTTTTTTTGTTGTTTAAGTTGTGACCCATATCCAAACCAAGGAGCTTCAGGTTGTTGCCTGTAAGCTGGCCCCATGTGCCTCTTGGTTGGTAAAACCTCATGGGTACTGAAGGGAATTGTCAGTGCTAGGCTTCAGGAGGTGATGTGCCAGGTTCTCCTACTGGAGTATCTCTTCTGTCCTTGCTTAGGCAACCATTTTTTAACAGTTTGATAATTACAACCTGACCTCAAGTCTGTTTTTGAGAAGAGCAATAGGGGTTGGAGGTATCAAATAACCCCAGCAACTCTGGAGTCCTCTATTTCCTTGGTTCTGCTCAGTCCAGTTTTAGACTTGGGTTTCACCTGGAAATTTTGGTCTTCTGTTAGCAGTGAAAGCAAATCTGGATTTCGTATCTGATCTGTCTGCCCTACTGTTGACTAGAGTAAGCAAACTTAGTTATAACCAAGTAAATGTAGATCAAAATGCATGTGGATATGTGGTGGGTGTGTAACATATGTGTAAATAATCCTACCTGGAAGCATGTTTACCACATAAAATGCTAAACAAATTGCTGGGATCAATGCAATGTTGTAGCTTGTTTCTTGTATTTTCTTTTTTCTCTTCTGAGCTTTTTGTTTGTTGCTGCATCTCTAATTTTGTATGGGGATATCAGCATAGGGTAATCTTAACACTGCTACAGTAGCACTGTATAAAGTAACGTTTGCAAGTGAATTGCTTGAATCTAGTTTTAGTACAATTGATGACCCTGTTCTGTAGAATGTGGCCTAGGCAAATGGCTGAAATTTTGGAGAGTATTAATTCATGCTGTGCTGTCACCTAATGGTCATTCTGAGAAAGGCACTGCCACAAATTGAATATCTTGTGAATGTGATTACTATGAGCTTTCTCTTCATACTGTTTTTCTTGCCCACTGGCATCTATACTCAGTTTGCACTGCATTCAGTTTACATTGTTACATTACTGATAGTTACATTATAAATAGCAAGTATCCTATAACTAACTGCTAAACCAAGTTTATCAACCCATAAATCTCTCTTGATATACATCTCCAAAGCAAACGCAGCTGGTAAATCATTTACTGAGGTGTTTTACTTTGTGTTACACATATTTCTTCTGGAAGGCCTCTGCTTGGGACATGTGATCCTTCCATGCAAGGGGCTGTCCTACCTAAGCCCATCCATGTAACATCTCAGTTACAGGAGCAGTTTGCTGGGTGACATGAAGGGATCTCCCTTATGCCCTTCAGTGTTCACAGCCCTTCTAAAGATTATGAAGGAAATTACTAGAAATGTTAAGTGACTCTAGATTTCCCATAACTCTTCTTCCCTCCCCCCTCTGCATATATGTATGCACATGTATGCATTTGTGCATGTGTGAGTGCCTGTATTTAGATTCCCTTTCCTACCCAAGCCAGTCTTTGCCAGTCTCTGAGCTGAACTACAGCAGTTGGGGGCAGTTCAGGGCTGGTCCACTGCGGCCCAAGGTGCCAGAGATGTCACAGAATTAATTCTGAAGGGCACTGGCTGACCAGTGCATGAGCCTTGCTCAGGCACCAGGAGAGTAGCCTCTGCTATCTCCCATCATGTCCTTCTTGATGGTGGAAGCACCTTAATTCGGGATCCAGACAACATGATACAGCAAAGTCTGGTATATGAGGGACTGTTATCCAATGTGAACCCTTGTGTTTGACACAGCTCCGAGTAAACCAGGATGAACCCATGGAAGACTATCCTCTAAAAGTAGAGGACGGCAAAGAGGAAGACATCAGCAGCACTGCCCGCCGCTATGGTGTCGGGCAGACAAGCAAGGATCAGATGAGGACCAATGTGATTAATGAGATCATAAGCACAGAGAAAGACTACATCAAACACCTTAAGGACATCTGTGAGGTAACTAGGCTGAGAAGGGAGAGAACAAAGGGCAGATAAGTTGGGTCCAATCCAAACTGATGAAGGGAGCTAAAGATTTAGAATAGTTTTGTAAGCTATTCTAAATATTACACTTCCTCTCTAGAAGATAAAGTACTTTGGTTAATAGAATGGCATTTCTTTCATATGCCTGTAGACACCCAAGACAAGTTCTGACTGTGGTGTGCTTTCCATCCTTACGAGGGGTGACACCTCGGGAACTAATAGTAAAGGACAGTAGCATTCATACTGGCATGCCCATTGATGTCAATGAGCCCTAGAGCAAGCACCCCACATGCTTTTCTAATTTGACTTCCTTCCAGGGTTACATTAAGCAGTGCCGCAAAAGAGTTGACATGTTTACAGAGGAACAACTGAAGACAATCTTTGGTAATATCGAGGACATTTACAGATGTCAGAAAAAGTTTGTAAAAGCCCTGGAGAAGAAATTCAACAAAGAGTACCCACACTTGAGTGAGGTTGGCTCCTGCTTCCTGGAACATGTAAGTTGAAGTTTCTAAGAGGAAAGCAGTCAGTGTAGGTACTGAGGATAGACTGGCCAGGAGCTGGAGAATGATTGTATTTCACTAATGGAATTGAAGCTTTGGGTTCATCTGTTTGTTTTTTAATTACATGTCCAGCCTTGTGATTGCAAATATGTTTCCCTGTGCACCTCAGTAAGGAGCAGACATATGGATTTTACAGATTTTAACTGGTTCTTTGGTCACTTCATCAGGTGTCCGGGTAGGGGATAGAGTGACCCACAGAACATGAAAGCATCTTTGTCACCCTCTGAAAAGCAGCATGTACAGTTTTTAATGGACCCCAACCAGGCAGGCAAACATAGGTCTCCTCTCCCTCCACAGGGAAGAGGAAGCAGAATGGCAGGTGAGGGCACAGCTCATTGTTGAAACCATGGGGCCACCAAGGGAAAATGCATGTCCGCACATCTGGAAGTACTGGCTACCACATGGCACCTCTGTTGAGGAGCAGGGTATCAGCAGGGTGGGGGGTTGCCTCTCAGGACTGTTTGGGCAAGCCTCTTTAGGAGCAGTATGGCTATTGCAGAAAGTGATCTGCAGAAGAGGCCTGCACTGAGGTAAAAGATGACTGAAATCTGCACTCTGTAGGATTTTTCTATATGCAGCATTTTGAAGGCCCCGGTACATGAGCAGCATTAACACTAAGGGCTGCTGTTTCCTTTCTGTCTTAGCAAACAGAGTTTCAGATATACTCTGAGTACTGCAACAATCATCCCAATGCCTGCCTGGAGCTGTCCCGCCTCGCTAAAGTGAACAAGTATGTCTATTTCTTTGAAGCCTGCCGCCTTCTTCAGAAGATGATTGACATCTCTCTGGATGGGTTTCTTCTTACACCAGTGCAGAAAATCTGCAAGTACCCACTGCAGCTGGCTGAACTGCTCAAATACACCAACCCCCAGCACAGGTAGGTCATCACAGCCAAGGTAACTCAGAGAGACACAAGTAACAAGATGCTCTGCACTATTTTCTCTGAATTAAGAGTATTCACAAACAGCTGCACTGTGGAGTCACTATTCTTATATGTGTAAGCTCTGACGTGAATTTTTTTTCCTTACTAGATTTGTCGTTTTCCATTAGATAGATGTCAGCTTCCCCTGTCTGTCTGACTGATCTGAAATCATGCCCCTTCCCCCCCAACCCTCTTTCTCCCACCCTCATTTAATGTATTGTCTTTGCTTCCTTATCTGGCTCTTGAGAGCAGTATCAGCACATCTGATTGGGCATAAGAGTGCATCTGCCTTTGCTTTTTGGCTACGTTGGAGCACAATACAAATAATTGTAGCTTCTACATAAAAAGGTGGGTTTTCTGGCAAGCTTGAGAATAGCCTTGAAACTAGAAGTGTTGCATCTGAAACTACCATGCCCAAGAGGTGGACCCTTCAGCCAGAAAGAGCCCAGGTGTCTGCAAAGCTACTCCGACAAGAAGAAGACATAACAAACCCTATGAGACCTTCGCTTGGTCCAGGCCTTTGCTTGGTCCTAAGGTCTTGGCCCAGGCAAGTGCATCTGCAAGCACATGGCCTAGTCCCATGTCACTGCTACCAGCCCCAGTAAATTGAGGGGCATTGCAGAATTTTCCTACACAACACCGAGATGATGCACAGCTACCTAGCCCTCCCTGCACAGCCAACCCACAGCCTTTATACCTGTTCCTGGGATGACAGTTTTATGGATATGGGTGTCTGATACCTGTTGCCCTGTTTGGCTCTTTGGGGCTTGATCCTCAGACGGTGTGAAACAGTTTTCCCATTATTTTCAATAGGGCTGTGCTGATGATTGAGCATTGGGCCCTTAAACAGTGGAGAACTTCTTCTAGTAGATCAGGGTCACACTGAGGACTGGCAGACTTTGGGCTGGTATTCCTAAAGAGATCCCATTTACAGTTTTAATTGATTCTGTTTAAATCCCCAGAGCAGCCATCAATCAACTGCCTTATTAAGGAATCTCAGGGTTCCTTAAAGAAACATATTCCTGTATAAAGCAACTAAAATAACTGGTTGCACAAATAACCATGAAAATCTGGATTTGAGGCAAGTGAATGCATGTACATTAATCCATGCCTGGTGCTGCATGCCACGGCAAAATTGGCTACTGGGATTTCTTGGTAGCAAAACCAAACAAAAGCCTGAAAAAAGTGGCACAAACCACACCAAAGTGGCATGCACTGGGACAAACACAAAGACAAGGTGCCTCAAGATGGGGAGGCAGGGAGCCCTGGGCTGGCTGCTGCCCTGTCTGCATGCCTCAGCACCAGGGCTCCACTGCAGAGGGGAACACATGGTGTGTACATGGATATGTCAGAGTCTGACCTACATCCAGCTAGATGATGAAAGGGAGCCAATCATTTCTGAACCCTCCTTGCCCTTTCCTGATATTAGTTAATTCTTTGACATTTGATAGCAAGAGAATTTGCCTTTAACAATGCTTTTCTGATGGGCAAAATGGTGCATGCATATCTCAAAAGGAAACGGACTGTAACAGCAAAAATACTCGCATCAGGTTTTAAAATGCTCAGTATTCCCAGTAGGGCCTGGGATTCTAAGAACTCATTTCCTTTGAATCTCTGCTCATGTCCACATAGCTGCACAGCTGATGGTCTCAGTATGCTTTCAAAATAGGGGAAAAAATGACACATTAACCCCAACTTCCTGGCTTTGAGTCCTATGCCTTATTTACTATCCTGTTGTCTCTTGGAACGGAGACAGCCTTTTTTGGCATCTGCTCTCTTCACTGTGCTTGTCCTCATGGGCTTTCTTTCACCCTAGGGATTTTAAAGATGTTGAAGCTGCCTTAAATGCTATGAAGAACGTTGCTCGGCTCATCAACGAAAGAAAGAGGAGGCTGGAGAACATAGAAAAAATTGCCCAGTGGCAGAGTTCCATAGAGGACTGGGAGGTAACAGGAGCCTTCGAGGGACTGACACTATGTAGAGCGGTTCTTTCCTATACACTGCAAACTGTCACCACCACATATGGTGCCGTGAGTTTCCCATGCAGTCACCATGGGGCAAATGCTTTTTGCCCACATAGATGCTTAAGTAGGACTCGGGGGGAATTTAAGTGATAAAGAGGGATCCAAATGGGCTGTGCTATATGGCTACAAAAATTGTTGCGTCGAGATTCACTGGATGCCTCCTGGTTGGGCTGAAAAGATCCTTGGGCACCTGTGCTGGGATCTGGGTTACTGAACATGCTCCAAAGGGATCTGATTAGGGACCAGAGCCTCATTCACCTCTGAGATGCTACACCTTGGGCATTGCAGTATCTAGACGCTAGACCCCTCCTGATGGAAGGGACAACCTAAATCAGCAGGGTTAGTGTCCCTCCCCACACACACACACACACACACTTTCTATACAGCCAGTGGGGAGGTATAGATGCCTCCCAGTCTGGACCACATTTGGGCACTTAGGTCTCCCCAGTCACTATCTATATTAAAGGCAGCTCAACTTACCAATCTGATCATCCTACTGGGGCAAGGCACTTAGGTGCTGCAGGATCTAAAACTTAAGTAGAGACACCTCCACAGTCAGCTAGAGTGCGACTGGCAGACCTAAATTGGCCAGACATCCCTCTACTGCAGGGGTGGGCAAAATGGTGGATCCCACCAGCAGTGGACTCCATTTCCTATCAGCCCCTGCCCACAAGGCTGGGGCTGGTTTCCATGGACAGCCCCCAGCAGCAGCTATGCTGCGATAGTGCAGGGCTGGGCTTTCCATGGAGCCTGGCCCCAGAAGCACTGGCAGGGCGGGGAGCTGCTCTAGGGCCGGGCTGGGCTCTTGCATGGTCCGGAGCCAGGGCAGAGCCGTGATCTGCAGCCTGCATGCTCCAGGCAGGGGCGTGCAGGCAGTGGATCGCAGCTTTGCCCTGGCTCCAGACCATGCTGTCACCACCGCAAGATCCCAGCCCATCACTGGAGCAGCTCCCCACCCTGCCAGCACTGCTGGACTCTGTGGAAACCCCAGCCCCCTGCTATCACAGCACAGCTGCTGCTGGGGTCTCCATGGAACCCGGCCCCAGCCACGTGGGCAGGGGCTGCTGGGAAACAGAGTTCACTGCCAGCTGGATCCAGCCCATGGGTTGGACTTTGCCCACTGCTGCGTTACTGCCTGTGGTATGTTGTCTTAGATTCTGTCTTCCCGAATTCCTTGTTCCTTGCAGATTGAAATTGGCACACACTGTTGAAAGGGCAGGAACCCCATGTCTTATCTGAACAGTTTGTAGGATGGCAGATTTGCTATCCACAGCTTTCAGACTTTAGCTCTGTGGAACTCACTTTCCAAGAGATAAGGATGGAAGCTGAATGGCCCCTGTGTGCTCAGATAAACTAATCAAGCACACATTTTTAATGAACAAAACAGATTGTTTTTTCTAGAGTTGAGCAAGTAAATTGTCCTGATAATATTGGGCCAGATGTTCAGCTGATAGTAACTGAGGTGGCTGCTTTGTGGGCAGAGAACCAGGATATATTAACTGCTGGGAGCAGATCCTGATGCTGAACCTAGTACAGAATCTTCTCTTTTTCCACCCCTGCCCAGCCAAATGCACCTTCCTTGTGCACACAAAAAACCAAAATCCCTCCCTGTATAACAGAGGGATGACTCTCCAGTGCTGTGGAGTAGTAAGAGTCCCTCACCTTTTCTACTCCAGGCCTTTTCACAGAGAAGGGCTGTATCTGGTTACCCATAGTCCACAGCAGCTTAAGCCCTTACCACTTAGACAGCTAAACCCAGCACTGATGTCTAGCCACCTCATGTTTCTTCTTTTCTGGTTTTGGGTTGAACTGACATGCTCTCTGTGCTGCAGGGGGAAGATGTCCTGGTCAGAAGCTCAGAACTCATCTATTCTGGAGAATTAACCAAAATTTCCCAGCCTCAAGCCAAGAGCCAACAGCGAATGTTCTTCCTCTTTGATCACCAGCTTGTCTGCTGTAAAAAAGTGAGCTGAGCAGCAAGCCCCTGCTGACCAGCTCAGCAAGGGGCAAATCGTATCTCTCAATTTAATTTTGCTTCCTACCATTCCCTGGCAATGGCATTTCTTAAGTATCACAATTCAGGCTGCTAGCGTGGGTGGGTGGGTGTGCGCATGTGTCTAAGACATGGGAGAGGCTTGGATGCAGACATTGTAATTTTCTCCTGAGATCTTGGTGTACCTGTGCACTTGATGGTGGGCAGTAGGTTGAATACTGTGTTCAGGATAAATCTTCAGTGCCTGAGGAAGCTGTGTACTGTTTCATGAAAAATTAGTGAGTGGGGTTTACCTGTATAAAAACCAAATGCACCAGCATCACCACCCTTTTTTTTTTTTTTTTTTTTTTCCC
>NW_017728995.1:62224445-62226343 GCF_001723915.1 Gavialis gangeticus
TTTTTTTTTTTTTTTTTTTTATCCCAAATGCAGATATCATCAGCAGGATTTTGTGAGCAGTTTAATAAAATGATACTCAGGGGACAAATGCGGCTTTGACTGGGTATATAACCTTCGTGGCACTGAATTGGGCTTCACTATTTTCATATACAAAACAGAAATGACTCCTGTGTTATCACAAGTCCATTAGGTAACCCATTCAAATAATGGGAAAGCTCACAATGCCTCAAGCGATCATCTGTTTGGCTTCCCTTTTGGGGGCTAGAGCCCAAACCCAGTTAAAGTCAACGTGGGCACATCTGCATGAGACACTTAATGAGCAGTAGACTAATTCTACTGCATATTAGCGTATCACAGCAAAAGCCACACTGATATGCAGTAGAATTAGTCTACTGCCCATTAAACATCATGAAAAGACCATGCACCTTTGCTACTGTGCAGTAGTGCCAGCCCCTGGCAATGCATAGGGAGTGCACAGAGGTGCACGTGCACCCCCTGAGCACACTGGTGCACCCCCTGATGGCCACGCTCACCGCTTAGGCAATGGGCAGGGGGGGCAGGCAGGAGTACTGGTGCCCCTCCTGCAAGTGTCAGCCAGGGAGCAGGACTGCCAGGTGCTGTGGCTGCACTTCCAGGTGGCGCATGAGTGCCGAGCAGGGCCGCCAGCAGAAGTGGCCACGGCCACTTCCGGAAGTCCCATGGCCACTTTTTGGTGAGTGAGATCAGCTGCAGGGGGCCTCCCTCCCCCACCCCCGGTCATCGCAATCGGTCTCTGACTGGTTGCGTGGGGGATATGTACCCCCCCTCCCGACTCAGGAGGCACCAGTTGCCTGTGGTGCCAGCTACTGTGCATTTAGTTAGTACCTCGTATTACTAAACTTAATGTGCAGTAGCAATGGCACATGAATGCACAATGTAGCTATGCCCTGTGAGTCTTGTACAGCTTTTAGACCAGGCAGTAAATCAAGCTGGGACAAAAAGCAAACTTCAGTTTCTAGCTTTTGACACTTTCCATTGGCCATGCAGCATTTAAAGATCAGATCTGCAGTTTGTTGCCATGCCCAGGGAGAGTGGCATTAATGATATGGATCAGGCACCAGTTTCTCTCATATATTCTTTCATGGTTTTAAGGACTGGTCTCTGGGCCTGATATTCAAGGTTCTTGAACACCCTCAGTTTAGGTCAAAAGTCCAGTCTCCCTGAACATGAAGGCCAAAGGCTGTAGGCAGGGTTTTATCTGGCCGTTTGTGTTAATTAAAAAGTGCGATGATCACAGATACACCTGTGTGATGGTCATATCAGACAATTGTGGCCCAGTAAGTGGAAAGTCAGGAGTACGTATTCATGTCTGAAGCACTGCTTATGTTAACATTTTAGTCACTCAGAAAAAATGAGGGCAACGTATCTGACATTAGCACTGACTTTACATTTTATTAGTATCATTAGTTGAAAGATCCCATCATGAATTCTGGGGGCTTCACAGTAACTCAGTGACCATTAGGCTCAGCTAGAGCTGTGACTGTCTCTTTTTACTCTGAATTAGAAGAGAGGGATGAATTTCTAGTCGTTTTTCATGCATAATTGGAGAAGGCGTATGTTCACAGAAGCTTTCGTGTAGCTGGATAGTTTTAGTAGGATATCATCATGCCACTTTAAGGCTTCTCAGGATAGTCCTGCTTAGATACACATGCAGCTAACAAAAGAAACTGAATTGTTGCCCATCCGTTTCCTGTAAGACTATAACCAGCATAAGAAACAGAATGGAAAAAACCCCACACAGTTTTGAGCAAAGGTCCAAATTGAGATGTGTTCGGTTTTTCTTTATAAGGCAGGCATGGTCTTTAGCAAAGTAACATCAGAAAGTGAAGAAATCGGGGGGGGGGGGGGGGGCCCCCCCC
>NW_017728995.1:62226459-62241155 GCF_001723915.1 Gavialis gangeticus
GGGGGGGGGGGGGAGGACACCCTCAGCTGCAACAGATACTTGAGCATGCTGTCATGTGATCTCTCGCAGGACCTCCTGCGCCGTGACATCTTATATTATAAGAGTCGGATCAACATGGATGACATGGAAATAGTAGATGTGGAGGATGGGAAGGACAAGGACTTCAACATCAGTGTTAAAAATGCATTCAAGCTGCACTGTAAGACCACAGAGGAAGTCCACTTATTCTGTGCAAAAAAGCCAGAACAGAAGCAGCGCTGGCTCAAAGCATTTGAGAATGAAAGGAAACAGGTTCAGCTCGACCAGGAAACTGGTATGGAAAGACCAGCTGGTGCCTAACATAGCCCCATGCCACTAAACTGAAATAGATGCCAATGCAATAAATGAGCCCCTCAATCCCATCCCTGGGCTGTCACTTCATATATTATGCATGATAGTGTTTTCCTTTTCCTCTCATTGGGCACCAAGAAAAACATAGCACAGAGAGAAAATTCTGAAATGAGGTCTCAAGGAGCTGTAGAAATCTTTGCCAGGCCTTCTTGAACAATTAAGTAGTCAATACGTTGTGAATATTATATAGCCGTCTGCAAAGTACAGCAGTAGAGACAGATGCGTCTCTCTCTCTCAGCATGCACAGCCCAGGGTCTCGCATGGCCCTCTCTTTGCTGTGGGCCAAACCCATCTAAACTTAGCCTAGCCTTATGTGACTGGGGCTGAATTGTGTCAGCCCTGTTTATGCGGCTCCTGTGGAGGGCTAATGCACTGACACCACCACAGCCTGCAGGCAGTTTGTGAACTGTATTGATCCAGGATGCAGGGAGCGGGGCACCTTGCAGCAGACACAACTAGCTTAGCCATCTTCCTTGGGTACCCAGTGGACTGGAAGAAGCCCTGCCCTCCACCAAGCTATGCTGCCGAAGCACAATCAGAGCCAGTGATCCTTGTGCTTCCTGAGATTTTGCCCTTTTAATATATGCTTATCCAAGAAAAATCATATGAGCCTGAAGTGATGCAAGTGCCTTATTTTAAAGGTTTTTCGATCACTGAAGTGCAGAAGAAGCAGGCAATGTTGAATGCCAGCAAACACCACCACAGTGGGAAGCCCAAGGGTGAGTTTGGCTCCGTTTGGTTTCCCCCCTACCCCAAGTATTTCAGTGCTTCTGAAAAGGCAGCACACAGGGTTTGAGCTGGTCAGGCCTACTGCTGCCCACCATTCAGGAGACTGGTTCTGGTTATTTTTTATGCCATAGTTTGCCCATCTTCTCTCAGTAGGAAGGTTTATAATACTTAATGGCAGTGTCATACTAGTCATTTGGTAAGCAGAGGCAAGTGAATAGGTAATTGCTTTTTCAACAACAGTTTCTCATTTCCATACATCCAGCCTGACAGGAAATTAGAATAAAATTGGATTGAAATAGAGTAAAATATGCAGCTGCATCAGTTTATCAGCAAGTAAACTGTTTGTAAAATCAAAAACTTCACTGGCACCCATATATAAATTAATTCAGATTTACTGCTGAACACCTACATGGCAGTCTGAATTACATCACAACTGTTGAGGCATTTCAGTTTTTCTGTAATAGCATTTTTGTTCATAAAAACTACAAGCAGTTATTCCTTTAGACTGTGGTAAAAGATAACACTTGTATTCTTTCCTCCTGAATTGCTAAGATGTAGCCTCAAGCTCCTTTACTAGTAAAAGTATTTAACTGAACACAATGTCAAAGTGATCCAAGCCTTAAAGCCATCCATTCTACTTTAAGTAGCTGGGAAATTTTATTCTTCCCCAATCTTGATCCAATTCCCTACTGTTACTATTTATAGGCAAATAATTAAGGAGTAATTAAAGATATGTTTTACCAATGAACTTGCAAAGCAAGGTCTGGGGATCATACAGGAAGAAATACCAACAGCAGCAGTTACTCACTTTCACATCCTACCACATTGAGTGCTATTGCTTTAAGCTGAATCAAGAAACACAGTTTTGCAGATTGTCTTTGACAAGCTAATATTGTTGCTGGAGCAGGTTCCTCATCACTGAAGAATGAGAGCGAAAATGACATGTAAAATGGTCCTGGTGACACGCATGCAACCGTCCCTGAACTATGGCAGTGAGCTGCAGCACCATATTTTAGTGCTGCCTTTAATTACATCATTTTTTTTTCTGCATAAGGCCATTTTGCTATTGTGATTAGTGTCAATCAAATGACACTAACAGAAGCTCTTGTGTAGGCCACATGGTGGGCTCAGGTGTGGGAGACTGGCAGCTCTAGCTAGGTTAGAGAGATTGCAGTCCTAATGAAGCTGAGGAAAGCCTGGAACCCAGCCTTCCTTGACTATGAGACGTAGCTTGCATCTACTCATTGCTTTATGTTCCAGAAACCCACAAGAGAGCTCAAGGTGGTTAAATACAGTGAGCAGCTACTGCCCAGGGGACTATTCAGTGGCTTCTGACTGGAGACTACCAGTCCTTTGAAACAGGGTCCTCCAGGCAATTTGAAATGGTGTGGTCACTTGCATAGAAGGAAGTGAGAAGTGGAGGAATGATAAGTAGCTTTTAGGGGGAAGTAGAAAGTGTTCTTAGGCTAAGAGATTGGGCTGATTAACTGTTTACCATATCAGCTTCTTTGTGCGCACACATGCCCCCAAGGCAGTGCTGTGCAGAGAAACCCATCATGGTTTTGGAGTTCTGTCTACATTCAAGGGTGGCTGCTGGCTGTTTTAAAGAGTATCCTAATACCCAACCAGAACAAATCTAGTTAATACTAGTGGTGACTGGGTAGGAGCTGAGATTGAGACTGCACCAGCCTAATGTTTGCCCTTGCCTGTCTCCTTATCTGCACAGCTGTCACCAGGCCCTACTATGACTTTCTGATGCGCCAGAAGCACCCCACACTGCCGGCCAACCTGCCCCAGCAGCAAGTCTTCATGTTGGCAGAGCCCAAGCGCAAGCCTTCAAACTTCTGGCAGAACATCAGCAGGCTGACACCCTTCCGGAAATGAAGGGCAGCCCCATGTCTGTGCCTGAATCCCCTCCAAGAAAGCACTTTATCCATCAGCTCTGGGAGACTTGAGCCCAGACTCCTCCAATCCTTTGTCTGCAGAGGACGGTGCACGCTCCTTCCCTCCCTATTTATTTTGCAGACTGACTAAACTCAATGGCTCCAAAATGGGACACTGTGCTTGTACCAGTCTAAGTGAGCCGACCTTGCACAGCACCCAGCAGCTCTGTAACTCCCAAGCAAGAGAACACAACCGCATGGAGCCCAAAGTGTGTTTCATCCTCAGATTTCCCTTACTGTTTGTTTGCATCTTGAACCATTCCTCCCAGCTGGGAACATAATTGCTGTATGACAACTGCCAGAAAGACTAACTTCCAGTCAGCGCGGCTCTCCGTGCAGAGACATCAGCTGGGTCAGTAGGACATCTACTGGCTTGGTGTCTACTGAGCATGCCCAAAACACTGGTTCCATTATTGCTGATGTTATGCACTTTCGGGGGGAATTAAACCCTTTCTTCCACTGCCGCCATCCCCAGCATTTCTCATCAAGGAAGTGATATCCCTACATGTTTAACAAATTGATTAGCCTTTATTGGCACTTAGAAAAGGCAGCAGTGAGTATCACTGTGACCTTTTTTACTTCCCCCTTAGTTCAGCACACTGATGAAGAACCATAGTATGTTAAATGGTGCCAACCAACTTACAGCATGAGTAAAAGTACAAGAATCTCACAATCTAGCTGGTTTTCTTGAGTTATGTATGTTAGGAAAAATTGTGCCTAAATTAATACTTAGACTCTTTCCACCATCACTCTGCCATATTTCCTGGCCAATGAAAATGTTCATTGTTTGTAATGTGTTTTATTTATGGTAAAAAACAAAACTGTGTATTTTGTAAGTTTGTAATTGGTCTTGTCAGATGTTAACTTGATGCCTGTTTTGTCTGTCTTTTTTAACAAAAATAAGGTGGCCAACACTTGCAAACCTAGCTCCCTAAAGTTAGAACTCATGGCTGGGCCCCGGGTTCATGGCTTTTCACTTGTTGTGGGGAGTGGGGGGAAAGGTGCAGGGAAGAGAAACAAGTCAGTTCTAGAAGACCCTGACCATGGGATTTGGAGTCTACCTTTAGGCATCCAGGTTTGATAACTGTGGCCAAAAAGAATTCATTTAATCCTTGGTTAGTAAGAGAAAAGATATGCCTTACAATAGTGAAAGAGTTAGAAGCCATACTGACTGAATTCCATAGTTTAGAAGAAAGTCCTGTGAGGTTGGAAAGAAGATATCCATTCACTCCAACAGGATGCTATTGTGAGTGAGCACTAACTCTCTGCAAAGCTCAGAGGTCCAATGTATGCTGATGCTGTAGCTGACCAAAGTCTGGTCATCCAGGGATATCTGAATTCAGTAGCATGTATAAAGTCATTCTTGCACTATATCTTTCCCCACACCAGGGGCTACATTTAATTTCATAAAGAAACTTGTAAAAGTAACCTGCAGCCTGTGTGTGTGTGTCTTACATGTCTGTATCCATTTGTGTGGTCCTTGTTTTCCCTCTTCACAATCATAGCAGGGATCATAGCCATGGGCCTGGATAGGTTTCAGCGTTGAGTGTAACATCCTAACTAGTCTCTGCTAAACTTAAGCCAAAGTCAAGAACATCACTGGCTGAGCATATTATACCATGCACATTATTCAAGTGTGTTTTCCTTAACCAGAATTACCTTTTATTTATATAACTTGCAATGTACACTTGAGCTCTTCAACTCTGATTTGCCTCTTACTGCTGCAAGGAATGAGATTGGAAAGCAGTGTCAAGATGTAAAAACTGCCTAAGATTATCGCTATATATGAACTGAATACAACATATGTAATAGACACGGCAGCACCTACTCACTGCATCATGCAGCCTGTCATGAGGAGTGATGCTTCTGTTTGTGGAATGAGATGCCTAAACTGTGGTTAAAAATTTCATTGGTGTACAAAACAAACAGTCTAGGCCCTCTTCTCACATTTCAGTTAACAACATTGTAGCCATACCCTTCTCTTGGTTGCAATGCTTGTTTTTTTGTGGGTCATTTTGTGCCCACCCCATTTCCTGCTACGAGTACTCTTCCCCAGAAGGGATAGCAACAGCTGTGGACTAACACAGTCTTAACTAGGAGGTATCTCAAGTTGCTCTGGCCATATTAGAAAATGGGTGCCTACTTAGTAAGATGCTCCCCCCCAGGGCAAGGGCTTCCTCCATCTTAACATTTTAAATCATTCACCTTCCAGTAACAAGCCATTTCATTTGGGCAATTAAAAGTTTATCTGCTACTTTTCATAACGCAAACCACATGGCTGTTGCAACATGTTTAATCTGTTGAATTGAGTCATCTTTTTAGGACCAGCTCTGCTTCACAGAGGTTCATGCAATTAGAGAACTGACTTGCACCACCTGGGGGAGGGAGAAGAGAGAGAGAGACCTGATGGGTATTGCAGAGAAACTGTACGACACAGTAGGTGCTGTTCCTTTGTCCCATTTATCCTAGGTGTCTGCACCCCTTCTTCCTTACCACAAACATGTCTGTTTTGATTGGCCAGGAAGCAAACAGGTTATTATGTAAGCGATCATTTTTCTGAGTCTAGGGGTACTTGGTGAGAGGAGCTTTTTTACGCTGTACTGACAGTTTTAATTTGTACAGATGGAGTTTAAGGAAAGGCTGAATTCACTCTCACTGGCAAAGGTCAGCAGTAATTTCACTGAGCTAATGGGTGTGAAACTGATAGAGAAACCAGTCTAACGAAGTTAAAGAATCTTGAAAAATGAAACTTAAGGGACACATTGACATTGCCCTCATCATAGTAGTCCAAAGAACAGAAAAAGCATGTAGAGGAAATATGCCTACCATTTCCTCCCGAACTTGTTTTACACATAATTAGCACATGCACATTTGTAGAAAACCTTCTGCAGACATCTTTTTTTTTCTGATAGAGGCCAGTCGGACAATCCTGTCACGTGCTGTTCTTAACTGTGTATTCTACAATCGTTCAGTTTAGCTGCCTACAGGTAAATGTTCATATTGCCTCTTCAGCTGTACCTCTAGCATTGTAAGAGACACTACAGACTAGCGGCTGATCTCAGTTAGTACCATGCAAGCCACATTCAGGACGACATAAACTGTGCCATCAAATGGAGCCATGATTTAGATTCTGTACACACACGAGAGTTACAGGACTGACACTGGCATGACTGAGATAAGGATTCAGCTTGCTTCAAGATTTCTTTCATGTACAAACATGTATATAGAGCAATTCATATATGAGCACATGGATAAAACCAGTTTACGCAAGTGGAATTTTAACCGTTTCATCCCTCATCTTAGGTTATATCCAATAATAATTCCTTTTTTTTCTAGTCACGAGACTATTACTTTATAGATGAATCACTGTGTTCTCAGATACATATATACAAAATAGACTGGTTTTCTACAATTAAAACATAGGAATTTTCTTCCACATTATTCAACTCAAGTATAGGTGAATATAAAAGGGAACAGTAAGTCAACATCCTCAAAGGGAGTTCTATATCCCCTTTCCCTATCCTGGACTCTGGTTTTGGGGTCAGAGTTACTGAATTTGCACTGCCAATGTTAAAGAAAAGCAAAAAAAAAACCCCCAAAAAACCCAACAGTGGTCAATGTGTGAGTATTTATATCCATAGCAGGTAATCGGCCTGACTATAATAAGTCTCTCAACAAATGAGCCTTTTTTTCCTAGTGTATCAAGTTCAATTAAAGAACTTTTTTTATTTTTTTTATTTTTTTTTTTTTACAGAGGCATGCTGAAACCCCAAAGCAACCCTGCTTAGCCCCAAATCTACTATGCTACGCTGCAGGGCTACTGGCTTCTAACCCGCTAGGGCCTCAATGGTCTCAGCTTCCCCAAAATTAAAAAAAGAAAAAAACTAAACCAGATTTAGGCTGGGCCCAGTCACCTAGGCTCAGAGACATTGCCAGGGCTCCGAATGAAGCGTAGGTCGGAATCTGAGACTTGGCATGGCATGCTGAAACCCCAGAGAGGTTGCCAAGCCCTGAGACTTTGCCCCTTGAACCCCTAGCACTGGTTCGGTGAGCTCTGAAGCCCAACTGAGCTTAGCATGTGTTGTGGGGCAAAACAAATCTCCCAAATCCATAAGGTTGCAGCTGGGCAGCTCAGACACACATCACGGCGTTAACTTGCAACCTCCTGGTTCCTAGCTCATCACAGAAGCCCCTTGGCCACAGGATCCAGCAGGAGGACCCATCTCTGAAGATCTCAAGAACTTCAGTGGCCTAATGCCCTTCACATCCCATGCTACGCTACACAAAAAAATATTTAATGTGCCTTGTGTGAAGGCCCTGGGCACAGCAAAAAAGGCCACATGAAGCCACAAAGTCCCCTTTTCTAAATACAACCATCATCCTCACAGCCCCAAACCTACTACACAAAGTCTGCAGGGCTGCTGGCTTCTTACCTGCTAGGGCCTCAATGGTCTTAGCTGCCCCAAAATTAAAACAAAAACAACAAAAAACCCCCCAGACTTGGGCTGGGCCCAGTCACCCATGCTCAGACACTGCCAGGGCTCTGAATGAAGCATAGGCCAGAATCTGGGGCTTGGTGTAGTATTCCACGCAGACCCTGAGGCTTTGCTCCCTGAAGCCCTAGCACTGCTCAGGTGAGCTCTGAAGCACATCCAAATATGTCATGTGTTGGGGGGCAATTTTTTTTTTTTTTTTTTACTATATTGCTGTAACTGCTTGCGTTTTATCTCTTTCATAGCAAGTTAAGCCATGCAGCTGGTAATGAGAATTATTGCTTTATGTTAAGTCAGGGGCAGGCAAATATTTCAGGCGGAGGGCCACTTACTGAGTTTTGGCAAGCCATCAAGGGCCGCATGACAGGCAGCCAGGGACAGATAACTATTCATTTTCTAACTTTTTTAGGGGCCTCGCAGGCTGGATAGAACAGCCTGGCAGGCTGCATCTGGCCCGTGGGCTGCATTTTGCCCACTCCTGGGTTAAGTGCTTGGACTAAGCAAGTGGGAGTGGAATGATTTTTTTTTTTAAAGGATGGTGCTCTGTTCACATTTCTGCTTTAAAACATCTCAGGACTGTCAGATATGGCCTGTTTCACCATTTGTTCACTTGAAGTTAATGTGACCTGACATTATACTATTTTGTACTGTTGGGCTAGCTAGCGGCCAGTTTGTGTTTGAATTATACTGTGCACGCTGCAAGCCCAATACAAGGGAGGTAAAGCCCAACAACTTTACAATTTAAGCATGGCTGCAGAATCAGGTGCTTATGTAAGGAATGTATTACAGAATGATTGTCTGAGGTTGCTGACAGACTAATTTGAAAACACATCAAGGGTTTGGGTGTACTTTGGGTCCATTTGGAAACGCAATGCTTGATTTGCCTTGTTTGGAGTGGGAGGAACAATCAACCTCCCCAAGCAGCTGAGTCAGAAAAATCCATGCCATTCTTTTCAGCCACAGCATCTTGCAATCCTGTTAATTCACTATTTCACTCCAAGCTGAACCAAAACACATCCCTTGGGAGAACCAGGAAGCATGACTCGGCATTTCCAAGCACTCTCTACAAGCATTGTGTACAAGTTCCATTTTTAAGGGTGGTTGGTGCCTACAGCATGGTTACACACATTTCTAAACAAAAACTAAATTTCACTTGTGTTTTTCTGTATTAAGAGCTGCACAGCTTCAGGCTGATGAGGAGCATAAGAATTCTCCTTTCTTGCCTTGGCTTCTACCCATACAAGTATTCACAGCTTGCAACCCCCTCCCTGCTGCAGGATTAACAGCTCACATTACATTTAATCCTTTTCACATCTCCTGTCCACTTCCTTCAGCACAAACTGTGATAGAAAACCCTTATGGCTTTAGCAATGACAATTTTCTGTTTAAAAAGTTGGCTGCTTTTGTCCCATTTACTTGGATCCACTAATTTTTCTTGCTCTTTTTCTCCACCTGCATACAGTAAGCTTTTTATCTGCAGCACTCTCCTGGTAACACAGCTTTCTGCACCGTTTTGTAGCCTGCGTGGTTGGTACATCTGTTGCATTTAATTCAGATTTGTACATACCTATACATGTGAATGCCTGTTTCCAGATGCACTCATGAGATGGGAAATAAACAAGCTGTCCACTTTTCCTCCTGCGTCCCCCTTTTTTGTATTTTCCAGTGGGAAGCGTCTGGCCACAGCTGATCCACTTCACTCGAAAACACACGCTGCCCACTGTCCTGCCCCAAAGTGGATGATACATTCCCCTTGTCACATGGAGGCATAGATCAAGTGTGGTGGCACAGGGATGCAGGGCAGCATGAAACCTGGGGAATCCCCAGCACCCCATGCTGGGATCTGCTCCAAGTGCAAGGCTGACCTGTGCTTCATGTGTTGACAGGTCACTAGGGAATCCTTGGGTCCCATGTCTCCATGCTGGGACCTATGAGGGCTTTCCACACTTAAGGAGACCACCCCCAGAGATCCCAGGGCAAGTCTCCATAAGCAGGGAACCCCAATTTTCCCCGCTGACAGAGGCACCTCAAGATTCCCCAGGACGTCCCTGCTTGCAGGTGCTCCCAGGGCTTGAGGGGCCTGATCATGCATGGGAATTCCTGGTGGGCACAGAATTAGGCCCCTCAAGCTCCCAGACCACTTGCCCAGGCAGCTGGAGAGCGCAGGCAGCTCTGGGATGCCCACACTGCTCCCACTACAGCATGCAGACATCTGCAGCCATAAAACAGCACTATTTTACATTACCAACTATGTGGTGTAACAAAGGGTAGGGGCATCAATTTGCTCACAGCTGGTGCTGCCGTACAAATTTTTATGGAAGCAGATGTGATGTCAGGCAGTATCCATTGCTACCCTCAGGGTTGTTCAGAGGAAAGAAAAGTTATTTACTTTGTCTCAATGTTCAGAGCATGACACCAGACTGTAACCCTGTATTCAACATCAGTAGCAAATCAACAGCCTGCTACAAACACTCTTAGTGGTGAACTATCAATTGAGGGGATTAATCAATTGAGAACTGTTTGACTTTAATTGCAAAAGCGGGCTGGCCAATCATGCTTGTGGGTGGCTGGAGAGAGACTTAAAGAATTAATATTGTAGTACTTTGCACAACAGTGGGAGTACTGCCAACCAGAGCCAAGCACTTACCTGTGTTGGAAGATGCAGGTATCCTTCTGTGATCCCTGCTCCACTCTGCACCCTCAGCATGACTTAGCACTACTATGGACTAGATCCTCCTTCCATGCTGTATTTCCAGGATTTTACTGAAAGATTGCAACAAATCATTTGGAGAAAGCAAGAACTTCAGTAGAGAGCAAAAATGAAGAGAAGGGCAGGATGGGCAAATGAAACAATCTCTAAGATGTGGTTACACAGAGTAGGGGGCCCTGACCTCATTCTAAGAAAGGCACTGCATCCACTGAGCTGAAGAGAAGCACCAAAGTGCTGTTAAAATGGAAAAAACAAACAACCCGCACTAAAACCCATCCAAAAAGCAGCTATTCAAGGACCCAGAGCTCATGTCCCTCATAATCCTTTTACAATTCCAGTGGAGAAGCCACTTAAAGCAGTTTAGAGTTGCATCAGGACAGATCAAGATGTGGTGAATCCCACACCCAGATATTGCATGGCATTGACGAGATTGAGCCAGACTCCATGTTAAGAAAGTGTGTCTGGAACAGGAAGAAACTTATAAACATTTCACTGAGAAATCTGAGCAAACCCTACAGAACATCTTTAAAAAGCAGAGGAAGGAAGTTCAGACCAAAAAAAAATCCACCTCAGAAAACTTCACGAAGACAGCTCTTGGGACAGGTAAGGGAGTGGGATAAGAAGTCACATGAGGAAGGTGGTGCATCCACAACCAAAGAGAAAGCAACTCAACTGTGCAGGGAGGAAACTCTGCACATCACACAGATTTTCAAAATAGGTGGAAGTGATCTTCCTTGGGAGGATCAGAGAAAAAAGAGAAACTTCTCAATGAAATGAACAGCCACATTAGAAATTGCTATAAAGGTGCAAACCAGAGAGATGAGCTGGAAACATTTTCAAATCAAGGGTTATGTGTCACTACATATGGAAGTATCATTTGCATCACTGCTGGGTGAAGCCACTAACATCACGCTCCATCCTAAACCAGACTCGCTGTGTGACATTTGTCTGCTTGCACCTCCATCTGTGGAGTCTGTGCACCCTGCATACCCAGCTACCCAACACTGAAAGCCATTTGTTTAACACCACTTTCTCCATTTGTCCACCAGTTCATCTTTCTGGGCTAGCATAGCAACCCAACTAGTGATTACTATAGGAAACTGGCAGGAGTTAATCAAGGCAGCATTGTTAGGGTTTCTGCTTTTCAGTTTAAAGATCCATAATACCATCCACATACAAAAGAAACAAAAAAATCAGCATAAAACAGTCAATTTAGGGTGACATCACCTCTTTTCTGGTGTAATTTATTTAGGTGATATCCCTCCAGTCTGGCTTATATGTAATATTAATTCAGGTTGGGTACTTCAACCTTACCCAACTGAGTGACAGCTCTCTTTCTTGATCTTTCACATAAGGACTGTACAAGAAGATAAAGAAGATGATCACCAGCTGTATTTCTTGAGATGGTTGCTTTGCATAAAAAAAATTCCAGGCTATTTGAAAACTAGAATTCATGAGTTGATTCATTCAGAGCTATTGGATCAGCTATACTCAGAGGAAGCATTTATACTGTATAAGTGCTTTTGATATTTGTGTGAATCAGACTATTCCATTAAATATGAAGCAGGACAGCCCGCTGCATGACGGACTCTGGGAAATAAAAATATCCCTCACTTAAAAGACCACAGGTCTAGGTTGCTTTATTTGTCTATGGTGTAGCTCCTTGTAAACTAGGAACTAGCACCTACCTTTCCCACAAGTGAAACCATTCAGGGGTAACTAGATACTTGTACATCACCGCTGCAAACCAGGAAGCAAAGGCAGCAATTTTTGTTTTTGAAATTAGGGACCACTCTGCAAGCTGGACTCTACAACATTGTTCTGGTAGGTGGAGATAAGGGCTGGAATCTCAAGGAAAGCCTGTTGGAAAGGAAAGCAAACTTTTTTTTTTATGCCAAATTTAGGGAAAACTTAAATCTGAATTTCTTACCCAAGTGCAGATGGTCACTATCCTGGCAATTTCCTTTCAGAAAGCAGCTCTGATTTCTCAGCTGTGTTAAGATGCTTCTATAATGAAGACAGTTCTCTCAAATATTCAAACTGTATGCCAAAAATTAGTTTTTGCTGACCTAGGCATTAGCATAAGGACACAAAATACTTTACACCAAAGTGTGTGTTTCATTAAAATATTGTTAATTAAGGAGAAGGAAAAAAAATCACCACTGCATGTCACTCCTCTTCCCTCCCACAACACAAATCTGCATCCCTCCAGGCTTCTATACAGAACTTGAGTTTTGGTAGTTTCACTGATGGCTTGTGCTGGACAGAGGGAAGAAGGAGAGAGGGTTTTCTATGCCCACATTAATTGCCAATTAATTTGAGGGAATTAATATTTTTAAAGCACTAGTTTGGATACTCCCACACCTAGAAAAACTTGTAGTTTAGTCCCAGCTGACCCCTCTTAACTAGCAATCACTGTAAGTTTGGTTTTGTTTTTTAAAAAGAAAGAGACACTCTCAGTAAGGTTAAAAACCCAGCCACTGCAGGACTGATAAGTGCAGAAGCATCATACAACAGGTAGCCTTACTGAATTTCAATATTTAGACCATTTACACTTGGGAGAAAGATTTCCAGGGTGCAATTATTTTTATTACCATAGGATTACCTTCCTGTTCTTCATCAACTACTTTGGGTCAGAAGCACACCACAAATAAAAAAAGATTCTTTTGCTTAAAATATTACAGTTTATCCCTCAACAGTATTCGGACTTCCATGATCATCATTTGTCCTATTTGGTTCCTTCCTCCCCCTGTGGAACACGTACCATCCCCTGCCCCTTTAAAAAAGGGAGAACTTAGGACTAGCCTCCTCACATCACTTCTACTCCCGCCTATTCCTTGGGCGCTTTACCTTAGTGACTTAATTCAAAGTTTGCTTCCCTTAAAGAAAGGCAAGAAGTTCTTAGTGTAGTCAATGATTTCCAGAAACAAGAAAAACACCAAGACTCCATGAAAGTTCATGTTCATTCATTGGTTGTCTATTAAGTTAAAATAGCACAACCTTCAGTACAGTTCAAGGGCTAAAATTATAAGAATAAGGCAAAGCCCTGAAAGGGGACAGTGTAGAACTACACTCTTTCACAGGGTACCTTAGTCCCATTCCAAATGAAGCACCTCATTGTTTCTGCTGTCAGCTAGTTTGCATATCCTACAGCCTTACAGCTCCTCTGGGGCACTGTGCACACAGGGCTGGAGTAGGAGAGTGATACCTGAAACTATGGATAGCCCTCTGGAAGCTGCTGAAGGAACAACAGGAAGCTAAAGGAACCCCCACCCTCCAACTCTATAAAGGACAAGCAAATTCCAGACCCAGCTGAATAGCTAGAATTTAAGTCAGAATTTCAGTTACATAAGGTCATAACAAAGTTTATGCACAGAAATGTAGTTTACTTAACTAATTAGCTGAATCTTTTCTTTGCTTCTAATTATCAGTTAAAAGGAAATTATTCAAACATGTTGGTTATGATGTGCTGAAATGTCTAATAACTCACATAGCTACATTACTTGAGAGCAAGGAACCACAGTAAGCAACACAAGTCAATCTTTATTGAAAACTGAAGTATTAATACATAACAATTCTTGTTACAATAAACGTGCTTTTAAGAATTTAAATCTGAGCTCATCTACTCATTGGATTGCATAAAAAATAAAAAAAAGTATGAATTTACACATAATTGAACTGGCTCAGGATGGAATCTCCACTCCTTTGTGTTGATGCAATAGTTCAATGTAGAAGTGAGTGATGCTTTAAAACTTATTCTGGAAGACAACATTGACCTAAACTTAAAAAAGTACCAATATAACTGCTTGTAAGACAGTTTTAAAAAAAAGTCATAAAAAAGGAAACCTGTGCCTATTTCATAACAAACATGAGCACTATTACTGGGGCCTCTTGTACTTCTGTTGCATGCACTCACTTTTTTCAGATCTTAGACATGAGGGCAGCCAATAATAGCATCACAATAAAAAACCCACTAACAAATCCATTCTACTTAAAACAAGTCTGTACAGCAGCCAGCTAAAAAAAGCTTTCCTAGTTCGCCTGCTAAGTGCCCAAAAATCACACCAGTTTGGAAAAGTTACCGCCGTGTTTTTTTTATTTTGGAGCTTTAGAGGTTAACAACTGTTTAGAATATTTGATATTACAAGTGGACCCTCAAAACTGTAGTTTGCAGATATTTCCAAGTGTACATTCTCTCCAGCATCACTCTTCCTCCCTGCAACCCACTTCCCTACCCACCCCTCTCCCCAACTTCTTTCAGGACACAAACAGATGAATACAGCCTGCTGGAAAGCCACTAGAGAAGATCTCTAAATAGATCTAAAAAAAGTCAGAACAAAGCATGATGGTAAAAAAAATAAAAAAAAAAAAAAAAAAAATCCTGACTTGACTGCAATGTTTTATTTATAAACATTCCCCTTCAGCATCACA
>NW_017728995.1:62241238-62247247 GCF_001723915.1 Gavialis gangeticus
AAAAAAAAAAAAAAAATAAATCCTGACTTGACTGCAATGTTTTCTTTATAAACATTGCCCTTCAGCATGTCCAACTGTTTCTACAGGAGGCTTAGAGCTGCTAAATGCACAAGATTAGAAAAGTGATTCTTTAGGCAGAAATATTTAGACAAGTTTAATTCTTCCTTGCATTGTCTAACAGGCTTCCATGAAAAGAATGCAGTTCAAAATGGGGGTTACTGGATTTTGACCCTCCACAAATTATCCTATAGCGACACCTGCTGGAGAAGATCTGTCTATTCTCTACTAGGAACTGTGCAAGCTACTTTCTGATTAACTTCAAATTACAATCCAATTAATAATCCCAGCACCCATCCTCTCTTCCCAAAAGGTGTAAGTGATGCATCACTATTATTGTGTTCTAATATGTGGAAGGTTTCTCTCGCACAGTATTTTCCTATCCCCCTTACTGGACTTAAAACTACAATGGTCTTAAAAGGCCGCTGCACTAATCTACCCAGAAAAAGAGTAATGTTTAAAAACCAGACTAATGGCATATAATACTGTGTTCAAGCCCTGGGGGAGCTATTCCAAATTAAAAATTTGAATCTTTCTTAGATACTGTAAGTGGCCCATCTTCCATGCAGAAGCCAGATTGCTCTGTAAAGACTCGTTGATGTAGAGTACCCTGATATACAAATCTGTACCATGAACTATAGTCTAACAACACTAAGACATGGTGGTACTTAGGGGGCTTTTCAGTAGGTGAGACCATAGTAGGAAGGACTACAGCAGATGGCAAATTACAAAATGTGTGCGTTCTCTCATTTCACTTAAGCACTAAACTTGCATAGTACACTCAAAAAGAAGCTTCCATGAACAGCATTCCTCTGTCTCCCAGAAATGTCAACTGGAGATGTTTGGTTCAAGCAAGTTTATGAACAATATTGAAGATACTGGAACAGCTTTAGATTTCCTTCCTTGTGTTTGTTAGTGAACATCACACCACTGACAAGACCTATGAGTTTCTGGTGCCAATTATTAGCCTTTTTCAAGAACATAACTATTTTGCTGCTACTCTCTCTAAGAGACTTAAGTCAGACATTACTGACCTAGGGACCAAATCTCAGCCTAAATAATACCTTGTTTAAATGAAACACTTGAAATTAGAACCAAAATGCATCTTGGACTTCTCTTATGTTATTGCTGAAATAGTTATTTATCTTTAGTTCCATGTTTAAAGGGTTTTTTTTGTTTTTTTTTTAAATCTATTATATAAAGCTGCCATAAAAGTTTTTAGAGAAGATTGATTTGAAATGTTCTCTACTACACTAGACACCCAGTATTTTTTGAAGAGCTCCAGTGCAAAACATATACTGTGTACATGTGTATATATTTGTACAGGAATTCTAAATAGGGAATGTAGTATAAAAAGCAGGAGAGAATGTTTCTTAAGACCCTCGCTGTGTAAACCCCTATTAAACATATGATTTTATCCCAGTTTTATATCCATGCTTTCTACTTTTTGCAACAAAATACCATTAAGATAGTTGTATATACATCCCCTGCCCAAACACACTGTGCTTTTGGTTACTCCCCTAATCAAACTATTGGAGACATGCTCCTACCTCCCATTAGTTACAGCAATCACATCTGGAAGGTACAGTACCTTTTGCAAGAAAAAGGTAATTCCCCCCCTTGTAGATGAATCCCATAATGCAACTTAGAAAAAAGTGCTCAAGTAAGTGAGACTGCCTAAATGTTATGGAATAGTATTACTGGGAGACAGATTCCAAGAAAACATTTAGGAAGTTAGAGCAAATATATAGGACATTATATTCTTTCCTTAACTATTAATCTATTAATGCAGCATTCATGAAAAGTTCTCTCCTATGGTTTCAAAGCTTTACTTTATTGGGTAACAAGACAGGAGACAGCAAAGCTTAAAACTTGTACTTTATAGCTTCTCCCCAAGACAGCATCATTTCACACCTCAACTCCTTTTTCATAAAAAACATACTAAAAAGATAACAACAACAACAAAAAGTCTCACTCTAAACTAGCTAAACGGGATAAACTGCCTGTATTAATGTTCACTACAGTCTCTGGAACACGTGACGAGTCAATGCTGCAACCCTACAACACAAATGGAATTGTAATAACAGACTTGAACAAAGCAGTACAGATTCAAATGGTTTGTTTGGGGTAAATCTCTGCTCCATACATAAATATATGGAAATTCACAAGCTGAAATAAGTGCTCATAAGTACATTTTAAAAGTATTTCTAGTCAACACCATAGTTACGTTAAAGGCATTGGAAATAAATGGGGGGGGGGGGTCATCTGTTTACAGTGATCCATGCAAAATAATCCTAAAATTTATAACACAAAACATGGAAGTAAAAAAGAGTGCGTATTGTAAAAAATAAAGTTACCAAAGGCTCTAACCTCTAATGGGTTTTCAGGTGTGTACATGTCCCACCAGGGACAAGTAATGGAATGGCAGCGTTAAAATCAGCACTGATGCTACCTTGAAGTAGCTGCCAAATCTGTATAAGGAGCAGAACACCCCAAAACAAAGCATGAGTAGATATAAAAAAATCACTTCTGGATGGAAAATTAAACTACAAACACTACAGTCTGATATACCTGTGTAAACTCTTAAAAGGGAACAACATTTTATAACCATTTACTGCATAATTTATTGCAGGCAGAATGTATCCTCTCTCCTTCCCCACCCCCACAAAAAACCCACTGCATCTTAGTAAGACCATAAAATCAGGCAGGTTTAAGAAAAACCTTGATTTTTGTGTGCAATATTCAAATTTATAAATTTAAAATCTTTTCCCATAATGATTTTGGTATATAAATGGGTTCCAAGGCTAGCCCTTTATCCCCATAGCATTTGCTTTGAGGTACTTTTTAAAAATTGAAGTTGCAAGCAAAGATACTGGAAATGACTCGTTGTGATGAAAACGCTAATCTGCAGTCAGTCTTAATTTACGTGCTTTCCAAGTGCAATTTAGGAGGTTAAAAAAAGGAAAAAAAAAAAAAAAGAAAATCCCAACTGTTACAGCAAACATGCTATAACAAATGAATAGCTCCTACTTCAATCACAAATATGTCAGAGGATAAAACCCCCAACTTTTGAAATCTCTACATTCCGATAGCCCTGCTACACTACATCCATAATCCGCATTGCAGATAATACAAGCTAATAAGGACATTGTTAAAATTGTTTGTTCCCCTTTAATACGCTTAACAAACGCACAAAGTTCTCTCTTCAGGATGACAATGTAATTGAACTCCTCCTGTTGGTTGTAGAAACCCCTGGAATCTCTTAAATATCTGAAAAGCAAGCTGGTTCAACTGCACATATGTTTTTTCAATGGACTAGAACATTCTTAGGAAAAACACCTAACAAAAGACAAATAAAATGTGATTTTATTAGTCTGTGTGGCAAGTCTCATTCTGATGAATGCTCTGTCATATGGAAGGTTGTGATGATTTCTAACTAGATCACTTTTATTCAGGAGGTGCAATTCATTATAGAGGAGATGTTACCTCCCATTTGTAACAGCAATTGACTCAAGGAAGGCTACTGTATTTGAATTTTCCTTTAGGCAGCCACACATTTATCAATTCATTCTGATCCTTAAGAATGTCTGCATAACACTAAATCCCTGTAACGGAAATGGAAAGGTACATGGTAAACTAATTCTGTGCAGGATTTCTGCAGCTTGTCAGACTCATTTTCCAGTCACTCCAATTTATACTAGCTGAATTTAATTGGAAATGAATATATAATCACTTAAATTAAAAAAAAAAATGTGCCCCTTTGAACTGGCAACTCTATCAACCCAAAAAGGTTGAAACACTTATCTAATGTATATAATGGCATTCTATAAAGAAATTCACTTTCACGATTCTACCTTGAAGACCCTGCATACATTACAACAGTGCATTAGTGATACAAGTTGTAAAATACTTTTCGGTTCCTTTGGATTTGCATATGATGGTTTTTGCATCAGTCACTGCAGGTAGATTGAGCAAGCTTTGTTTCTTGTGGGTTTTTTTTAAACATGCATTCAACTAGATATGGATCAGAATAAATTTATGCTCCCTTTTTATCATTATAATTAGCTAAAAAACTGCAAGACAGTCCACAAAACAAGATTTGCTTTAAGACTAACTGCTGGAGTTCCAAGATGTAAGATATGCAGCACTGGAAAATCTTCAGTGATCAGGAATTAGTAGTGTTTAGCAAAGTGTTGAAAGCATTCAGAAGAAAGTCCTGGTTGGAGGCATGAGGGCTTCAGCACCAACTTTTAAACCTCAATTACTTGATTGCATATCTCCCATCTTCAAACCTATAGTCAGAGAAAGAGAAAAAAAAAAAAAAAAGAGAGGCAAGGAAAATATTTAACTATGATTTCATAGATTTCATGGACATTAGGGCTGGAAGGGACCTCGGAAGATCATTGAGTCCAGCCCCCCCTGCCCAAAGGGCAGGAAGTCAGCTGGGGTCATAGGATCCCAGCAAGATAAGCATCCAATTTGCTCTTGAAGGTGTTCAATGTAGGTGCTCGAACCACCTCCGATGGCAGGCTGTTCCAGACCTTGGGGGCTCAGACAGTAAAGAAATTCTTCCTTATGTCCAGCCTGAAACGGTCTTGTAGTAGTTTATGACCGTTTGACCTCGTCATCCCTTGGGGCGCTCTGGTGAACAAACATTCCCCCAGATCCTGCTGGTCACCCCTGATAAACTTATAGGGGGCCACCAGATCACCCCTGAGCTTGCACTTTTCCAGGCTAAAGAGCCCCATGGCTCTCAGCCTGTTGTCGTAAGGTCTGCTTTCCTGACCTCTGATCATGCGTGTGGCTCTTCTCTGGACTCTCTCAAGCTTCTCCACAACCTTTTTGAATTGTGGAGCCCAAAACTGGATGCAACACTCCAGCTGCGGCCTCACCAAGGCCGAGTACAGGGTGAGAAGGACATACTGGGATTTGCTTGAGAAGCATCTATGGATGCAAGCCATGTTTGACTAAAGCTTGATAACTGCATGCTTTGCAACTGCCTTCAAGCCTGACTTACTTTAAAAAACAAAGTATTATCTAATAGTACTCTGCAGCATTCATGCTGTAAACCCACTAACTATATTCCAGTCTGTGGCAAATGTCAGCAATTTCCTGCTAACTTCCAAGATAGAAAAGTGGCTTTCTGTGAAAAGTATCCCCCCGCCCTCCACAGACTCTCTTCTACCATGGAAAACTACTACAGTAGAGTCTCCCTTACACACCTGGGGCTATTTTTGCCCCTCATTTGCCCTCCCCCCCACAACTTCCCTACCTTTTGTTTTCCTAATTTCCGTCTATTTACATTCTCACTGCCATCCTGTCACACTTTCAGCTTCTTTCATTCCTTGGAGATCTCAGAACAACAGCAGTCTCCCTTTGCCTGAAGAAGGGCGATTGCGCCTGAAAGTTGCAAAGAACTTTTTTCCAACTACTCAGCTGGTCTAATGAGAAATATCACATCTACCCAAAGAACCAGGCCAGCTTAAAGAAACTGATCCTTTTGGGTTTACATTCACATACTAGGGGTGTGCGAAACTGACCGTATTTGATTCGGATTCAGCCCGAATCAGGCACAGTGATTTGATTAGTTGATTCGGATCACTGTACCCAATTCGATTCAGCTGAATCCAAATCTGAAGAGTCAGTGCTAATTCAGAGAATCAGCAATCTGGCCGTAGACACAGCTTTAAATGTTTTTTCTACTTGCCTCGAGGTACCAGCATGCTGCCTCGACGTACACTGTGATGCTGGGGTGGATGGAGTGTCCCACAGAAGCATGGGGGAACCTTCTGCATGCTCGGTGGCAAACCTGGAAGTGTCTGTGGTCCACTGCCAAGCACGCAGGGGGGCCCCCCTATAACCCCCCGGCTTGGCAATCAGTCATGGGGGAACCCCAGGTGCCCCTCCAGACCCAGGAGGCACCAGTCACCCAACTGGGGGGGGGGGGGGGGG